>NW_006399850.1:4163060-4204954 GCF_000299155.1 Elephantulus edwardii | reverse complement strand
TACCGTCAAACTGGATCTGTTTGGTACAGGAGATTGCCCCTCCTTCTTCAGGAAGCTCCCTGCAGAGGATCTGGTGGATTCAAACACCTTCGGGATTGCAGTGCAGGTATTTGCCACTAGGCCACCAGAGATCCCTATCCTTGAATATTTCTGAGACGTAAGATTTGTATTTTTAAATGATTGTCATTTTCTATTTAAAATGTACTTGATCAAAATATGCATATTCTATAATTCTTCTAAAATCTGATTTTTATTAATAAAAGTTCATTAACACTGGGATTAATAAACAATAATAACAAAAACTGTACTTTATTTAGACTAAAAAGCAAGTGTGAGCCTCTTACTTTTTACTCTTTTGCTATCCTAGAATAAAGAAATGTGTAGTAAGCCAAGATCAAAAAATAATCTAGTAGGGGACAGTTTATGTAATAAAGACAAATTAACTGCACAAATGTTTGTTAAAATATAATGTATCTAATGTTTCATGTTCTTCACGATTCATGCTATAAAAATAATTATGAAAGGTAAATCGTATTAGGGATATTATGTATTTTTAGGTTTTTGGAGCCCCCTTTCTTGTTTCACTTGTATTCTTTATTTTCTGCTCCATTGAACTTTCTCAAATTCTGAGTTAGGCTTCAATCCTAATGATCCCACATTAATCACTTCCTGGTAGGAAGGAATAAGCTAGACAACTAAACTTATGTTTTTACTCCAGTCAAAGTCAGTTGTTCACTAAAAAAATGAAAAAGAATATGCCCAAGTTCTTTCTTTTTTTCCAACATTTATTAAAGTTATTTAGTCATTTATCTTACCAGCTAGTTTTGAAGTGAATGGTCTTCACATATTATACCATTTACATGGGCACCATTAGAACATCTCTAAGACATCTTCCCTAAACCCTGATTCTTATCTCAACATTTATTTTCTCCTTTTTTCATGAACCAAAGTATTGGGTCATGCTCTACTCTGTCACACTTCCCTTTCCTGCACCTCTTTACTTTTAAATATAGATTTAACATGCATTAATAAAAAGATACATTAATAAAAATAGGTGACTGGAATGAAAAAGTTAGGAACAAAGAAGAAAGCATGGACTTGGTGACAGAAATGAAGCTGGAGATAGAATGACTGAATTTTGCACAATCAACAATTTATTCATTGCAAGTATGTTTTATAAGAAACATAAATGTGGGCTATACACATGGATTTCACCTGATGGTAAGCATAGGAAGTATAACGATTACATCTGTGGAAAGAACCACTGGAGAAGCCCAATATCAGCTGTGGAAACTAGGCTAGGTGCTGATTGTGGAACAGACTGCCAACTACTCATACGCAAGTTCAAGCTGAAGCTAAGAATTTTAAATCAAATCCACAGGAACCAAAATATGACCTTGATTGTATCCCAAGTGAATTTCAAAACCATCTCAGGAACAGGTTTGAGGCCTTGAACTCTAATAAGTGAAGGCCAGATGAGTAATGGGAGGATATCAAGAATAACACCCAGGAAAAAAGTACAAAAGGTCATTAAAAGAGGAAGAAAAGACTAAAATCGATGTCAGAAGAGACTCTAAATATTGCACTAGAGCGCTGAGAAGCCAAAGCAGAGGGAGAAAATCAAGATATTAAGGATCTGAACATAAGATTCCAAAGGGCGGTGTGGCAAAGCAAAGTATTATAATGAAATGTGCAAAGAGCTGGAGTCAGAAAATCAAAGGGACTGAACTTGCTCAGCATTTCTTAGGCTCATAGAACTGAAGAACAAATTCAGCCCTCAAGTCGCAATACATAAGGATGCTTTGGGCAGAATATTAAATGATCCAGGACACATTAAAAGAAAATAGAAAAAGTATAGAGTTATTGTACCAAAAGGAATTGGCAGACATGGAAAAATTACATGAAACAATGTATGAGCAAGAGCCTGTGGTGATGAAGGAGGAAGTTCAAGCTGCTCTGAAAGAATTAGCAAAAAACAAGGCCCCAGAAATTGACGGTATACCAATTGATATATTTCAACAAAGAGATGCTGCCCTAGATTTGCTCACCAAGCCATGCCAAGAAATCGGAAGGACAACCACCTGGCCAACTAACTGGAGGAGATCTATATTTGTTCCCATTCCAAAGAAATGTGACCCAACAGAGTGTGGAAATTATCAAACAATATCATTAATATCACATGCAAGCAAGATTCTACTGAAGATTATAAATAAACAACAGCACACCAACAAAGAACTGCCAGAAGTGTAGGCTGGACTTAGAAGGGGCCGTGGTAGTAGAGATATTGCAGCTAATGTTAGTTGGATCTTGGCTTAAAACAGGGAGTACCAGAGGAATGTCTATCTGTGTTTCATTGATATGCAAAGGTATTTCACTGAGATGAATGGGAATCCCAGAACACTTGATCATGCTTATGAGAAACTTGGACCAGGAGGCAGTCGTCAGAATTGAGCAAGCAAACACTGCATGGTACAAAATCGGGAAGGTTGTATGCCAGGGATGTAACCTATCTCCATACCTTTTCAAACTATATGCAGAACAGATTATCCGGGAGTCTGGGCTCTATGAGGAGAAATGCGGCATCAGGATTGAAGGAAAGGTCATCAACCATCTGAATTATGCAGATGATAGAACCCTGATTGCTGAAACTGAGAAGGACCTGAAGTGCCTGCTGCAGGTGGTCAAGGACTGTAGACTTCAATATGGATTGAAGCTTAATAACAAGAAAACAAAGATTCTTACCAATGGGCTGATTGGCAGTATTGTGATGGATGGTGAAGAGGTTGACGTTATAAACAGTTCTCGTTTGCTTGGCTGCACAATCAACACTCTTGGCACCAGCAGCCAGGAAATGAAAAGACGTATTGTGTTGGGGAAAAATCTGCTGTCAGAGACCTTTCCAAAGTACTGAAGAGCAGTGATGTCAGTCTGGAGACTAAGGTATGCCTCATACAGGTCAAGGTCTTTGCAGTTACTTGCTATGCATCAGAGAGCTGGACAATGACTAGGGATGACTTAAGGATAATAGATGCCTTTGAGCTGTGGTGTTGGAGAAGAGTATTGAACATACCATGGACTGCTAAGAGAACGAACAGGTTCATCCTAGAGAGGGTTAAACTAGGCTGCTCCTTGGAGGCAAGGGTTCTGTAGCTTTGTTTGACATACTCTTGGAGAGGGACCTCATGCTTGGGATGGTGGAGGGACAATGCATGAGAGAAACACACTTGATGAGATGGATTGATTTAGTGATTGGGTGTGTCAGAACAATAAGACTGGCACAGGACAGAGCAAGTTTTAGGGTTGTTGTACAAAGAGTTGCTATGAGTCACAGGAGACTCCACAGCACATAACAACAACAATAACAACAACAACAACAACAAAAACAACAACTGTGACATGCAGAAAAGACAACATTTATGATTTTAAAATTTTTGGTTTAGTGGAATTAAGTACTTCCAAAATGTTGTGGAAACAACCAAATAGTTTCTTTTTCAATAAATAAATGTCTGCCAAGCAGGATAAATATGAATTTCCATTTATAACACAAGAAGCTCTAAACAAACCTAAACAGTTCTAGTGGTGCAATGGTTGTGTGTTTGGCTGTTAACCAAAAGACCAGTAGTTAAATCCATAAACTGTTTGCACCATTGGAAAAAAAGACTATAATATGTTTTCATAAATATTTCAGACTAGGATTTCTTGAGGCAGTTCTACTCAATCCTATAGGATTATAGGATTGGCAGCATCATGATGGATGGTGAAGAGACTGAGGTTATAACAGCTTTAGTTTGAGTTGAAATTGACTTAAAGGCACAAAGTAAAATCATCAAAGTGTTTATAAAATAACAAATGATTAAGAATGTCATTCACTGCACAAATGATTATTGCCTTAATGATCTTTTAAAAATACGTACTTGTTAGAGTACCAATAAGTCTTGTACTTTATATTCAACTGTCATTGCTACTGAGCTGGAATAGTCTCATAACTGACCCTCCAGCAGGTTTCTGAGGCTGCAAAAATCTCACAAGTGGACACTGCCTGTTTTCTCCCATTGAGTCACTGGTAGATTTGAAATTCCAGAGAGGTATGGCCTTTGGGTTTGCTGTTCAATGCCTTATAGACTCAACCATTAGAGTTCTCTTGTAGTTCATAAATTAATATGTATTTACATAATTTTAAAACATATTTTCAGATTCACAAACTAGGAGTATCAATTTGTCAGAAAACATATCATAGGTCTAAGGTCAAATTAAGCATGCTATACCCTCAACCAGGTGGAATGACACAGTGACTGCTGCACTGGGCTCTTGTGTGTCAGGAAGTGTGAGGAGGGCACAGGATAGAGCAGGGTTCAGATCTTTTGTTCACAGGGTCGCTATGACTTGTGTTCGACTAGAGGGCACCTAACAACAATATCAATAAGCTGCATATATTAGAATGAATGCTTAGGGATAATCTAAGTCTATCTTTTAATGTACAAAGTCTAGATATAGAAGGGCTTTCTGGAGATGACTGGTGAGATACACAGATGAACACACAGAAAAAGATCAGACCTATTGTTTGATTTATTTATCTCATTTCACATGGTTTCTAAGTCTGAAACACAAAAATATTCTGAAGACTAATTTCCAGGAAAAAGTTTTAAGACTTCCCAGTTATTAATAGTACTAATAAATGAAAGTCAATTTTAAATATATTTATTTAAATCTTATGCTAAGAAACTTGTTTTTTAGTCAATTACTATTTAAAAAGTGTTCAGACATGTCCAATTGTGTGTTAGAGTTTGCAGTGCAATAAAAATACTAAAAAGTCACAGGTAAAGTTAGTAGAAAGCAGAATATTTTTAGTGAAAAGACAATTATAAAAACATACCTCATTTTTTCAATATTAAGCTTCTTAAAAACATTTTAGCATACTTATTTTCTACTAGCTTAAAATAAGATTTTGGAGCAAGAAATGAAACTGAATAAATTGAATATTTTGATGAAAATAATATGCTTTAAAAAACAATGGCAATAATTTTTTTAAAAAAAGAATGCAAGAAACTTATGCTTCTGTTCCCCTTTCCAGCACCCTGAGCTAACTACTCCATTTTACAGCTCAGCCCTCAAACACATTAAGCAGCTGAGTTTGTGGAAAGTGTGTTTGCTTTACACTAAGAACCCTTGTGTGACACTGTGGTGACTCTCCTGACATCTCAAAGAGAATTAGAGACAATTCTTACTCATCAGCAGGAAAACCAGGCTGAGAATTCAGAATATTTTGACACTTAAACTTTTTCCACAGAAACTAGCATCGGGTCAAAAGGCAGGAAAAAGACTTTGTGAGCTTTAAATGTTGTATCTCTTTTTCTGTCAATGTGACCCTGAAGATGCAGGATGCCTTCTATTTTAAAAGGCCCTTTATTACTTTAAAGTCTATCAATAACAAAGATTTATATTGATATTTTACTTATGCTATAGAAATTCAAAATTAGGGAACCCATAAATTTTAAGTAGTTGATTTTACTTTTTAAGAAAAATATGGGGGAAAGCCCCAGTATATAAAGAAATTGGTATCATATTAGCACACAGCTTGGGGCCACCAGCTGTTCCATAGGAGAAAGACGGGCAATCTCCTCTTGTGCCATTAATCGCCTCTGAAAACACTCTAAAGAGACAGCTATGGGTTGGTTCTAACTCTACACTAGATAACAACAGCAACAACAGTATAAATCTGACTCAGAGTAAAGGTGATAGCTGACAAACAGGCTTTTTCTCCCCAAAATAAAAAAGAGTATTTCTATGTTATGAAAATGGAACTTATGAAGACAGAATAATAATATAATTATTTACCATGAATTAAAGGACAGAGGCTTAATGGTAAATTATCAACAGTCATTAAATACGAAGTGTTATTTCATGAAGAATAATGACCCAACTTTTTCTGTTGCTATTGACATAGATAATAATGTAAAAATCTGAATTAGGCAGATGTACAGATTATAATTTGTAAAGGGTCAATCTACATATTAAGTAATTGACTTGTAAGAAAAGTTTTATCTAGTATCCAGTAATCTGTAATAGTTTCAGCATAGTTCTGACAAGAGATATGGGGGGGAAAATCTTTTAAATAATCTGTAGCATTATAAACTGAGCTGTGTAACTTTGGTGGCATAGTTCATAGTGTGTTTGTGCTGCTACCCCACAAGTCTGAAGTCCCTGGAGGCCTGAATTCATTAGCCACTCCTCAGGAGAAAGATGGGCAATTTTCTCCTGTTGTGATTTACAGCCTCAGAAACCTGATGGATGCCCAATGTGAGTTTGAATTGACTTGGAAGCAGTGAGTGAGTGATGTTTCACTTCTCAAAAATTTCTCACTGCCTTCAAGTTATAACAGACTCACAGCTGACCCTCTATCAGATTTTTAGAGGCTGGAAATTGCATAGGAGGAGACTGCTTATATCTTTCCAGTGGATCTGCTAGTGGATTTGAACCACTAGATAAGCATGCTTCATTTGAGTTAAAGCTCAGTTTAGGTATAATGCATTTAAAAAATCTTTTGTAAAACTTTTTATTCAAGATGACTAAAAGCATAGTCCTCAAAAAATGTTATCCTAACTCCAACCAAAAAAATCAACTCATTGCCATTGAATTGATTCTGACTCACGGTAATCCATTAAGTAGAACTGTCCTAAAGATTTCCAATGCTGTAAAATATTAATAAAACAAGTGAAATATCTCAGTCACAAAAGGATAAATATTGCATAGTGCCACTGCTGTAAAATGGGACTGACATCAGGGTTGAGAGAAGACTGAGAAAGAGGAGATAAATAATGTATACTGCATAGAAACAGATGAGGGAGAGGACTGTTTAAAACTGATATACAATTAAGTATTATTGTCATGACAGGAGTCCAGAATAAAGGCTGCACAGTGGAGTGGACTTGGGGGGAGGGAATGTATAACAATGAAAAAATTTTTTTCTTTTACTTTTCAAAAAGAAAAGCAAATTGGGAGGGGGAGATGTGGGCAGGAAGAAAAGTGCAAAAATGAATGAATGGAAATCCTAAGTCTCTGTAAACTTTTATTAAATTAAAATAAAATCTAATCACCTACCAAAAAAAAAAGCAATTGCCACAGCTTTTTCCCTTGGAGTGGTTGGTGGGTTTGAATTATGGACCTTTTGTTTAGCAGTTGGGTGGTTAAACCATTCACACTACTTGTAGTTGTTATGTACTGTCGATTCGCCTGCGACTCATAGCGACATGATGTACAACAGCCCTAAACCCTGCTCTATCCTGTGCCAATCTCATTGTCTCTGACAAATCTATCTCCTTTACTCCAGTCACTGAATCAATCCATCCCATTGAGGATCTTCCTCTCTTGCACTGTTCCTCCACCCTTTCAAAGATGATGTCCCTCTCCAAGAACTGGTCCCTTCTTGCAATATGTCAGGTGAAGCTTTAGAATCCTTGCCTCCATGAAGCAGCCTGTTCTCACCTTCTCTAGGACAAGCCTGTTTGTTCTAGCAGTCCATGGTATGTTCAATACTCTTCTCTAGTACCACATCTCAAAGGAATCTATTCTCCTTTTATCACCTCTAGTCATTGTCCAGCTCTCTGATGCATAGCATGTAATTACAAAGACTATGGCTTGGATCAAGCACACCTTAATCTCCAGAGTGACATCGTTGCTCTTCAGTACTTTGGAGAGGTCTCTGACAGCAGACTTTCCTAATGCAATACATCTTTTAATTTCCTGGCTGCTGGTATCAAGAGTGTTGATTGTGGAGCCAAGAAAATTGAAGTTATTAACAATCTCAATATCTTCACCATCTATCATGATGATGCCAATCAACCCATTGGTGAGAATCTGTGTTTTCTTGATGTTCAGCTTCAATCTGTTTTTAAGGATGCAGTCCTTGACCTTCTGCAACAGGAGCTTTAGGCCCTCCTCAGTTTCAGCAAGTAAGGTTGTGTCATCTGCATAATGCAGGTTGTTGATTAGTCTACCTGCAATGTTGATGCCATATTTCTCCTCATAGAGCCTAGCCTCCTAGAAAATCTGTTCTGCATACAGATTGAAAAGGTATGGAGGTAGGACACATCCTTGGCGTACACACTTTCCAATTTAGAGATCCTTTATTCTAACTCTTACTCATTCACTTATTACTGTAGAGTCAGAAGAAACTTATAGCTGATCCTCTAGTGGGTTTTAAAGGTTGTAAACTGTATGAGAGGAGATTATTGATCATGAATGGCAAAATTTGAACCTACAGAAAGGTGCATCTTTTGTTAGCAGTGAAACTCCCAATAGACCAGGCCACAAAAACCTAACCAAAACTCTTATTGCTGTTGAATTGGAACTGACTTGTAGCTGATCCTCCGGCAAGTTTTCAGAGGCTGTTCTATTTCATGTCGGAGGAGACTGCCCAAGAGCTACTGGTGAATTAGAACCATTAGAGAGACACCATCTTTAATCATGCTTTTGTTGTTATGTGCTGTTGAGTTGACAATGACTCACTGTGACCTTATGAATAACAGATTTGAACCTTGTCCTATCTTGCATGTTTCTCAAAACCTCTATCATGTTCAAGCCCATTGTGGTAGTCACCATGTCAATTTATTCTGTTAAGAGTCTTTCTCTCCAAGTATTGGTTCCTTCTGAGAATATGCCCGAAGTAAGATGAAATTTCATGATCCTTCTAAGGAGGACACTAGTACCACTGCTTTCATGATAGATTTGTTTGTTCTTTTGGCAGTTCATCGTATATTAAATATTCTTCACCAACACCACAATTCAAAGGCATCAGTCTTTATTTATTGCCTGTGGTGCCCAAAACCTTGAAAATTGGCTTTTCTATCCATTGCATCAGTCCTTATTGGAGGCATGGTCTCTAGGTATCTGAAATGCTGACAAATTGTTCTACAAATCATCAACAGTTGTGGGATAAATATGAGACTATTTTCCACACTGTGAAAGATTGTGGTGGAGAGAAAGTGAAGAGACTGTGGCAAGGTGTAATCAGAAAAATCTTGGAGATGGGGCCAATGTTAAAGGTTTTGCTTGCTAGTTGATTGAAGGAAAAGCTGACTTGTAACTGCCCTTAGATTAAGTTTGCTGAATGTGTGAGGAAACCAGAGGTGCACTTGTGCTTCTGATCTGAACCTGGATTTTCACTAACTGATGAATTATGTCTTATTAATCTAGCCTGGGACTGATGAACTAAACCTGGACTTCCACTGTGTGATTGATATATTTTGCCTCTCCTACTCCATAACTTACTTCCTTAAAACCCCCCACAACTGTGAGTAAAGTTGCAACCAATACTGGACCAATTGATTGGTAGAAATATGTGCAGGAGCATGTGGTGTGGCTTTTCAGACCATGCAGCTATTTGTATGGTACTATGTATGATATTGATGGGACAGTTACCTTTCATGAAGCAAGTAGATGTTAGACGCTGCCTTCCCCATGTTACTACTACTCCTTTATGTTGTAAGCTTTTAGATGCATAGGAAGCAAGTGATAAGACCATGGCTTAGATCAGTTATACCTTAGTCTTTTAATAACTTCAATCTTTTATCCATCTATCATGATGTTGGCTATAATGTTTCTAGAGTCACAGCCTCTTCTACCCCCAGCTTATATTTCTAATAGTTTTCTGTTGTACTATTCCAGTAATTTTTGGGTAATCTTGAGCAGGATTTTACTTGCATGTGATATCAGTGATGCTGTTTGATAATTTCCATACAAGAGGCAGTTGTCAGAACAGAGCAGGGTAACACTGCATGGTTCAAAATTGGGAAGGTTGTATGCCAGGGATGTGTCCTATCTCCATACCTTTTCAACCTGTATGCAGAGCAAATTATGTGAGAGGCTGGGCTCTATGAGGAGAAGTGTGGAGTCAGGATTGGTGGAAGATCTATTAACAATCTGTGTTATGCAGATGACACAACCCTGCTTGCCGAGACTGAGGAAGATCTCATGAATTTGCTGCAGAGGGTCAAGGACTGCAGCCTTCAGTATGGACTGAGGCTCAATGTCAAGAAGACAAAGATTCTCACCACTGGACCAATTGGTAGCATCAGGATGGATGGCGAAAAGATTGAGATTGTTCACAGCTTCAGTTTGCTCGGCTCCACGGTCAACACTCTTGGCACCAGCAGCCAGGAAATAAAAAAACGTATTGCGATGGGAAAGTCTGCTGTTAGGGAACATTCTAAAGTACTCAAGAGCAACGGTGTTTCTCTGGAGACTGAGGTGCACCTGATACAGGCCATGGTTTTTGCAATCACTTGTTATGCATCAGAGAGTTGGACAATGACTAGGGAGGATAGAAGGAGAATTGATGCCTTTGAGCTGTGGTGCTGGAGGAGAGTATTGAATGTACCATGGACTGCCAAGAAAACAAACAGGTTCATCTTGGAGAGGGTTAAACCAGGCTACTCCTTGGAGGCAAGGATTCTGGGGCTTCATCTGGCATACTCTGGACATGCTGTAAGGAGAGACAGGTCCTTGGAGAGGGATATCATGCTTAGTAGGGTGGAGGGACAGTGCAGGAGGGGAGGACCCATGTGAGGTGGACTGATTCAGTGACTGGGGTAATCGGGATGGGTGGGTGGGAGACAATACGATTGGCACAGGATAGAGCAGGGTTTAGGGCTGTTGTATATAAGGTCGCTATGAGTCGCAAGCGACTCGATGACACATAACATCAAACAACATGTCGGATCACCCTTTTTTTGTAATGTGAATGAATTTGGATCTCTTCTAGTCAGCTGGCTAAGAAGTTGTCCTCCAGATCCTGGCATAACTTAATGAACATATCCAGGGCATCATCTGTTTGGTGAAATATGTCAATTGGTGTTCCATCAATTCCTGGGACCTTGTTTTTTGCCATTTCCTTTAGAGCAGCTTGAATGTCCTCCATCATCACCATTGCCTCTTGATCATATGTTGTTTCACGAAATTCTTCTGTGTCAGCCAGTTCTTTTTGGTGCAGTGATTCTGTGTACTCTTTCCATTTCTTTTGATGCTTCCTGGATCATTCAATATTCTGCCCTGAGCAACCTTATGTACTGCAACTCGAGGTCAATTTCTTCTTCAGTTCCTTCAGCTTAAGGACCTTTGTGACCTTCCTCTGTTCTGAAGACTGCTTCTTGATCCAAGTATAGGTTTTGCATAAGCATAATCAAGTGTTCTAGGATTCCCATTCTCCTCAAGGTTAGCCACAAATTGTTGTGATCCACACAGTTAAATGCCTTTGCATAGCCAATGAAACATAGATAAGACATTCCTCTGGTACCCTTTGCTTTCTGCCAAGATCCATGAGTCATGGGCAATTATATCTCTGGTCTACAAACTCTTCTAAATTCAGCTTGTATTTCTAATAGTTTTCTGTCAATGTACTATTCCAGGCATTTTTTTTTCTACTCTTCAGCAGGATTTTGCTTACATGGAATATTAGTGATATTGTTTGATAATTTCCACAATCTGTAGGATCACCTTTTTTTGGAATGGAAATAAATAGGGATATCTTGTGGACTTGTTTTAATTTTCATTAGGTTCAATTTGAACTCGAACATAATTGATGGTCCACCATCCATCAATTCCACGGTCAGTACCTGGCCTAGTTCTCTGTCCTAGTGCTGACAGTTGTCTCTGAGGATTCTTTCCACAGATGTAGTCAATCTGATTCCTCTGTTGTCCATCAGGTGAGGTCTATGTGTACAGTCACTGTTTGTGTTTTCTACAAAAGGTATTTGAAAGGAATAAATCCAGTCATTGTTGTTAGGTGTCACTAAGTATGACTCATAGCAACCCTACGAACAACAGACCTAAACTCCTTCCTATCCTGTGCCATCCTCATCAACTCCGACACACGTGAGCCCACTGGTGTACTCACTGTGTCTATCCATCACGTTGAAAATCTTACTCTCCTTCACTGACCTTCTACCTTTCCGAGCATGATGTTGCCCCTTGAAGGAATAAATTCTTCTAGAAACATGCCCAGAGTATGAGAGATGAAGCTTCACCACCTTTGCCTCCAAGGAGCATTTTGGCTGCACTTTTTCCCAGAAATATATCTTCATTCTTTTGGCAGTCCAATAGCCATTGAGTACTCTTCTCCAGCACCACTAGTCAAAGGCATCAACTCTTTTGTTATCCTTCTTCATAGTCAGCCTCCAGATGTGTAGCAATAGTTTGAAAAGACCATAACCTAAATCAGACACACTTTAGTCTTCAGACTTACATCATTGCTTTTCAGTATTTTAGATATAGCCCTACAACAGAGTCTCCCAAAGCAATATGTCTCTTAATCTGATTGCTGGTACCAAGAGTGTTGATTGTTGATCCAAGCAAAATGAAATAATGGACAACTTCAATTCTTTCCCCATCTGTCATGTGCCTGTTGGCCTGGTGGTGATAATTTCTGTCTTCTTGATGTTGAGATGTAATCCATACTGAATGCTGATCTTCTTGATCTTCTGCAGCAATTGGTTCAAGTCATCCTTACTTTCAGCAAGCAAGGTTGTGTCATCTGCATAACGCAGGTTGTTGATGAGTCCTCCTCCAATCCTGATGCTACATTCCTCTTCATAATGTGCAGTTTCATGAATTACGTATACATAGATTGAGTAAGAATGGAGAAAGAATACATCGTTGGTTTATGATTTTAAACTGTACAGTGTTCTGTTGGTCTGTTCAGACAATAGCTTCTAGATCTAGGAATAGACTTTGTATAAGCACAACTAAGTGTTCTGGGATTCCCATTGTTCGCAAAGTTGGGCATAGTTTGTTATGACCTATACTGTCAAGTTCCTATGCATACTCAGTAAAACACAGATAGACATTCTTCTGGTATTCTTTGCTTTCAGCCAGGATCCAGCTGATATGAGCAATCACACCTCTGGTGCCACAGCCTCTTCTAAATCCTGCTTGAACTTCTGGCAGTTGCCTGTCAATATACTGTTTGAGCCATTTTTGAATGATCTTCAGCAATATTTTGCTTGCATGTGATATTAAAGATACTGTTCCAGAATTTCCACGTTCTGTTGGATCATCTTTCTTGGTAATGGGAACACATATGGTTCTCATCTATTCAGTTGACCAAAGTGCTCTCTTCTGGATTTCTTAGCACAGCCTGGTGAGCCCACCAGCAAAGCATCTGTTAGTTGAAACACGTCCATTGATATCAATTCCTGGAACTTTATATATTTATTTTTTTGCCAATGCCTTTAATGCAGCTTTACCCTCTTCCTTTATTATTATTGGCTCTTATTTATATGGTATTTTCTGGAATTCTTCGCTACTTCTTTTTGGTACAGTGACTGTGTGTATTCCTTCCATCTTCTTTTGATGCTTCCTGGATCATTTAATATTTTCCTCAGCTCATCTTTCAGTACTGCAACTCAAGGCTTGAATTTGTGTGTCAGTTCTTTCAGTTTGAGAATGCTGAGAGAGTTCTTTGCTTTTAATCTTTGACTCCAGCTTTTTTGCACGTTTCTTTATAATATTTTACTTTGTTTTCTTGAGCTATCCTCTGTAATCTACTTTTTAGCTCTTCTACTGTGGCATCTCTTCTATTTTTTTTTTTTGTTTTTGGCTTCTGACACTCTAATGTAATTTTTATAGTCTCGTCTGACATCTATTTTGATGACTAACAGCAATGCATTGGCTATATTTCTTGTGTTCCTTTCTGTATCTTGTTTTTCTTTAATGATGTTGCATCACAGGGCTTCTAAAGACAATTTTTATGTTTCCACTCAAGGAATTCTAAATTTAAAATCCGTGTAGTATGGTAAACAGTAGAAGACATCTGACCATTTTAGTTATTGTTAACTTGTTAAATATAATAAAACTAAGATTAAAAGTAGGACATTGGATTTATTGTTGTTTTTGTTAGATGCTGAAGAGTTGGCTCACACTCATAATGGCCTTATGTCCAACGGAACAACACATCCCTTGGCCCTGTACCATCCTCACAGTCTCTGCTGTGCTTCAGCCCAGTTGTTGCATGTCATCGACTTGGAATTGGCTCACAGCCGACCCTCCAGCAGATGTTTAGAGGTTGTAAATCGCACAGGAGAAGTTACTCATTTTTCTCCCATGGAGCAGCTGCAGCCTGTGGACTTGAACCACCTGCAATGGTTTGGTGGTGCTTCTCCTAACCACTAAGCCACCAGAGCCCAGTTGTAGGCACTGTCAATCCATCTTGTGGATGGTCTTTCTCCTCACAGACCCTCCATTTGTCATTTAAGTTTAGAAATTACTGATGACTTTAAAAAGAATAATTTTTGGGTAAGAGAAAGCCTTACTGTATTAAGTTTAGAAGAGTAAATGGAAATTTAGGAGGAAATGAAAATTGAGAAGAAAAATCACTGAGCAAAATTCTGTCTTGGCCATGTGGTAAGGCGAGTGATATAATGCTGTTAGAAATTTATTAAGTCTCAGTTACAATGACAAGTTCTAGTACAGTAAAGCTGCCACAGAAGATTCTACTACAATCTTCAAGCCCTATAAATCAACCCATGACATTGCTGTTTGGTAAGCCACTTGTTAACATTCTGCTAGCTGCCATAAGGTTGACAGGCTATGCAATTTTATTGGTATTATTATACATATGCAAAACCTTTCAAAATAAACAGAATAAATGCCCTTAAAAGAAATACTGAATACTTTCAGTTAAATAGTCAAAATTATTATACTGCATTGTGTGTACTTACAGTACTGCTCAAAATACAGGTCACAGATGATCTCAGTTCAAGCTAGATCATCATAAAGTGAAATGCGTTTAGGTGAATTTTTTTCCTTTTCCAGTAACTTTTCCCCATCAAGTTAGACAGATAAAAAGATAGAGTTTCCAAATAAAATGGCTTGCCCTAACCAATAATGATTCCAAAGAAAATAATTTTTTAACTCCAAAAACAGGTAATGTTATGCAATCTAGGTAATTAATTTGGTCCAATCTACTTTTTTGTCTTAAGCAATCAATGGCACAGATAATAAATAGTATGTTGTTTGGCAGTCATTGAGCTTTTAAATTCTTTATTTATTTTATGCCTTTGAAGTAAAGCAAGACTATTTTACTTACTTCTGAACTTTTTCATTGGCTGTCTGGGAGGCCTCTCTGGCATGCTGAAGCTGTAATTCCGTATTTGCTCGGTCGGCCAGAGCTTGTTGCAGCTGGGTGGCCAGTTCTTCATTTTGTTGCTGAGTGATGGAAACAATCCTCTCTCTATTTTTTAAAGCTTCTTCATAGGTACTCAGCGTATGGTTAAACTGATCCTTCAGATTTTCTTCTTGGGACAAAGATTTGTGTAAACTGAGGAATTAAAAAAAATGTAGCTGACTGATCATTTTAAAAAAAGTTAATTTTCATTAAAAAACTCAATAATTTAAGAGTAATTTAAAGATTAATTATTCACCACAACATGATAAACAACCCAATTGAAAAATGGTTACAGTATATGAACAGACACTTCACCAAAGAAGACATTCAGATGGTGAACAAATATGAAGAAATGTTCAAAATCCCTAACTATCAGAGAGACGCAAATCAAAACAACTATGAAATATCCACTCGCCCCAGTAAGAAAAGCAAACAACAAATGGTGGTGATGTTGCAGAGAAACTGGAACCCTTATTCACTGTTGGTGGAGGTGTAAAATGGTGCCATCACTATGGAAAGCAGTATGGAGCTTTCTCAAAAAGTTGGAAATAGAAATACCATTTGGCCTGGCAATACCACTACTGGGAATATAGCCTAAAGAAACTGAAACTGTCACCCAAGTAGACACGTGCTCATACCATGTTTAGGGTGGCTTCACAAGAGCAAAGAGTTGGAAACAACCCAAGTGCCCATCAACAAACGAATGGCTAGAGAAGCTGTGGTGTATTCACACGATGGAATACTGTGCTGCACTGAAAAAAAGGAACTCATGAAATATTATTCAAAATGGGTGAGCCTGGAGGACATTATGCTGAGTGAAATATCTCAGTCACAAAAGGCAAATATGGATAATGCCATTGTTATAAAACAGGGCTGACATGGGGGCTGGGGGAAAACTAAGAGAAGAGAGGGGGATAAATAATGTACACAGCATTGAAACAGACGAGGAAGAGAACTGTATAAAAGGAATATATAATTAGGTATTGTCATGACAAGAGTCCCGAATAAGCGCTGCAGAGTAAAGTGGTCTGAGGTGGGGGACTGTATAACAATGAAAGAACTTTTTTCCAAAGAAAAAAAGCGATCTGGGGGGAAAGGGGGCATGGAGGAAAATGTGCAACAATGAACAATTGGAAACCCAAGTTCTTTACAAACTTTCATTAAAATCTAAAAAAAAAGAAAAGCTGGATGAGATAAGCTAGGAGAAATGGAAATGGGAATCAGAGAGAGGAAGTGAGAGGGGTGCTGTTAAAATGTGGTGACGTGTTATGAACGTTTGAATGGAAAACCAATTTGCTCTGTAACTTTCACCCAAAAGCACAATAAAATGCTTTCTAAAAAAACCCCCCAAAACAACAAAAACCCTATGCCCTTGGTGTATAAAGGGATATAGATCTCTTTTGTTGTAATTGAGAACTATCATATAATCAAATTCAGCAGATTTTTTTTTAGAAGTGGAATTCTGGTATTGTTTAGAAAATATTGTGAGGTGGTCCACTGACACTGGGTAATTTGGGTCTAAAAGTGACAGAGGAGATGAGTTGAAAGTCTAAGGAGAAATAAAGGTCTCTGGTTCTCTTGTGGCAGGGAAAGGGCAAAAGTGGGAGAAGGAAAATGAAACAATAGAGCAAAAGAATTTTGAAAGATAAGAACCTTCAATATTTCCTTATAATTGTTGATAAATTAATTGGCATAAATAAAATAAAGGTGTTTAAGGGCTTCTGAGGGGTGAAAGTTTATAAAAATAGTACAGGAGTGTTCTAAGAAATTAAGAGATAGAAAAACATTGAGTCCATGCTCAAAGTACAATTAAAGTAGAGGAGCAAACATTTGTCACACTCCCCACTGCTCTAGTAGAGTTACGTCTAGAATGTTCCTTTTAAAATTATTTCTTTACTGAAAATATATGTAATAATTCTGAAAAGAGGGAAACACTTTATAGTCTTCTCTTCTTGGAAACCTGATGGAGGGTCACTAGGAGCTAGAACCACGTCGGTGGCAGTGAGTTTTCTTTAAAGAGCTCTAAATATGTTGACTGCTATATGTTAAAATGCATAATATATGGAAAAAACATGGAAGAAAAGAGTACTTATTCTCGGATATATAGAAATATTTAAAGGAATAAGAATAATTTTAAAACTGTAACATTATAGTAATTATTATTTTAAAATATTGTCTTGAAATTTTAGTGAACGTTTACATAGAAAATTCATTTTCAATTTAATATTTCTGTATATTTTATTTGATGATATTGGTTACTTTTCCTATAATATGGTAGCATCTTCATGATTTCCTTTCTTGTTCTGTTTCCATTCATCTAGCTTTGCTGCCTGTCCCCCCCCACCCCCCGCCCCTTTGGCCTATGGTAAATGTTTACTGTTTAATTTAGATGATTATTTAGAGGAACACAGTATTCTTGGATATTTATTTTATAAGTGAATCTACATTTTTTGGCTGATCTGTGATTTAAATTCCAAGTTTAAAGGGTATCCTATAATGACAATCTCAGGGATTCCTCTGATCTTATTGGTCTGATAATTCTAGCCTTTTTTTTTCTTGCTTAAATTCTCAGCTTTATTTTAGACTTAGTTTCACAGAAATTAAATTTCTATTGTGTTTTTTTAAAATTTATTTTATTAATTTTAATGAACATTTACAGAGATTTTGGCTTTTCATTCATTCATTGTTGCACTGTTTTCTTTACCCCTCTCCCCCCAGTTTGCTCCTCTCCTTGAAAAGCAAAAGACAAACTTCTTTGTTGGTATACAATCCCCCCGCCCCCCCCCCCCGCCCCAAATGCACTCCACTATGCAACCTTAATTCTGGATTCCTGTGATAATCATAATATGCTATCATCTGTCACTTTTAAACGGTTCTTTCCCTCATCTGTTTCAATTCAGTATACATAATCTACCCAGTTTTTCTCAGTCTTACCCCAACCCTGATGTCAGTCACTTTCTACAACAGTGGCACTATGCAGTATTTGTCCTTTTATGACTGAGATATTTCACTCAGCATAATGTCCTCCAGGGTCACCCATTTTGAATAATATTGCATGAGTTCCTTGTTTTATAATGCAGGGTAGTATTTCATTGTTGCCTTTTCTTTTTAAAAGGAATGTGAGTTTTGTTCTACATTTTTCCCCCTCCTACTATATCTGGCACCATTTATTCATCCTTGTTAGGAATAGTTCCTGGCAGGAATGGCTGTACCCAGGCACCATTTAGTTCTGGTTTCAAATAGGTGATATTTTGGTTGGTGCAGATTATTAGTCCTCTTGAGATTAGTTTCCTCTTTGAGTCTTTTTCTTCCTTCTCTTGTGTTCTCAACACAATGATGAATCATTTTATCTTAGATGGCCATTCAGAATCACTTAAGACTTCAGACTCTATTCACCAAATAAGATGTATATAGCCTTGTATTTGTGAACTATATTGTGCCAATGGATTGAGCTGCTCCACAAGACTATAGTCTTCAAACCCCACCCTCCCAAAAATCAGTAAAACAATCCCACATTTAGGGAGCTCTAGTGGCCTAGTGGCAAGAAGCTGCACTGCAATCATAGAGGTACATGGTTCAAATTCACCAGAGGCTCTGCTGCAGAAGGAGGGGCAATCTCCTCGTGTACCAGTCAGATCAGATTTGACAGCACACACACACATGAAATAATAAAAACTTTAAAAAACCAAACAACAATCCCACATGGTATCTGGTTATATATAGAAGTATCCCTTTGTGCTTTACTTTACATATGAATATGTTTTCTCTGCTATGTGAAAGTTGAGTATTTCCATGAAGCTTTTAATAAGCTGAAGTGGTGTTCAATAAGGCAATTATCATTAATTTATATAGGAAACACTTGTGAGTAATCTCAGAAAAATAACCTACCAAATAATAGAAATAGCATGTAAAACCTAAAATAACAGTGACACATGGTGTTCATGGATACTGTATTCAAATCTACAGTGTCTCGACTGAGCCTGAATGAAGTTCCCCACTTTCACTACCAGGGTGTATGTCTCCTTTAACAACTGGCTTCAAAACAAATGTTGAATATTAGTTTCATGCTAGGTGGGTTTGCTGGGTTTTTTTTTTAAGTGAATTTTTTTATAAGTTTTTTTATTTCTCCCTGGATTTCTTTTGATCAGATAAAAACCAGTTAATAATGTCTTTTGTAAAAGTGGAGTATGCAAACTTTCAAAAAGCTGGAGATATTTGTATACATGCAGCACACATAAACATGCATAAACATATGGCTACAGATAGACACATACATTTGTATATATTCATATGTGTTTCCTCATATTTATGTGCATACATAACAATCTATACAATCACACAAATATATAATTCATAATTATTCTAGATATGCTCTATATTAAAACTACTCATAGCTTGATTATCATTACTGAATATTATAAAAAGATACTGCAAGATATTACTTACATTATAATAGTGTAAATAGTATATTCAATTTTGGAAAAAAGGAATAGCAGAGAATTAGAAAATAAATAAATACCAAAACCATAGGAATGTTATAAACCAGATTAGGATTACTGCAAAAAGAGTGATAACTTGGGGAATGAGCATCACTGTGTAGATTCTAGGTCTATTCTGCTTAAGCACCTAATGAGATTGAATGACGTTTGTGCAAATATCAATCAGCCTTATATAAAGACTATTCTTGTCACAACTGACATGAAAAAAGTTATAACCACTAGTAAAATTGTATAGAAATAACATGTACTCATAGATACTTTCTTTTTGATAATGAATCTTATGCCAAGTATACCTAACTAATTAAGTCATGCAGAATAAACAGCATACAAATTAAGACTAAATGAATGCAGAGGAAATGCAGATAAATAGAATCCTAAAATGCTAAAGGTCAAATCTTTGATATGTCATTACACCTACCATCTGAGGTTATTTTGAAATGGCACCAAGAACCTCACTCAATTAAATAAAGACATTTTGAAAATATAAATATTTAATAAGGGAAATTTAAAATCCACATAGGAGATGTTCTTTATTTTATTAGAGAAAATCATTTCAGTATATGCCTATAAAGGAAATGTCAGTTGGAGACTGGAAGTAAAATAGCCTAACTATACAATACAGATTAATAATATGAATAAGAAAGTCATAAGTCTTAAAACGGCAAAAAAGGTAGTTGGGGGAACTCCAACACTACACACACACACACACACACACACACACACACACACACTGATACTTTATTTAATACTGTCCAAACTAAAGTAACTGCAAATATATTCGTAAATTACTTACAAATCTTAGAGTGCTCATTTTGAACAAGGTATTACATGGAAATAAGGAGATGAAACAATGACAACGTACAGAAGAAAAGAATTTCAGGACTGAAATTAATTTCTAAAAGGGAAGACTATTGCTAAACTCCTGTCATCCTCTTACTGTTGTCTTTTGGGAAACTTACATTCTTAATTTTTACAAAAGTTATTTAATAGCAATAACAACAACAATTTGTTATTGTCCTAAAATATTTTTTCCTGTTTAAAGTAGAATGATGTATAATGCTATCTTTGAAGAGTGGACAGAAGTATCTTTGTTTATGGTTTTTAACTTTTATCTCTACTTAACTAACCCTGATTTTGTGTCTTCTCAATTTTGCCTAAGAACTGAGAAAGCACCTATATGCCTGTTTCATGAATATTTTTCTGCTATGTCCTCTTACACATTCTATATTTCTCCTGTTCAAGTTCTATTTTCCTTTATTCCACCCTGTTTCTTTGAAAGATGGATGGAAGGAAGGAAGGGAGGGAGGGAGGGAGGGAGGAAGGAAGGAAGGAAGGAAGGAAGGAAGGAAGGAAGGAAGGAAGGAAATGGAGGAAGGAGATGGAGGGAGGGAAGGAAAGAAGGAAGGAGTGAGGGACGGAAGGAAGGAAGAAAGGAAAGAAAGAAGGAAGGAAAACACATAAATAAAAATAAAAAAATGTTCCACAATCAACACTGTTGGCACCAGCTGTCAGGAAATCAAGACAAATTGCAATAGGTAAATCTGCTGTTAGGAATCTTCCAGAGTACTGAGAAGCAATGCCAGTTTAGAGACTAAGGTGCACCTAGTCCATGCCATGGTCTTTACAATTACTTGTTATGCATCAGAGAGCTGGACAATGACTAAGGATGACAGAAGAATTGATGCTTTTGAGTTGTGGTGCTGAAAAAGAGTTTTGAACATGCCATAGACCACCAAGAAAACAAGTCTATCTTGGAGAGGGTGAAACCAAGTTTTTCCTTGAAGACTAGGATTTTGAAGCTCCATCTCATATACTTTGGGCAGGTGGCCAGGAAGGACCAACCCTTGCAGAAGGACATCATTCTTGGAAGGGTGGAGGGACAGCAGAGGAGGGAAGACCTTGGATGAGATGGATTGATACAACATCAAAGGGCAATGGGGGTAGGTGTGTGAGAGTCAGTAAGACTGGCTCAGGACAGGGCAGGCTACAGAGCTTTTGTACATTAGGCTGCTATGAGTTGTAGGTTACTTGATGACACATAACTACAACAATAACAACATGTCTACTTACGTTCTTCACGCTTAAAACATTATTACTTAACATTTTAAATACTTTTTTAATTATATACAATAAAGTGCATATATCTTAATTATCTTGTAAAAAATAAGCTAAAGAAAAACAAGAAAACCATTCTCTTTAACCTCCTATAGTGTTAGTATAAAAGCTGGCTTTTCAAGCCATTACGTTAGTCCTCACTGGTTGCCAGCTACCTTAACTGAGGACACTTGGTCTTGTACATTATCAACAGCTGTGGATCTAATATAAGAGAGCGAGTGCCTTCCACACTGTAAAACAAGACTTTGATAATGGTAGTGGAGAAATTGTGGAGAGACTGTGGCAAGGTGTAACCTGAGGCTTCTTGCATTTGTACTGGCCAGAGTTAAAGGTGATGCTTGCCTGGTGACTGAAGAAGAAGCTGACTTATGAGGCAAACCGTGCTGGATTATTTGGATTTGTTCTACTGAACTGAACTGGGACTTTTAATAATTCAGGAATTGTGTTTTGCTGTTAATCTAGCTTCAGACTTCTGGACTAAACCTGAACTTCCATTGGATGTTATTCTTTGCCTCCTCTACTCTCCAACTTATTTCCTTAACAAGCCTCACAACTGTGAGTCAACAACAAATATCACACACAAATGATTAGGGTGCAGGGATATGGGGAGTAGCACATCTGACCAAGCAGCTATCTATTTGAGACTATGGATATTATTGATGGAGACAGTTCCCTTTTATTAAATGGTTGGATGTCAACTCGGCTACCTTCACATTACACCTGTTCCTCTTGCACCTCCTCAAAGATAACTGTTTTTGAATGATCTTCAGCAGTATTTCGCTTGCACATGATATTAATAATATTGTTTGATAGCTTCCACATTCTGTTGGATCACCTTTCTTGGGAATGGGAACAAATATAGACCTCGTCCAATCCATTGACCAGACAGCTGTCCTCTAAATTTCCTGGCATAGATGGGTGAGTGCATCCAAGGCTGCATCTGTTAATTAAAACAAGTCAATTGGTATCACATAAATTCTTGGGAACTTATTTTTTGCCAGTGCTTTCAAAGCAGCTTCCACTTCCTCCCTCCATATCATTGGCTCCCGTTCATATGGTACTTCCTGAAAATTTCTGAGTGTCAATCAGTCCTTTTTTGGCATAGGGATTCTGTATATTCGCTCTATCTCCTTTTAATGCTTTCTGGGTCATTAACTGTATTGCCCATAGCATCTTTCAATATTGCAACTCGAGGTTTAAATTTGTTTTCTCATTCTTTCAGCTTAAGAAATGCAGAGAAAATGCTTCCCTTTTGGTTCTCTATTTCCAGCTCCCTGCATATTCTAATACTTTTATCTTCTTTGAAATCTTTTGGCATGTTTTCACTTTGTTTTGGCTTGCTGATACACCAGTGCAATTTTTAGAGTCTCTTCTGAAATCAAATTTTTTTCTTTCTCCTCTGTTTTTGTAATGACCTTTTGTTTTCTTCATGGATGATATCCTTGATATCATTCCACAACTCATCTGATCTTTGATCACTGGTGTTCAATGCCTCAAACTTATTTCCAAGTTGATCTTGAAATGCAGATAGTATTGATGCAAGATCATATTTTGGTTCCTGTGGACTTGTTTTCATTTTCTTTGGCCTCAGTTTGAACCTCCATATGAGTAATTGATAGTCTGACGCATGCTCCTCCCCTGGTTGAGTTTTGACTGCTGATAGTGAGCTTCTCCAATGATTTCTTCCACAAAAGCAGTCAATCTGGTTGCTATGTAGTCCATCAGGTGATATTCACGTGTACAGTTGTCATTTGTGTCTTTTAAAAAAAGTATTTGCAATGAATAAACCATTGTAAATACACAACTCAACTATTCTGTTTCCAGCCTCATTTCTATCATCAAACTCATATTTTCCAACCTACATTCCTTCTTCATTGTTTCCAATTTTTGCATTACAGTCACCAATTATCATTAAAACTTCTTGAATGCATGTTTGGTCAATTTCAGACTGCAAGATTCAGTAAAAATTCTCAAATTATTTTTTTTTAAATCCAGAAATAGGAATTTGAATAGGAGTTGTGTTAATGTGCCTTCCTTGTTATATGTATGGATATCACTGACAACATTATATTTCAGGATGGAACTTGAAATTAACTTTTTGACTATAAAAAGGGATATCACTGCTGATGTTTGTTAGATGGATTATGGCTGAAGGTAAAGAATACCAGAAGAATGTGTATTTGTGCTTTATTCACTATGCAAAGGCATTTGACTGTGTAGACTATAACAAGTTGTAACTGACATTGAAAAGAATGGGAGTCCGAGAACACTTAATTGTGCTCATGCAAACCCACACTGGACTAGGTGACTGATGTGTGGACAGAGCAGGGGAACACTGGATGTGTGGACAGAGCAGGGGAACACTGCTGTCTTTTTAAATTAAGAATTTTAATTTTAATTTGAGCTGTGGTGCTGGAGAAGAGTATTGAGAATACCATGGGCGGCTAGGAAAACAAACAGATTTGTCCTGGAAAGGGTTAAACAGGGCTGCTCCTTGGAGGCAAGGATTCTGAGGCTCCGTCTAACATACTTTGGACATGTTGTGAGGAGAGACCGGTCCTTAGAGAGGGACATTATGCTTGGGAGGGTGGAGGGACAGCGCAGGAGAGGAAGGCCCTCTATGAGGTGGATTGATTCAGTGACTGGGATAATTGGGATGGGAGTGTCAGAGACAGTGCGATTGACACAGGACAGAGCTGAGTTTAGGGCTGTTGTACATAGGGTCGCTCTGAGTCACAGGCGACTCAACGGCACATAACAACAACAACAACAACTATTTTAATTTTAAAACTGCACTGTTTTAAAATTAAGAAGGAAGTGAATCAGGGTTGTATTCTCTCTCCATACCTATTCAATCTGTATGCTGAGCAAATTATTCGAGAAGCTGGACTCTAACAAAGAGGAATGTGGCATCAGGATTGGAGGGAGACTCATCAATAACCTGCATTATGCAGATGACACAACCTTGCTTGCTGAAAGTGAGGAAGACTTGAAGCACTTGTTGCATCCCCTTAAGGGATGCAGCTCTCAGTATGGATTGCATCTCAGTGTCAGGGGAAAAAGAGGATTCTTACGCTGGATTGGTAGGCAACATTATAAAGGATGAAAAAAGATTGAAATTGTCAATAATTACAATTTACTTGGATCCACAACTAACCATGTTGGTACAATCAGTCAGGAAATAAGGAGATACACTGCACTGGGAGTCTGTAGTTAGGGACCCCTCCAAATTAGTGAGGAGTAATGATGTTAGTTTGAGGACTAAGGTGCATCTGATTCAGGCCATGGTCTTTCCAATCACTTGTTATGCATCCGAGAACTGGACAATGCATAGGGATGACAGAAAAAGAATGGATGCCTTTGAACTTTGGTTTTGGATAAGAGCACTGAACAGTCTACAGACTGTCAAAAGAATAAACAAATATGCCTTGGAGAGGGTGCAGCTGGAGTGCTCTTTGGAGGCAAGAACAGGCTTTGCCTCGCATTCTTTGGGCATGTTGCTAGGAGGGGCTATTCCTTGGAGAGGTACATGATGCTTGGAAGGGTGGAGGGTCAGAGAAGGAAAGGAAGATCCTTGACCAAATGGGTGACAAAGTGACTTCTGTGATGGACACTAGTGTGTCAGGAAGTGTGAAGATGGCACAGGATAAGATAGGGTTCAGATCTGTTGTTCATAGATAGGTGCCGTCGAGAACAACTCTTAGTGACCCTAACAATAACAACAAAACAAAGGCAACCATTCAACTGACAAAGATTAGCATCACTTATTTTTGAACTTCTTTGGTATGGTTTATTTTAGTCAACATTAGTTTTCTGAGATTTATCATATTGCTGCATACAAGTAATTGATTTTGACTGCTGCAAAACATTCCATTATATGAGTATACCACAATCCATTCAATTTGTTCACCATTTTTGCTGTGACGGTTTGTGTATGAGTGTTTTGTGTTTTTTTTTAATTTTTTATTATTTTGTGTGTGTGTACCGTCAAATCGGATCTGACTGGTACAGGAGGAGATTGTCCCTCCTTCTCCGGCAGAGCATCTGGTGGATTTGAACCATGTATCCCTGGGACTGCAATGCAACTTCTTGCCACTAGGCCACCAGAGCTCCCTGTATGTGTGTTTTGATGAAAGTAAGTACTCATTAGTAACGTAGAACCTGTTCTGTAGATATACGTGTAACTTTAGCACATGCTGCAGTTTTTCCAAGGTTTACCAACTAACATTCCTATCAACAATGTATGAGAGTTTCAGTTGTTCTACTTGTCCCTCTTGGTGGTATTCTCTTCTTTTCTGCCATTATAGTAGGGGTGTGGTGATATTTCATCCTTGTGATACTACCATCTTGTCTTTTGGCAACCTTATGTTCTTAATTTTTGCAAACTCCACTTTATTATTATCTTAAAGGTTTTATCCTATTTAAAAATCTTTGCCTACTTTTAAATTTTAATCTCCCAAGTCTGTTGTTAGGTGCTGTTAAGTCGAGTATAACTCATAGTGACCCTTTGTATAATAAATATGAACCCTGCTGTCCCACAATCAGGGACACTCTCAATCCACCTGGTTAAGGGTCTTCTTCTCTTTTGCTGTCCCTCCACTTTGCCAAGCATGATGTACCTCTTTAATGAATAACCTCTCCTAGCAACACTCTGCTTTGTGAGACAAAGTTTCATTATCATCGCCTCTAAGGAGCACTCTGGCTATTCCTTCTCCAAGATATAACTGTTCTTTTGGCAGTTCATGATATGCAGATATTTAGACTATACAAGTATTCAATAATTTTCTCTAACACCACAGTTCAAAGGTATAAATTCCTCTTCTGGTATTCTTACTGTCCAGCTCTTGGCAGCATAGTAACTGACTGAAAAGCTCATTGCCTTAATAAGGCACATCTTAGTCCTCAAACTAACATCTGTTTCTCAGTATTTTGGAGAAGTCCCTGGCTGCAGACTTTCCTAGTGCACTGTTTCCCGATCTCTTGAATGCTGATGCCAAGTATATTGACTGTCGATCCAAGTAAATTGAAATCGTTGACTGATTAAAACTTTTCTCCATCTATAATGATGGTGAGAATTTTTGTTTTCTTGACATTGAGATGCAATCCATATTGAAGGCTGTGTTCTTTGATCTTCTGCAGCAAGCGATTCAAATCCTCTTCACTTTAAGCAGGCAGTGTTGTGTCATCTGCATACTGAAGGTTATTAATGGGTCTTCCTCCAATCCTGATGCTACGTTCTTCTTCATAGAGCTCAGCTTCGTGAATGATTTGCTCAGCATACAGATTGAATATGGAGAAAGGACACAATCCTGATGCACACCTTTCTTAATTTTAAACTACGTAGTGTTCCTTTGCTCTTTTCATACATCCGCCTCTTAGTCATAAGCACTATTAAGAGTTCTAGGACTCCCATTCTTCTCAATGGCAGTTATAATTTTATTTTGATCCACACAGTCAAATGTCTTTGCATAGTCAATAAAACATAAATAGACATTTTCCTGTATTCTTCCAAGTCTAGTCTCATCATAAACCCACAGTGAAACAGCTTATTTTGGAATTTGGTCTGCATTTACAGCAGGAAATATAAAGCACAATCTATTATACTATTACCAGTAAATTTTAAAAAATTTGCCATTATTAAGATCATGTATTTATGATTTAATGCTTTATTCATTCTTTATTTCCTAGTCTTTCATTATTTACTTTTTTGGGGGGGAAATTTATTCTCGATTTTAATTGTTCTCCCAAATATACCTTTGACTGTGACCCTTTACTTTCAAATAAGATACTCATCATTGAAAGCATTTTGAAGACCTTCTAATTTTCATGAAAATTGACTCAAGCAGAAACAGTAGCTGGAGTTATATTATTGTTATTGGCTTCCAATAATTTTAAAGTGTACAATTCAAGGATGTTTAGTTCACTCCTAACAATATGTTAAACACCCGTATATTTTTAGTTTCAAACTTGTTCTTCACCCCAAGCATTCCTCATTACTGCCTAAGTATTGAAATACAAAAGTATGAGACATCCTACTTTGTTTTCTATTTCAAGGTTGTCCTGGTTCTCTGCAATTTCAGATGAATTTTAGGATCAGCTTTTCTATTTTTGCAAAAGAAAAATAGAAGCTACTGAAATTTTGATAAGGATTACACTGAATCTGCAGATTAATTTAGGGAGTATCATCATCTTGACAATATTAATTCTCCTAATCCATGAACATGGCGTGTCTTTGCATTCAATTTGGTCTTCTTTAATTTCTTTCAGGAACATTTTATAGCTTTCTGTGTACAAGTTTTTCATCTCTTTGGTTAAACTTATTCAGAGAAATTTAATCTTTTAAATGTTACTGTAAATGGAACTATTTTTTTAAAAATTCCTTTTTAGTTTGCATATTGGTGGTATATAGCAACACAAATGCTTACTGCATGTTGATCTTATACCCTATAACTTTGCCGACTTTATTACCTCTAGCATTTTGTGGGTTATTTGAGACTTTTAATACATAGAATTCCAAATTTTCTATATGTATAGAATTCCAAATGCTGCAATATTATTTTTGAAAAATGCTACCTCACATGGTTTTGAGGTCTTCACTGGAGGTCTGCCTGTGTTCTTCCTCCTGACCAGCTGGTTAAGTACACTATGCAACTACTCCCACGTTTTCACAGTACCAGATCACTAGGTGTTAGATGCTGTTGACACCAGGCATTCATTTTCACTGCTCTAGGGCCACGTATCCAAGAACTAGCCACAGCCGGTACGTCACCTGAGCTGGAAAAATGATTTTAAATGGCCAGTCTTTATAAAACCAACACAAATCTAGCAACTTCCACTCTTACTGTTATACATAAACAAACCATCACGTACATTCCCAGCATATCTTTTTTTCTGGGAGGAATTATGTGTATGGTGCTGCATCATGGCATGCTGTGTATCCCTGTTTCTGGATCCATGAATAAAATAAACCTCGTTACTTTTCATGACCTCTTTGATTGTTCTTTCCTGCACTGCATATGACTTAGGATCCCAAGAATTTTTTAGACCAATCCCTTGATAGCTTTACTTGGAATGTTGGTTTATAAACATAAATTAGATGATGATACTTAAAATACTCAATTTGAACTTGCAAATGAGTACTTTATGATCTGACCCAGAGTCTGCCCCTGGCCTACTTTTTACTGCTCATATTGAGCTTCTCCAATGATTTCTTCCTCAAATGTAGTCAATCATTATGCAGCCCATCAGGTGAAATCCACATGTAAAGTCTTCTTTTGTGTCTTTTAGAAAAAGTCTTTGCAATGAAGAAATGAGTGTAAAGACAAAATCCAATCCTTCTATTTTCAGCCTCATTTCTATCACCAAGCCCATATTTTCCAACTACTGTTCCTTCTTCATTGTTTCCTACTTTTGCATTTCAGTCATCAATTATCATTAGTACACCCTGACTGCACAATCAGTCAATTTCAGACTGCAAAACTTGGTAAAAATTTTCAGTTTCTTCCTCTTTGGCACTACATACAGGAAGTCTATTTGTACTTTATTGTCTATGCAAAGGTGTTTTGCTGTGTGGATCATGAAAAGTTGTGGCAGACATTGAGAAGAATAGGAATCCCAGAGCACTTGATTGTGCTCGTGAGGAAACTATACCTGGGCCAGTAGGCTGTTGTGGGAATGGAGCAGGGGAGCACTGCACGGTTTAGAATTGGGAAGGGAGTGCATCAGGGATGTAGTCTGTCTTCATACCTGTTCAATCTATATGGTGAGCACGTTATCTGAGAAGCTGGACTCCATGAAGAGTAATGTGGCATCCGGATTGGAGGAGACTCATCAGTAATCTGTGACATGCAGATGACACAACCTTGCTTTCTGAAAGTGAGGAGGACTTGAAGCACTTGTTAGAGAAGATCAAGGAATTCAACCTTTAGTATGGATTGTGTCTCAATATCAAGAAAATAAAGATTCTTACTACTGGACCAATAGGCCTTGTCACGATGGATAGAGAGGAGACTGAAATTGTCAACAGCTTCATCTTTCTTGGATCCACAATTAACCCCCTTGGTGCAAGCTGTCAGGAAATAAGGAGATGAACTGCAATGGGAAAATCTGCATTTAGGGACCTTTCCAAATAACTGAGGAGTAGGAGTAGTGATGTCAGTTTGAGGACTAAGGTGCATCTGATTCAGGCCATGGTCTTTCTGATTACTAGCTACACATCTGAGACCTGGACAATGAATAAGGATGACAGAAAAAGAATTCATGCCTTTGAGCTATTGTGTTGGAGAAGAGCACTGAACATTCCATGGATGGTGAAGAAAATGAACAAATAAAGAGGGTGCAGCCAGAGTGCTCTTTGGAGACAAGAATGATGAGGCTTTACCTAACATACTTGGGACATGTTGCTAGGAGGTGATATTCCTTGGAGAAGGACATGATGTTAGGAAGAGTGGAAGGTCGGCAAAGAAGAGGAAGACCCTTAACCCAGTGGACTGACAAGGTGACTACTACAAAGTGTGTCAGAAGTATGAGGATGGAGCAGGACAGGACTGCTTTCAGACCTTTTGTTTAAAGGGTTGCTATGAGTTGTATGCAACTCAATGTCACACAACAACAACAACACCACTTAAAATCCTGCAACAGGATCTTTCTAACCAGATCCATAAAAACAAATATATATATATATATATATATAAATTTAGCAAATCTTACAACACTTGTGAGACTCACTCATACTCATTTGTTGCCATCAAGTCAATTAACTCATAGCCAACTCTCCACTAGGTTTCTGATGGTGTTAATTATATGAGAGGACACTGTCCATTTTTCTCTCAGAAATCTGCTGGTGAATTTGACTGCCAGTGAAGTGTGGCATTTGCATTAGCTGTGTAACTCCTGACAGACTACATCACCAAAGGCCCTTCCATGTGAGAAGTTGTCCTTTGCAGAGATCAATAATTTGACATAAACAGGTCTTTAATAAAATTCACACACTTAGCAATCAAAATCTGGACTCATCCGTCTTTTCACAGAGTTCCTAGGCTTGACTATTTATATACTTGCCATGGTCTATAAAGTCTTCCATCATATGATTTATGTAACCTCACCATCTAAACCACGCTTTTAAGGTTTCTCAAGTACATTGATCTTTGCCCTGCAATGGTCTTTGTTTACAACTCCTTTCCCTCTACACTTTTACCTGATTAACCTCTACTCAGCTGTTAGGTCTCAGTATAAATAGCACTTTTCCAGAGAAATCTTTTATAACTTCTCAATTTAAATTTGTATGTCCTCCCTCCCCGCCAGCCTCACCATCCCAGTTTTCTGTCTCATGAACTCTATTTCCTTCTAGAAGATATAATACTTTCTTTTCATGTTATTATAGAATATCTTCATTACCTTAATTCCAACATAGTAACACTCTAAATAGGGAGGTGGCTTTACTTCAAGGGAAGAATAAATTTTTAATAAGTAAATAAATGAGTGTTCATAATTTCAGGGATGTGATCCTATAGTAATAACGGTGAAGTTAGGGAGAATATAGTCCAAGTACATTTAATATAAAACTATTGAAACATATTTTTGCTTTAATGTTTCCCCCCTTATAATTATCTTTATTTCAGAGTCCCTACATTAATAGTACATCTAAATTGTTAGTTTTATAAATACTTGAAATATTCTTCATCTCAGAGTCCCTAAACTGTTTCAACCCTATATTAACAATAGTACAACTAAATTATTTATACCTTTTTTTATAAAGAGACTGTCAAATACAGAAAAAAAATGGACAATCTAAAGATTAAATCCCCTTTCTAATTAAAACACATTTTTCAACAGAGTGAAAAGAAAATCTAATGACTGGGAACAAACATTTGGCAATACCACTTCAGACAAGGTTCTCAGAGAATACTCCTGGGCCTAAACACACACACACACACACACACACACACACACACACACACGACTGATAACCCAATTACAAAATGGGCAAAAGACATGGAAAAAGTTTCACAGAGGAAGATATTTGGATGGCCAACAGACACATGTAGGAGTGCTCCAAATCACTGACAATAAGAGAGATGCAAACAAAAATCACAATGAGATACCATCTTACCCAAGTAGCAGTAGCAAAGTTTAACAGGACAGCAAGTAATAAATGTTTAAGAGGATGTGAAGAGATAAGAACTCTCATACACTGTTGATGGGATTGCCAAATGGTACAACCACTCTGGAAGGAAGTTTGGCATTTCCTCAAAAAAGCTGAACACAGAAGTTTCATATGACTCAGCTATTTCACTGCATGGAATATACACTGAGAAAATGAGAATGGAGGCACAAATGGAGACTTGTACACCAATGTTCATAGCAGCATTATTCACCATCGCAAGAACATGAAAACAGCCCAAATGTCCAACCATGGTGCATTCACATGATGGTATACTATGCAGCACACAGGAGCAATGATTTTATAAATCACTACCTAACTTGGGAGGGACTGGAGAGCATTATGCTAAATGAATTAATTTAATCCCATTAGGACAAATACTGTACAATACCATTATTGTAGAAATAGAAAGATAAACCATAAAACGTGTTTGAGGATGAAAGGTGGGGAGGGTAGAAGAGGGAGGGCAGCAGAGGGTAATCACAGGGTCACATAATTTGATAAGTGGAGGGAGGGGTGGGTAAAGGAAATGGGAAATATCTGGTGTAAAAAACAATGTATATGAGCTTTGTAAGTAAACCAGTATAAAATAAAAATTTATTTTAAAAAAAGTTCCACCAGAAACAAATGTTATCTATTCTAAGTTATAATTTTCAACACAGTAGCATAACAACTTAATGGTATTTATATGACATGTATAGAAAATATTTTTAATTAATAGTAAAAAGAAATTCTAATTATTAGCAGAAGAGGCATTAAATCACACTCAGAAGGTCTTACGTATGTAATCAATATGTAGCTTGTACAGTATGAACAGAGGATGGGGAATATATAAATTTCACAGATAAAAAGGCATGACTATAGGATAATAAAATAAACAAAATTTAAATTCACACTGCTTTCCAGTTCTAGAATGACATAATTCTTAATGAACTGAATTTTCTAATTTATCACAGAAAGTAAAACAATATTTTCACTCATATTTCATATTATTATACACTTACTTCACATCTAGCTAGATGGCACAGTTTCTCCTCTCCTGCTCCTCTCATTGCTTTCAACAGCTGACCAAGGCTGAAAATATCCTTCATGACAATTAGCTTCTGTCTTACTTTCAATGTTTCTTGGTCCATTTCTTCACATGTCTGTGATTGTCTTTCCTATATCAGCTCAAGTATTTTGGTATTCTTAGGTCCATGACAATTTACATTTTTCTTGGAGACATTTATGCTTTCCTCAGGGTGTGAACTTACAACCTTGTTTGCTGAAACTGAGGTGGACCTGAAGCGCTTGCTGCAGAAGGTCAAGGAGCAAGTCAAGGACTATCGTCTTCAATATGGTTTGAAGCTCAACATCAAGAAAATAAAGATTCTCACCACTGGGCCAACTGGCAGCACTATGACAGATGGAGAAGAGTTTGAGGATGTTTTCAGTTACAGTCTGCTTGGCTTCACAATCAACACTTTTGGCACAAGCAGTTACGAAACCAAAAGACAAACTGCATTAGGTAAATCTGCCATCAGGAACCTGACTGAGAAGCAACAATGTCAGTCTAGCGACCAAGGTATGACTGATCTAGGCTATGATCTTTGCAATTATTTGCTATGTTTCAGAGAGCTGGACAATGGCTAAGGGGGACAGAAGAAGAATTGATGACTTTGAGTTGTGGTGCTGGAGAAGAATCTTGAACATACCATGGACTGCCAAGAAAACAAACAGGTCTGTTTTAGAGAGGGTGAAACCAAGTTTCTCCCTGTAGGCTAGGATTTTCAAGCTCCCTCTCAACATAGTTTGGGCATGTGTCTAGGAGGAACCGATCCTTAGAGAAGGACGTTATACTCAAAAGGGTGGAGGGACAATGCAGGAGAGAAAGCCTCCAGACGAGATGGATTGATACAGTAAGTAGGGCAACGGGGGTTAGTGTGTTGGAGTCAGTGAGACTGTCTCAGGGCAGGGTAGGCTTCAGAGCTGTTGACATTAAGGTCACTGTGAGTTGCAGGTGACTCAATGGCACATAACAACAACAACAAATTTCTTACTTACTACAATGTTGTGTATTCAGCATATTCTTTCTACTTTACCATTTACATTAATTTTTAACAGAATTTTTCCTGGCTCCTCTCTTGTCTTCCCCCTGTCCTTACATGAAATCACTTTAATTACTATCTCACAACATGCACTCTTTTTTCTGCTTACATTTAATTTACTTGCAGTAATTTCTCATCCCACTGTTTTCTATTTATGCCATTCATTTATCAGTTAAGCAATTTTGGATTAAACAATTTACAGGTAGTTTAACATGGTATGGATCTATGGTTTTGTAACTGGGGTTGATTCTGCCTCGTTATTTTATGACCTCTGCAGATATTTTTTATTTTCATGCACTGAAAAGAGGTGCTATTGATCCCGAGAGTAGAAGCCGGGCATACTGTTAGGTGACAGTTCACAACAACACATAGTTCACCAGCCTAATAAAGAGATTGATCGGCAATCTCCTCCCATTCATAACTGTGATTTAGTTAGGAGCCAGTTCTGACTTAACAGAACACAACAAGCTGTAAAGCAGCTCTAGTAGCCTACTCACTAGGAGGCGCACTGCCAATCCAATGGCAAGGATTTGTATTTTGAATTGACAAGCTGTTCAAAGGGAGAAAAATGGGCAGTCTCCTCCCCTGTGATTCAGTGTCTCTGAAAAATAGCTGAAAGGTTGGCTATTCGTTTCTGTCTGGGTAGCAATGAGTTCAAATTTGCTAAAATGAGTTCAAAGCACTAACTTTGGTGTAAATGAAAAGATGTCAGGTTTGAAGTTAAAAATGAGTTTTGTCGTTTCCTTTGTGTGACCTGGGGGACAGCATTTTCTCTTTCTAAGCCTTCCTTAACTCTAGAGCAGTCAAAACAAAAACAACATCATGAAGTTCCTAAGAAAATGATACAAAGCTCTCTCTCTCTCTCTCTCTCTATATATATATATATATATCTCCACCACACATACTCTGGGAATGTTCCTAGGAGAGACTCTTCCTTGAAGAGGACATCAATGCTTAGACATGTGGAGAGAAAGAGCGGAAGACAGCCAGATGGATTGGCACAGTGACCGCTACAATGGGCTGAAGTATGTCAGAGATGATGAGGATGACACAGGGTAGGACAGGGTTCAGATGCACTGTTCATAGGGTCTCTATGAATTGTTCTCAACAGTAACATATATATTTAAACATCTAGCAAAGAATTCATATTGTTTTTGTATTTTCTTTTTTATTGTGATTTGAGTGAAGTTTACGAAGCACATTAATTTTTCGTTCAAACATTCATGCTAATTTTGTTTCACACCATTACTTGCAATAGGCACAATGTAATTACTTTCTCCACTTCCTCCTTGCAACTCTGATGTTCATTAATCCCTCTGTAACTGTGTCTTCCTTTTATTTAGTAATAATGTACAGATCATCTCCTTATTGGATACTGCCAATTCCATTTTAATATGAGTCCATTAGAAAGATGCGTCCATTAGTTTTGGTGGCCTCGTGGTGAAAAGCTGCACTGCAATGCCAAAGGCATGCCTTTTAACTCCACCAGCTGCCAGCTGCTCCATAGGAGAAGGAATTGCCTCTGAAACTCACACGAGAGTCAGTTATGGGGTGGTTCTGACGGGAAGGTACACAACAAGGTAAGCCTAGTGGATAAGGAGTTGTGCTGCCAACCCAAACTCATGTGGTTAGAATCCACTGGTTGCTCTGAGGGAGAAAGGAAGAGTTTCCTCTTGTGCAATTTATAGCCTCTGAAAACTTGCTGGAGCATTAGCTATGAGTTGGTTCTGACTTGACAGCAACAGTTTGAGAGTCTTTGTATTTATTTACTAATTTTTACTTCCCTCTCCTTCCCTCATCTCTGATGTTGTTGTGTACTGTCAATTCTCAAATGACCTATAGTTGACCCTCCAGCGTGTTTTCAAGAGGCAGTTAATTGCATGGGGGAGGGGGGATTTGCCCATCCTTCTCTTGTTAAGCAGCTGATGGGTCCAAATTGTGCGCTCAAAATTATTCTCTGTGTAAACCTTTATGTAGCTATAACACGTTTTTAAAACGTTGAGAGTTTAAAATCATCGATTTTTCATTCATAGGCATTTTGTAGAGCTCTGTAATTATAATTTCAATTTTTTTAAAAAAATTACAATTTCAATATGCCCAAACTAAGGAGGATCTGAAGCATTTGCTACAGAAGGTCAATGACTGCAGTCTTAAATATGAATTGAAGCTCAACATTAAGAAAACAAAGATTCTTCCAACTGGGGCAATTGTCAGTACCATGATAGATTGAGAAGGGATTGAGCTTATTAACAATTTCAGTTTGCCTGGTTTTACAATCACTTGTATTAGTACTAGCAGGAAATCAAAGGAACAACTGCATTAGGAAAAGCTGCTGTCAGGAACGTTTCCATTGTGCTGAAGAGCCATGATGCCAGTCTAGAAAGAAAGGTGCACCTGATCATTGTTTTGCAATTTCTTGCTGTGCATCAGAGAGCAGGACTGAAGAACAATCAAAGCCTTTGAGTTGTGCTGGAGAAGAGTACTGAGAATGGGCTGCCAAGTGAACAAACAGGCCTGTCCTGGAGAAACCAAGTTATTCTTTGGAGGCAAGGATTTTGAGGCTTTTATTCTGTCACATATTTTGGGTATGTATCAAGGAAGGACCAGTCCTTGGAGGACATAATGCTTGTAAGGTTGGAGGGTCAGCACAGAAGAGGAAGACCCTGGATGTGATAGAGTGACATAGTTACTGGGGTAACAGGGGTAGGTATGTTTGAGACAGTAAAATTGGCTCAGGATAGGGCAGGGTTCAAAGCTACTATGCATAGGTTCGCTATGAGTCACAGTTGATTTGACAGCATATAAGAACAACAATTACAACTTCATTGGATCATCATATATATTTTATTTTATAGCATTAATTACCACTGGTTAATTAATTACCCCAAGGGAGCTCTGGTGGCCTAGTGGTAAGAAGCCATTCAGCAGTTTGAGGCCACCAGCGGTTCCACAAAAGAGGGATGAGCAATCCCCTCCCATGCGATTAACTGCCTCTGAAAACCCACCAGAGGGTCAGCTATGGGTCGGTTCCAACTCAATGGTACACAACAACAGCAATAACAAAAATCAACCCTGTATTAATTTATAACTTTTAAACAACAAAATTTATGTCTAATTAACTGTGTAAAATCTTACACAATACTTGGGCATTTTAGAAACAATTTGATGAATCATTATTGCCTGTTTCTACAGCTTTTTCCTGAACTGGTAAAGAAAAAAAAACCAAACCAACTTAGTGTTTTTAACCTTTGTTCACTTTTGATAACATTTTTAGATTATCTTTTTTTTTTTAAAAAAAAAAAAGACAGGCTTGACTTGTTCTACTGAATTTAATAAAACCAAACATGTATGTACTGTTTCTTTGCGAGCACGCACTAATTTCCTGAGAGGACAGTGTTTGCTTTTACTTCCTGTTTACAGTTATCTGTAAATCTGCTAAAACTGTTTCAAGAAAATAATAGTTTATTTTCCTCCCTTATTTCTGAGGTAACCAACTTATTATACAGTTTAATCTAGCTTAATTCTAAGTGGATACAGATATAAGAAAATGTGTTCGGTATGATTAAGCATTTAGGGAGGAAATTGAATTTGTAACTTAGAGAATTACTTGGTTCTCTCATCAGTTATTCCACTGATTTGCTGTTCCCTTGGTTGATTTCCAATTTAGAAAGTAACTTGTTATAGTTTTTCCAGAGATGAACTAACTTCTTCACTATGACATTGTTGTTGCCAAGTGCAAATAAGCTGATTTCAGTTCATACTGAACAACAGATCAAAACCTTGCCCTATTTTGCACCATCCTCACAATCTCTGCCACGTTCAGGCGCACTGCTACAGCCCAATGTTGTGTCAATCTGTTTTGCTGATTGATATCTTCTCTTTTGTTGATCCTCTACTTTTTCCAGGATGATGTGCTTTCCCAAGGATTAGTGCCTCCTGACAACATACCCAAAGTATGTTTCACTCTCCTTGCCTCCAAGGAACACTCTGCTTTTTGTTTTCTTGATATTGTAATGATGTTGATGGTTTATTTATATTTAAGATCATAGTCTTTGATCTTCTTCAGTGTGTTCGTATCTTCTTCCCTTTTGGCATGCAAGGTTGTGTCATCTTCATAACATAGGTGGTTGATGACTCTTCCTTCAATACTAATTCCACAGTTTTGTTTATATTTTCCAACTTCTCAAATTATTTGCTCAGCATGAAGACTGAGTTGTTGTTGTTATTGTGAAGTGCCACTGAGTTGAGTATAAGTCATAGCAATGCTATGAACAACAGATCTAAACCATGTCCTATCCTGTGCTGTCCCTGTCAACTCTGATAGACTTTATGGTGTTGCAGCAGCTATTGTGTCAGTCGATCTTGTTGATGGTTTCTCTCTCCTTTGTTGACTCTTCGTCTTTCCAAGTATGATGTCCTTTTCCAAGGAATAGCCTCTAAGGAGTACCATGGCTGCATTTTCTCTAAGACATATGTGCCTGTTCTTTTGGAAGTTCAGAGGACACTCAGGACATCTTCTCCAGCATCAAAACTCAAAGGAACCAAAAAACCAATTCTTCTGTCACCCTTATTGATTGCTCAGCTCTCAAATGCACAGCAGATGACTGAAAAGACCTTGAATCAGGTTACATAGTGTATCCATGGCTGCATCTGTTTGCTGAAAAATAGACTGAGTAGATATAGAGGAAGAGTACAATCCTCAGACAAGACTTTTCTAATTTTAAACCAAGCAGTATCCCATAATTCAGTTCAAACCACTGCTTTTTGGTTTAAGTACATGTTTTGCATGAGCACAATTAAGTGTTCTGGAGTCCCCATTCTTCTCAATGTTACTCATAATTTTTTATAATCCATAGTCTAATGCCTTTGCATAGTTAATAGTTGATCAGCCACGAACCATTGGACAGTAGTAATGATATCCCTTGTTCGTGGATCTCTTCTGAATCCAGCTTGAATTTCTGGCAATTTCCTATTGATATACTGTCCCAGTTGTCTTTGAATAATCTGCAGCAAAATTTTAATTGTGTGTGATATTAATGATACTCTTTGGTAATTTCTCCATTCTTTTGGATCACCTATTTTTTTTTAAATGGGTACAAATAAGGATATTTTCCAGTCATTTGGTCTTTTAAATTTTTTGGCATAGCCTAGTGAGTTTATCCAGAGCTGCATATGTTTGTTGAAATACCTCAAATTTTGTTTCTTTGTTATAATGAAAGTCAGTTATCTCTGAATTTATGAAATCCAAGATTTTTTTAGAGGGTATAGTGGTGATTATATTTATTAACAGTTATTGGAAGCTTTCTACACAGTTTCTTTACATTTTTTAATAGAAACTTGTGATCAGTAAATATTTACTTAAATAATTCAGCAGAAAAGTAATAGAACCATCTCTGCATCAGTGAGCTGGAAAATGACGAGAGATGATAAAAGGAAAACTGATGCCTTTGAGCTGTGGTGTTGGAGAATGCTGAATATACCATAGACTGGAGAGAATTAACAGGTTTGTCCTGGAGAGGGTTGAACCAGGCTGCTCCTTGGAGGCAAGGATTCTGAAGCTTCATCTGACATACTTTGGACATGTTTGTTGAAAGGTGGGACCAGTCCTTGAAGAGGGATATCATGCTTAGGAGGGTGGAGGGACAGCACAGGAGAGAAAGACCCTCGATGAGATGGATTATTCAGTGACTGGGGTAATGGGGGTAGGTGTGTCAGAGACAGTAAGATTGACACAGGATAGAGCAGGGTTTAGGGCTGTTGTACATAGGGTTGCTATGAGTTGCAGGTGACTTGATGGTACATACAACCATAATTAATTCTATAGCTTGGGATAAGTTATCTATATGCAGTGCAAATATCTAGATCAAGGAGAAAAAAAATCTATACAAAGAGACATATTAAAAATAGTATTAAACATATAATGCCTAATCATATATTCCTTTTAAACATTATATGTAAGACAATCACCAGAATAAGAGGGAGGTACGTTGCAAAGAGGACTTTGAGAAGGGAAAGGAAGAGGAGGAGAAAGAAAATGATGAAACAATGAGTGAATTTTTTTAAAAAGAATTTAACTAGGGGAGGGAATAAGGAGAGAAAGAGAGGAAAATGTGCAACAATGAATGAAAATACAACTTTTCTCTGAACTTTTGTTAAAACCACAATTATAATTTTTTTAAAAATAAAAAATAAATAATTTTAAACAAATAAAAAAGGAATTCTAACACACATAATCCACAAAAAAAAGGACGAAGGAAAGTTATGAAAAACGAAACTAAAATTTAAAAAAGTCATTGAGAAATCAGAAAGTACAAAGAAAAAATAAAATGGCAGACTTAAATGGCTGTTGATGTTATATGCTGTTGAGTTGTCTGCGACTCATCCTGACCCTATGTATAACAGCTCTGAACACTGCATCGTCTTGAGCCAATTTCGTAGTCTCTGACACACCTACCCCCATTACCCTGTCACTGAGTCAATCCATCTAATCCTGGGTCTTTCTTTATTATGCTGTCCCTCCACCCTTCAACCAATAATGCCCTTCTCCAAGGACTGGTCCCTCCTGGCAATATTCCCAAAGTATGTGAGACGGAACTTCAAAATCTTTGCCTCCAAGGAGCACCCTGGTTTATGGAAATGATCCAAATATACCAGTTTTAAAAAAAAAGGAGATTGCCAGAGTGCATTAGAAAACATGACGGGACTTAATATTGCTTAATATACTTAATTATAAAGAGTGAGAATTTTAGAGCAACTTGAATGTACAAATACAAAATTTAGATATTCTTACAAATAGGAAGGAAAAAATGGGAAGTCAAGGAAGGAAATTAATGAGTTGAAACATGAAATTTCTGTCCTAGAAAAGAGACTGATAAACCATGGCCCACAGAACAAATCTGACTCACCATCTGACCTTGTAAATAAACTTTTATTGGAATATGCCCATTATCTGGGCTATAAAATTATTATACTGTAAACACAAAAGTATGCCATAGTCCATTTGCTTAAAATGAAATGTTTAGACACAGAAACTATAAAATCCGTCAGGGGAGGGGGAGGAAGGGAAAGACAGCATGTGCAGTGCAGGAAAAAAAAAAGAGGACAGGAGTGAAAAAATACTGTTCTTTAGACACAATTATTTTGAGAAAACAATGGGCCATCCTGTATTGATTACTTGCAGCACATCTGATCTAATGGAATGAGCTGCACCAGGACTACTTGGTTACCTTTGTATTTGAGGCACTAACAACTATGACATGATTAAAATCAGTTTCTGATTGGAGAGATATTGACTAATACAGAAATACTTCTGAAAATATGGTAATTTCTCTCTGATTGCAAAAGATTATGATGTATTTGAATCATAAAAGAAATGCCTATTGGAGTGCTGGTGGCCTCCTGGTAAGAAACTGAGCTGCAATCTCAAAGGGATTTGGCTCAAATCCATCAGCTGCTATGTGGGAGAGGAACACACAATCTCCGCCCCTGTGATTTACTGTCTCTGAAAACCCACTAGAGGGTCAGCGATGAGTTGATTGTGACTCAATGGTACACAGTAACAATATGCCTTATTGTTGTTGTTGTTGTTAAGTGTCATCAAATTGTAGATGACTCATAGTGATCCTATGAACGAAAGACCTGAATACTGTTTATAGAATTTCTGGAGGCAAGCCATTTTGGAAGAGGATGTCACTTCAAGCTTGTTTTAATTGGGAAGCTCCACCAAACACTGTCCACCATGGGTAACCATGAGTCGTATATTTTAGGAGAGCTCTGGTGGTCTAGTGGCAAGAAGCTGCACTGCAATCCTGAAGGCCAGCGGTTCAAATCTCCTCCAGTGCCAGTCGGATCAAATTTGATGGGACACAAAAAGG
>NW_006399850.1:4157626-4162550 GCF_000299155.1 Elephantulus edwardii | reverse complement strand
AATATATTAAAAATTAAAGTATCCAAAAAAAGATTATAACTTTAAAAAATAAATTATTGTGATGAAAACACACCTAGGTAATCTCACTAGTTTTTATACATAAAATTCAAGAACACTGTTTACATTTTGCATTTGTGAAAATCTACAGAACTGGCCAACACAAACTGTGAACCCTAATGCACGGTATGAACTCTGTTGCTGTTAGGTGCTGTTAAGTCAACTCTGACTCATAGTGATCCTATGTACAATAGATTGAAATTGTCTTCATCCTCATAATCCTCACAATCTCTGCTCTGCTTAAACCCATTGTTCCAGTCACTGTATCAGTGATCTTGTTGAGGTTCTTCCTCTCCTTTGCTGACCCTGTACTTTTCCAAGTAGGATGTGCTTTTCCAAGGATTGGCCCCTCAGGATAACATTACCTAGGGTGAGATGAACTTTCACCACCCTTGCCTTTAAGGAGCACCCTTGCTACATTTCTTCCAAAACAGACTGGTTTGTTCTTCCGGCGTTAGGTTGTTGTTGTTATGTGCCGTGAGTTGCCTGCAACCCATAGAAACCCTGTGTATAGCAGCTCTGAAGCCTGCCCTGTTACGAGCCAGTCTCACTGATCAGACACACCTAATCCTATTTCCCTATCTGTCTATCTCATCTGAAGCCTTCCTCTTCTGCTTTGTCCCTGCACCCTTCAGAGCATGATGTCCTGCTCAAGGACTGGTCTCTCTTGGCCATGTACCCCAAGTATGTGAGACGGAGCTTCAAAATCCTAGCTGTCGAGGAGAAACTTGATTTCACCCTCTCCAAGGCAGATATATTTGTTTTCTTGGCAGTCCATGACGTGTTCAAGACTTATAATTTGCCTCCAACTTGTGTACAACAGAATGAAGCCTGGTCAAGCCTTCACCATTCCCACAGACTCCATTGCAGCCCATCATTGCAGTCTCCGTTTCAGGGTTTTTTCCTCTTCACCAAGGACCCTCCACTTGTCTAAGTGTGATGTCCTTTTTCAGGGTCCAGCTCCTTCTAATAACATATCTCAAGTATGTGAGACCAAGTTTTACCATTTAAATCACACCTCTTTATAATAATGAATAGGAAGTGATAGAAATTTACCTTTTATCATAGCTAATGTTGTTGATGGTCTGGCTATGGTAACTGCAGACAAATGTTTTTATTCACACTAGGATTATTCCTTTATTTCAGCAAATTAGACATGTGCTCTATGTATCTTAGAGAAGAAATACAATCTTAACTTGCTGCTTTATATTTTTAGGTAGTATCTCTACATAGTAAGTGGAGACTTGAAGGAAATCAACCCAACCTTCTAAACTGCTTCATGTACACACTCTAGGGATTATAAAGATAACAGTAAGGTTATTGTTCGAGAGCTAAAGCACTCAGTAAAGCATTCATTCCGGTTTCTTCAAAAGAGAATACCTTTTGAATATCAGCAGTCTGATAACACTAAAACTTGCCTTATATAACATTTATGCATATCAGATATTTTTTAAAAATGAAGTTATTAATTAAGGCGAATGTCATTTACTTTTATTTTGGTTTCCAGGGAATATTGTTTACTTTGCTTTAAAATTTATGTGAGTCATTTGGTTATATGCTTTTTTAAATTAGCTTGAAGGAAGCAATCACTGAGGAGAAAGCGGAAATCAATTCTTATCCGATATTGATAGCTACTGTTCTGTAAACTCTATGTCCTTTCTAATTAAATGTAAACATGTTTAGTTCTAAAGTCCAGAGCAATGACAACATTCACCAGGAAGGATTTCCCAAGTGCTGCTCAACTGATTCACCTGGCCTTTATTTCTTTCATAGTTGTGCTTGTGTAATCATTACTGGGTGAGTGCTGGTTGTAACTGACTCTTTTAGGTCATCTTCAGAGAAAAGATTTGACAAGAATGTAGAGTGTTCTATAATACCTACAGTTAATTATTAACTATGTGCCTCTGATAGCTAATCAATGGCATTGCATGGAGTCAAATTTGTTGCACTAAGCTCTCCCCCTTGCCCAAAGCCAAGTCTTGGTAAATATTTAATGGCAGTAAAGGTGTTTTGCTAGTTATCAGACTGATATGTTAAAGGACTCTTAAAAGCAACTTTATCTTGCCTTCCCTTCCATAAAAATTTGCTCAGCACTACAGAGTGTAGGTGTAAAAGCATTTGAATTATTTCATTGGATTGAATAGCTTGCTCTGAAAGTGACCAAATGAAAGGAAAACAAATTATTCCCAATTTAATCAGTATTATGCTTCTTAAACATAAAAAGAGAAAAATAAGCCCAGTACCAATATCCATACACCTCTTCTTTATAAAATGCCAATTTATAGTATATAAAAAAAATCCAAGCCCTTTTATTTTACTAACACTAGTCTGGCTAAAAACCTGCTATACTGCTGCTCTCACAAGGAAATGTTAAATTTTTGCTGTTAATAGATCATTACTCTGTAAAAATCAAGACATTTAAATTTTTATTCAAAACATTAAATGCTGGATTTACATCTTTAATTTTTTATTGAGTTTTAGGCATCTAAGTGTTAAGTGTTCCAATATGGCTAGGCAGAAAAATTGACAGCTTTCATTTTTAAATAAAAAGAAATAGCTTCAGATTTAAGACTTTTAAGAATACTTTATAATTACTTAGGTAAAATCTAGAAAGGAGGTAGATTTCCTTAAATTTAGAGACACATATATTAGATTTTAAAAGAATTTAACATATAATTTCTGGCAGAAGAAATAAATTATATTCACTTTAGTCTAAAATGTCAATGTACATAGAGCCTAAAGTAAAATGTGAGTGAGAACATTAATGATTGAAGAACAGATGAGTTATGGGATGACATCAAAGATACCATCCATGAAGACAGCAAAAGGTTATTATAAAGACAGAGGAGGAAGAAAAGACTACAACAAATGTTAAAAGAGTCTCTGAAAATTATACTACCATGTTAAGAAGCCAAAACAAAGGATATAAATGCCAAAATGAAAGAATCTAAGAGACTTAAAAAGTCAGCTCGAGAAGATAAAGCAAAGTATTACAACGGAATGTGCAGAAAGCTGGAGTTCGAGGATAAAAAGGCAAGAATTTGCTTGGCATTTCTAAAGCTGAAAGAACTGAAAACCAAATTCAAGCCTCAAACTGCGATACTGAGAGATGTGGTGGGCAAAATCTCGAGTGATCCAGGAAGCATCAAAAGAAGATGGAAGGAACACATTTAATCACTCTACTTAAAAGAACTGGTAAGACTGAAAAATTTCAGGAAGTACCATATTAACAAGAGCCAATGGTAATGAAAAATGAAATTCAAGCTGCACTGAAGGCAATGGCAAAAAAAAAAAAAAGTAGGGTCCCAAGAAGATAGGATACCAATTAACATATTTAAATTAACAGATGCAGCCTTGTACGGACTCACCAGTCTAGGCCAGGAAATTTGGAAGACACCTGCTTGGAAACCGATTAGAAGAGATCCTTATTTGCACCCATTTCCAAGAAAGGAGAGTCAACAGAATGTAGAAATTATAAAACAATTTCATTAATATCACATGTAAGCAAAATATCGACAAAGGTGCATTGGCTGAGAACTGCCTGAAGGTCAAGCTGGGTTTAGAAGAGGTTGTGGCACCAAGAGATGCCATTGCTGGTGTCAGATGGCTCCTGGCTGAAAGCAGAGAATACTGGAATGTCTATTTGTATTTTATTGAGTATGCAAGGGCATTTGACTGTGTGGATCATAACAAACTATGGCTAACAGGAGAATGGGAATCCTAGAATACTTAGTTGTACTCATGAAGAACTTATACCTAGACCGTTAAGTTGTTGTCTGAACAGAGCAAGGGAACACTGGTTTGGCTTAAAATTAGAACGGTCTACCTCAGGGTTGTATCCTCTCTTTATATCAATTCATCTGTACGGTGAGCAAGGAAATCACTCAAGAAGTTGGCTTTAAGAAGAATAGCATCAGGATTGGAGGAAGATTCATCAACAATCTGAAAAATACAGATGACAAAACCTTGTTTGCTGAAAGTGAGTTGTTGTTATGAGCTATTGAGTTGCCTGTGACTCATAGTGACGCTATGTACAAAAGTCCTAAACCCTGATCTATCTCTTGCCAATCTTAATGTCTCCGACACACCTAACCCCATTACCCCAGTGACAGAATCAATCCATCTCATCTAGGGTCTTCCTCTCCTGTGCTGTCCTTCCACTCTCCCGAAAATGCATCCTTCTCCAAGAACTGATCCTGCCTTGCAACATGTCCAAAGTAGGTCAGACGAAGCTTCAGAATCCTTGCCTCCAAGGAACAGCCTAGGAGTCCATGGTATAGTCAATACTCTTCTTCAGCACTACAGTTCAAAGGCATCAACTCTCCTTCTACCATCAACCCTAGTCATTGTCCAGCTCTCTTATGCATAGTAAGTAATTGCAAAGACCATGGCCTGTATTAGGTGCACCTTAGTATCCAGATTGACATCGTTGCTCTTCAGTACTTTGGAGAGGTCTCTGACAGCAGACTTTCCCAATGCAATTCGTCTTTTAATTTCCTGGCTGCTGGTACCAAAAGGCTTGATTATAGAGTCAAGCAAACCGAAGCTGTCAACAATCTCAATCTTTTCATTATCTATCATGATGCTGCTAATTGGCCCAGTGGTGAGAATCTTTGTTTTCTTGATGATGAGCTTCAATCCTTACTGAAGGCTGCAGTAATTGACCTTCTGCAACAAGTGCTTCAGGTCCTCCTGTTTCAGCAAACAGGATTGTGTCACCTGCAAAACGCAGATTGCTGGTGAGTCTTCCTCTAATCCTGATGCCACACTTCTCATAGAGCCCAGCCTCCCGGATACTCTTTTCTGCATATAGATTGAAAAGATAGGGAGATAGGACACATTCTTGACACATACCCTTCCCAATTTT
>NW_006399850.1:4152406-4153996 GCF_000299155.1 Elephantulus edwardii | reverse complement strand
CAAAGACAGAGGAGGAAGAAAAGACCAAAATGGATGTCAGAAGAGACTCTGAATATTGCACTAGAGCACTGAGAAGCCAAAGTAAAGGGAAGAAATCAAGATACTAAGAATCTGAATAGAAGAATTTAAAGGCAGCACGGGAAGACAAAGTATTATAATGAAATGTAGAAAGAGTTAGATCTGATCTTAAAAAAAACCAGCATTTTTATCTTGTTTACTTTACAGCCTTGGGAACCCAGTGGCGGGTCAGCTATGAATCTGTTACAACTTGTTGGCTACTTCCACTATATTGTCCTTTATCAAGTGTGCAATCGCATTAAGAGTAAGTCTAAAGCATTATTCGAAGCAGAGTTGGTTTATTTCCCCCTATTTATTGTTTGACTGTCAGATGCATGTGAAGCAACTGAAAATATTGTGGGTTGGACCAGATGCACCTTCATCTTTAAACTGAAACCTTGCTCTTGAGCACTTTGCAGAGGCCCTTGACAGCGGACTTTCCCAGTGTAACACATCTTTCGATTTCTTGACTGCTGTTATCATGGGTGTGAACTGTGGATCCAAGTAAAAGAAAATCCTTCACAATGTCAATCTTTTCTTCATCTGTTACGGTGTTGCCTACTGGCAACAGCAGTGAGGATTTTTGTTTTGTTTTTATTTTAAATGCATTGATTTTCTAATATCTAGAAAATTGTTAAATGTACTATAATTTCTATTTAAATTAAGAGGAAATTCTTATTAAAATAAAAGTATGATCTATGCTTTGTCTTTTCCCCCCTTTCTGTCAAATATGAGTTATTATTTTAAAAAAATTTATTTGGCCCTAAAAGACTTCTGAGTTCCCAACTCTTCTCACTATTTCTCAGTTGTTGGAATTGATGGAAAACCTCATAGCAGTTCCTTGCTTCACCTCTGCCTTGCATGTGGACTTCTGAGCTGTAAAACAACTCAGTGGTAGATGGAATTTGGTCCAGGACTTAAGAACAATAAATGACATAGTTGAGCCTCTACATCTTGTGGTTCCTAACCTTCATACTATAATAGACAAAGTGCTAGTCAATAAGCCTTTTACTTTAAGAATTACCTTCCCTCTGTAACTTTACTTGTGCCACTTATGCTACTTGGAATATTATTGCTTTTAATTTTTGACTCATGTACTTTTAACTTGTTAGTTAAATTTGTGTCTTCTAGGCTGCAATAGTTCCATGATGCATCCTCAAAGATATGAACATGTATGGCTAAACACAACTGATAACTGTGGATCTAAATTCCAAAATCAATCTCTGCAATAGTCTATGTGTTTCCTACTGCCAAAGGGGCCCTTCAGAGTAGTGAGAGAAGATCTTCACCCTGAAACCTACAGCGTCCCTTTTCAGCAGAAAATAGCTAAGAGAATACACCGTTCCCTTTTCCTTATGAATCAGGGTGAAGTCTCTCTCAGGGAGGAGTGATAAGGAATGGCAAAGGACACACTGACAAAGGAGATTAATTAGAACTGGGAATATACCCTGAAGAGACCATAGCTGACATCCAAGCAGATATATGCACACCCATGTTTATTGCAGCTTTGTTCACAATAGCAAGGAGTTGGAA
>NW_006399850.1:4139834-4151481 GCF_000299155.1 Elephantulus edwardii | reverse complement strand
TGACAAGCACTGTGGCAATGGGACAATTAAAACACACTTTCAAGGGGGAAAAAAAGAGAGGAATGAACTCGGGGAGTAGAGAAAATAGTGCAACAATGAATGGATGGAAATCCAAAATCTCTGTAAATGTTCATTACATTAATAAAAGAAAATTTAAAAAAAGAAAAAAAAAATGGTTTATTTACATAGTTTGAATTCATAGTTTTTCATCCTGGATCTTTCCTTGTAATCCCCTCATCCCCAACCCTCTGCTTCCACACACTCCCTGGGTGTTTTCTTGATATTTAGATGTAATCTATATTGAAAGTTGTATTCTCTGATCTTCTTTTAAGTATTCTACAATTTCTACAAACTAGGTTGTGTCATTTGCATAATTCAGTTGTTAAACATGGTTCAAAATCAAGAAAGGAGTGCATCAGGGATGTATCCTTTTTCCATACCGTTTTAATCTGTATGCTAAACAGATCATTCAGGAGATTGGCCTCTATAAAGAAGAATGTGGCATCAGGATTGCAGGAAGACTCATCAGTGACCTGTGTAACTCAGATGATACAACTCTGCTTGTTGAAACTGAGGAAAACTGAAGTATTTGCTGCAGATGGTCAAAGAATATAGTTTTCAATATGGATTGCATTTGAATATTAAGAAAACAAATGTCCTCACCACCTGGCCAATAGGCAGCATTATTATGGACAAAAGATTGAGGTTGTTAACTATTTCATCTTGCTCGGATTCACCATCAACATCCTTGACACCAACAGTCAGGAAATCAAAAGATGAGTTACATTGGGAAAATCTGCTGTTAAGGACTTCTCCAAAGTACTGAAGAGCAACAATGATAGTCCAGAGACCAAAGTGTGCCAGATCCAAGTCATAAGCTTCTCAACTGCTGACTAAGGATGACAGAAAGAGAATTGATGCCTTTGAGTTGTGGTGCGAGAGATGAGTATTGAACACACCACAGACTGCCAAGAGAATAAACAGATCTGTCCTGGAGAGATATGAATACATAGTTCCCTGGAGGCAAAGATTTTGAAGCTCTGTCTCATATACTTTGGGCATGTTGCCAGGAAAGACCAGTTCTTGGAAGTCTGGTGCAGGAAAGGAAGACCTTGGATGAAATGGGTTGATATGGTGACTGTGACAATGGGGTCAGGATGTGTCAGAGATGGTGAAGCTGGTTCAGGATAAGGCAAAGTTTAGAAGCATTGTTCATAAAATCACTATGAATCTTAATCCACTTGATGGCACATAACAACAATCCATTGCAATGGCCACACAGAACTCACTGGTAATACAAGTATTAGGTTTATTAGAAAAAGTAACAAATTAACAATTTCAGGTCAGAAACTTGTAGAATACAATTCTTCAGGCAAGATGGCTTCTTTTCTGATATACTTGCAAGTAGGCCTCCTCTAACCTTTTACCTGTCTAGGCCTAGCCTTGCAGCTCTGAGTCTCATAGTTCTGTCAATTATGGCTTTTCCCTCTTCTCTCCCAAGTTTGCTAGTGAGCCTGGATGAAGGTCCTCAGCAAAAGCTCTGAGGGATGGAAGTTCTAGTTCAGCTCTCTTTTACCTCAGTCTATGGTTTCCAACTATCTCTGTTGCAGTTGCTGGTATGTTCTGAGCTTTGAGTGCAGGAAAACTCTTGCTTCAAGGATGTGCTGCATTTTCTGCTTCTTCTTTCCTTTTTTTTTTAGTGCTCTAAAATCTTTATCTTTTTTCTTTTTTACTATTTTATTTACAAAATTAGAATACAAATTTGAACAAATTCTTTCAATTTCCCTCACCCTCTCCGCCTCCCCCAAACTGTACAACCCAATGATTAATCCCTCCTCCCCCAGCACATCCACATCGCTCTGCTTCCAACCTCTTCCATCCCTCCTGGATCATTATACTCATTCTACAATAATGGTTTTATACAACATTTATCCTTGTGGGACTCAGCATAATTCATTTGGTAATACCATCTCAGACGAGAGTCTTATATATTTATAGAATACTCCTGGGCCTCTCCTAAAGACTAATAACCTAATTATAAAAAGGGCAAACTACTTGGAAAGAATTTTCACAGAGGAAGATATTCAAAGGGCAAACACATGAAAACACGTGAAGAAATGCTCCAAATCACTGGCAATAAAAGAAATGCAAATTAAAACCACAATGAGGTACCATCTCACATCAGTAACAGTGGCAAAGTTTAATAGTGCAGCAAGTAATAAATGTTGGCGAAAGTGTGGCGAGAAAGGAACTCTTATACATTGTTGGTGGGACTGTAAAATGGAACAAGCATTCTGGAAGGCAGTTTGGCATGTCCTCAAAAAGCTGAACATATAAATTCCATATGACCCAGCTATTTCACTCTTTGGAATATACCCTGAGAACATGAGAACGGAGGCACAAACTGAGATTTGTACATCAATGTTAGTAGTAGCATTATTTACCATTGCAAGAACATGGAAACCGACCAAATGTCCAACCACAAACAAATGGAACTGAGAAATTATGGTACATTCACACAATGGAATACTATGAAGCACACAGGAGCAATGATTTTGTAAATTATTACCTAACTTGAGAGGGACTGCTTCTTCTTTCTTGATGGTAGTAAGAATCCTGTGTTGTTTTTCTTTTTTTTTTTTGCCTCTGAATCTATTCAAGGAATGCCTGAAGGGATTACAATACTATTCAACACCCAAGCTAGTAGTCTTATATTTGCATGTTTTCACCCTTAAGGAGTTTTCTTTTTCTTTTTTCTTTGCAAAAAGCACTTCAAGTCTCCCTTGGTTTTAGCAAGTAAAGTTGTGTCATACGCATAAACAGGTTGCTGATGAGTCTACCTATGATCCTAATGCCACATTCTTGGTGATAAAGTTTGGCTTCACAGATTATTTGTTCAGCATCCTGATTGAACAGGTATGGAAAAATGATAGGTATGGAAATACTGAATCTACAAAATACTGAAGAGCAATGACATCAGTTTGAAGACTAAGGTGCACCTGACTCAGGCCATTGTCTTTTCAATCACTTGCTATGCTTCTGAGAGCTGGATAATGAATAAGTATGACATAAGAAGAACTGTTGCCTTTAATTAGTGGTGCTGGAGAAGAGTCCTGAATATCCCACGGACTGCCAAAAGAACTAACCGGTATGTCTTCAAAAATGTGCCCCTTGGAGGCAAGGATGACAAATTTGTTTCACATACTTTGGAAATTTTGCTAGGAGAGGCTATTCTTAGAAAATAATATCATGCTTAGAAGGGTGGAGGTCAGTGAAAGGGAAGAATACTCCCACTGAGATGGATTAATGCAGTGACTGCAGCAATGGGTTCAAGTGTATCTGAGATGGTGCGGATGGCACAGGATAGGACAGGATTCAGATCTGTCGTTCACAAGGTTGCTATGAGTTGTACTCGAGTTGATGGCACCTAACAACAACAACAACCCTTTGTTTACATTATAATAAAGCTATCTAATCCTGTTGGTGGGGGCCACAGACACTTCATATTTCTATATTTAAACTGGGAAAGGTGGAGGGTCAGAGACAGAGAAGAAGAACCTCAACAAGACGGACTGACACAGTGACTGAAACAATGGGCTTGAGTATGTAGGAAATTGTGAGGATGGTACATAATAGGTCAAGGTTGGGATCTGTTGCTCATAGAGTCTCTATAAGTAGTATTCTACTTGAAGGCATATAATAATAACAGATGCACACGGTAAAAGCCAATGATTAGAAAAGCCATATTAAACAGTCTACAGCACTGCACTGCCTGACACATTACAGAGAAGACCACAAGGGCTCTTACCCAAATGGATAACAAGAAAAAGGATGCCTACCACACACTTAAGTACTCCCCACTTGCTAAAATGGTGGTAGCTCAAACTCACCCAGAGATATTTCGGAAGAACCTAAAGATGCTTCAGAATGCAGATCTGGTGACTTGTCTCCAAAAAGTCAAAGCTTTGAAAAATCCCATGGAACAGGTTTACTCTGAACACATAAAGTTGTCATGTCAGATCTCACTAGATGGCAACTTAACAACAAACGATGGCTTCAATGTTTTAGACACTCAATTATGCTTTATTGTTGTTGTGTATTGAGTTCGAAGCAACCCAGAGCTGACCCTTCAGCGGATTTTCAGAGGCAATAATTGCACAGGAAGAGAGTGCTCATCCTTCTGTCACAGAGTAGTTGGTGGATCTGAACACAGCCTTTGGGACTGCAGTGTAGATTTTAACCTGCAGGCCACAATTAGGCTAATTTGTACCTAAAACTCAAAATACTCAATGTCACTGTGTCAGAACTGACTTGTAGCTAATCCTCTAGTGCATTTTAGGAGGCTGTAAATTGCACAAGAGGAGATTACTCATCTTTTCTCCTGCAGAGTTGCTAGTTAATTCAAACCAGCAGAGAGGACCTATGTTTGAGTTAGCAGCACAAATCCCTATAGACTAGGGCACCAAAGGCCTCTATTCTGTATCTAAAGGTAGTTGTAGTTGTCTTCTGAAATGAGAAAATGGTGACTAAAGAGGCTAAATAAATAAACTCACGTTTATAAAACAAGAAAATGGTTGTGCCAGGATTCCAACCATGATGGCTGGGAGATAATGTAATTCTGTTTTTTTAAAAAAAATAGTTTTCTCAGGACCTTTTTAGTTTTATAATTTTGAAAGACCAGTGGTTAATCAAGGACAATGAGTAAGAAATTCTAAATTCTATTATGTCCTACATCAAAGATTAGTTATTGAAACCTGAGAAAACCACTAATCCTCTCCCTGTTTTACTTTTTAAACCACTTAAATGAAGATAATAATTCATGTTATTAATTATCTCACAGAAAGTGGGAAATAAAAAGTGCTTATGATCTTACTAAAGACGACACAAAGAATATGGATATTAATCTTATAAATGCCTATAATATGTCCAAGAACACTTTAAAATGTCTTAGAACAGAAAAAATAATGTTAATCTCTAAGCATAATTTACTGGTAAGGATTATCAGATAGGAACTGAAACACATTTCTTCCATTGGTAAATAAAATGGACAAAGTATTGTAACTTCTTTTCTAATCCATTCCGGCTTCACCTTAATATCACTACTTGGTTTTTTAAGGGTATTCCTTAGAAGGCCATTTATCCAAAAATACCTAAGGACTAAAGTTTAAGGAAGAGCGAATGAACATTCTGCTACTTGACCTTAATCACATTATCTCAGAGTACCTAACAGACGGTCCTGGCATTACTCCTAATTTGATGACACTGAAATGAAAATATAGCGTTTTAATGTTAATGGGAGTTGCACAATTAAAACACTGTATGTCAACTTCATAACATGCCCCCAAGTTATTATTCATGGATAGTGCCATCTGTTTAATCAAGAGTTAAAGAAAGTGCAGTAAGTCTCTATTTTCACAATATTGTTTCTGACAATAAAGATAACAACTATGAGAACAGTTTTTAGCTGGCTAAACCTGATGTACTGGTTTTGTTAATAAATTCATGACAATTAATGAAATGGATCTATTAAGATAGTCCCCCAGAGTAGCACGGCTGCCCCACCCACAAATGAACTTCTCATGACCTATATTACTCAGAAAGAACTGTAGTAACTTGCACTGAAAAATGTTACGTACAAAAGATTCAAAGCAAATCAAAGCATTACTCAGAAGCTGGCAAGATACTTCAAGTGGGGAATGCATGATATGGCCACCTTTAATCAAGCTTGCATTTTATATTCATTAAACTATCTCTGATACATGAATTGAAATGATATAAAATTTTAATAAATGTAAATCTACATTTAAAAATAATTTAAACATGTCAATAACTAACACTTGGCTGAGTTCCAGATTTCAAACTTTTTATTCCAAGTGCATAGAAACCAGAGATTGTTAAGGAGTCATATCTCTTCCTTTTCACCTCAAGCCCTTAATGGTCAAGTGCAAGGCAAAGTGGATGGTCAAAAGTACTCCAAGATCCATAATGATTTTTGTCATGACACATAAAAATCAACAGAACTTTCCCCCATCAAAAATAACCTTGTGGTTGTTATTCTTTGATAATTAAGATGTATTAGATGTCAAAACTTTTCCATACAATAATTTTGTTCATTAAATAATGATTAGCATGGGAGATAACTGACCTATTTCCATGAACAACAAATCAGAGTTTATTGTGTTAAGTTCATTGTTCAAGAATGTATTTGGTGAAAGACAGAGACATGTGCAAAACAGCAGGTGGATTTATTACCCATAATGAAAAGGAAGAAAATTTTTTATATACAACCTTTTTAGAAAAAAGGAGACCCATATTTATAAAAAAAATCTCATTTAAGAATAAGAATAAAACTTATGAAATGTAGACAAGTACTAGATGCTGGCTTCTCAGACACTTGTAATAAAAGGAAAAAAGATGGAAATTGTAAAAAAATTTCCTTTTACATGGATCTGCAATTAATACCCATTGAAGCAGCAGTCAAGAAATCAAATGATCAGGGTGAAGTCTCTCTCAATGAGGGGTGACAGGGAATGGCAAAGGACACACTGACAAAGGAGATTAATCAGAACTGGCTTTGACAAGCACTGTGGCAACTGGACAATTAAAACAGACTTTCAAGGGGGGGAAAAAAAGAAGAACGAACTGGGGAGGAGGGTAGAGAAAATAGTGCAACAATGAATGAATGAAAACCCCAATCTCTGTAAATGTTCACTAAAATTAATAAAATTTAATTAAAAAAAGAAATCAAATGATGTACTGCATTTGGCATATCTGCTGCCAAGAAATAAAAGAGAAGAATGGAATTTTAAAGAATAAAGTGTACTTGATCCAAATCATGGTATTTTCAGTTGTTTCATAATGCATGTTGAATAAAGAATGAAGTCCTTTTAACTGTGCTGTTTGCAAAGAATACTGATTATATCACAAACTCCAAAATAACAAACAATTCTATCCTGGAGGAAGCACATCCAGACTGCTCTTTAGAAGTAAGAATGGTGAAACTTTCTTGCAGAAAGTTATCATGCTTGGGAGACCCGTTGGGACAGTGCAGGAGAGGAAGACCCCGGAGGAGATGGATTGATACGGTAACTAGGGCAATGGGGGTTGGTGTGTCAGAATCAATGAGACTGGCTCGGAACAGTGCAGAATTTAGAGCTGCTGTACAGAGGGTTTCTATGGGTCTTAGGCTACTCTATGGCACATTAACAACAACAACAACGTCTTATATACATTGTATTTATGTTATGAGGCAAAGCCAGTCACTGGTGAGGGTGCTCTTGCTTATAAAAGCAAAGAAGAAGATTCTTGAAGAGATGGACTGACACTGTGACTGTAACAATGGGCTTAAGAAAAGCAAAGATAGTGAGGATGGCCCATGATCAGAAAGGGCTTCCTTCTCTTCTACCTAAGGTTGCTATGTATTGAATCTGACTTGACAGTACAAAACACTTAAGATAAATAACTCGTCATACTGAAGGAAAAAATTACAAGCTGTATGGAAAACATTGGTGAGAAACAAGGCACCAGGAACTGACAGAATACCAACTGAAATGTTTCAATAAACAAAGGCATATTTTCAATAAACATTAGACATATTTTGCCTATGATAAAATATCTGGAAGACTAAATATCAATTTACTAAAAGAGGTCAATATTTGTGCCCACTGAAAAAAATGCAACAAAATATGGAAATTACCTAACAACAGCATTAACCAAGGGGAAAATATATTTTAGTACTGCCTATTCAAAAATGTCAAAAAGCAAGAAGAATGACTTTTGAGTTATTCTGTAATCAGCCACAGGTTGGATGAAAAGAGTAGTATGATCCTGAAAATTCAGAGAGTATAAAATGTTCAAATAAAAATTCTATATTGAGAAAACTTATCTCTATCTTTTGTTTAAAAGTTAATGGAAGATGGAATAAAGCAAGAAAGAGGGTCTGAAATCCAAGAAACAATGACATCAATCTTAAAGAGAAGTGAAGAGTAATCCTGGAGTAACAACTCTTTAGGAGCCTATAAATCAGCCTCTCCAAAATGCAACTGAAAGTGGAAATTTTTGTTGAAAAGAAAACTTACAATGAATGAATTGGGTATATTAACATAGGCTCCAATTTTATTTTTTAACAAAATTTTTATTTTATACTGGTTTGCTTACAAAGGTCACAGACATTGTCTTTCACACCAGATCTTTTCCATTTCCTTTACTCACCCCTCCCTCTACCCATCAAATTGTTTAACTCTGTCATTGAGTTAAAAAAAAACACCAAAACCACAGTGAGATACAATCTCACTCTGTAGCAGTGGCAAAGATTAACAGGACAGCAAGTAATAAATGTGGGAGAGGATGTGGAGAGATAGGAAGTCTTAGACATTGTTGGTGGGATTGTAAAATGCTACAACCTCCCCATCCCCACCCCTCTGCTTCTACCTTTCCCCCCTTGCATCCTTATACCCGTTTTACTAGTTATTTATTTCTACTATATTGGTCTTATCAAGTATTTGTCCTTATGAAACTGAGTTAGTTCACTAAGTATAATGCTCTCCAGTCCCTCCCAAGTTAGGTAGTAATTTTAAAAATCATTGATATTACATTCTGTGAAGTATTCCTTCGTGTGAATGCACCACAATTTCTCAATCCATTCAACTGTGGCTGGACATTTGGGCTGTTTCCATGTTTTTGTGATGGTGAATAACGGTGCTATGAACATTGGTGTATAAATCTCCATTTGTGTCTCAGTTCTAATTTTCTCGGGTTATATGTTAAGTAGTGTAATAGCTGGGTCGTTGGGAATTTCTATATTCAGCTTTTTGAGGAAATACCAAACTGCCTTCCCAAATGGTTATTTAACTTTGTCAACGCTACTGGAGTAAGATGATATGCTACTTAATTAATTACTGTTAATGTTTTCCATAACTACATTTTGTCAAAGTTTTACACTGATAGTCATAGTGACTTTAAATATAATCTGAATTTATTTTTCTTATTTGAGTATTTTGCCAGTTGTTTGTGAATAATTTGCATCAAAATTTCTCCCTGCTTTTAACCAGTAGCATTAGTTGCACAATCTATTGGAAGGACTAAAACAACACAGACTAGAGCTATAGATTCTTAGAGATGATCTTGGCATGACAAAAATTTCAGCAGCCTGCCTGTTCAAGTACTGATGTATGGAATGTGAAAAATACTCTCTGCAGTTGACAGAAGGAAGAATGTGTTCTTCTTGTCATTCGATTCTTTGTTGGCATTAGGCAGAAATGATTTTAAGGTGGTTCTCAAGAAACTCTAAGGAAAGAAAGTTGTTAAGAGTTATATAAAAATATTAGAACAATTTAATCTTAGAGACATAGGAAAAGTGTTATGAAAGGTGGATAAAGCATCTATTTCTTTACAAAAAGTTGATTATGTTAAAACAACAATTAATTTCCATACATAAAAAAAGATTCCATAGAACACTGATTTTAAAATTTGAGATCTGGCTCTTTTAGTATAGCAATGGTACAAATCAAGACTGTCAATATTCTAACACTCCTTTTTCTTCTAAGTAGGATAACACTGGTCTATCCATTTGCTGTACAGAGGTAACTCATGGTTGCTGTGATGCTGAACACTGTGACACTGATGTGTCAAATGTGATAATGTTTACCCATGGTGGACAGTGTTTGGTGGGGCTCCCTGATTAAAACAAGCTTGGAAGCAGAGGTGGCATCCACTTCTGAAATAGCTTGCCTCCAGAAACTCTATGAATGTGGAGAAATGATGAAAGTTATACAAGTGTTCAGGTCTTTTGTTCATAGGGTCGCTATAAGTTATCTATGACTCGACAGTACTTAAAAACAACAACACTCCTTTAAGAAGTTCTTCTTTCTTGCACCTTATTAGTCTAGCCTTATTCGACTGAGATCAATTCAGCAAAAAATTACATTAACTTCATGTAAAGATTTTATATTAAGAATAAAAATAGGCTAAGGCATTGTTGCAAGTGGACTATTGATACTTTAAAAGTTGTATGATGATGATGATGATAATTTCAAGCGTTCTGGGCTCCTGTGATTCCAAATGCCTCAAGCTGTGGTCAGTTTCTTTTGCTGTGGCCAGTATCGCTTGAGTTTAGGAGTCTGTAAGTCCAAATACCAGGTACTAGTATCAGAGGGCTTCCTATCTCAGATGGTTCTGAGGAAAAGTCCTTTGCCTTGAACTGCTCCAGGATTGACTTCTTGTGGCTTAGGGCCTATTATCCTATACTTCTAGTACATAGTAGTCACAGTGGGACAGTTTCCCAGGAGAGGGTGATGTGTCCTGTAGATCTGGTAAAACATATATACTCATATGCAAGATTAAGCTGAAGCTAAGGAAAATGAAATCAAATCCATGGGAACCAAAATTTGACCTTGAGTATATCCCACTTGAATTTCAAAACCATCTTAGGAACAGGTTTGAAGCCTTGAACACTAATGAGAGAAGACGAGCTGTGGGAGGCTGTCAAGAATAACATACAGGAAGAATGCAAAATGTAATTACAAAGATAGAGGAGGAAGAAATGACCAAAATGGATGTCAGAAGAGATATAATATTGCATTAGAGTGCCAAAGCAAAGGGAGAAAATAAAGATATTAAGGAACTGAACAAAAGACTTCAAAGGGCAATGCAAGAAGACAAAGTATTACAATGGTACGTGCAAAGAGCTGGAGTAAAAAATTAAAGGGGCCGAATTCACTAGGCATTTCTTAAGCTGAAGGAACTGAAGGACAAATTCAAGCCTTAAGTTGAAATACTTAAGGATGCTTTGGGCAGAATATAAAATGATCCAGGAAGCATTAAAAGAAGATGGAAAGAGTATATAGAGTCATAGTACCAAAAGAAATTGGTGGACACAGAAGACTTTCATGAAACAACGTATGAATAAGAGCCTGTGGTGATGAAGGAAGAAGTTAAAACTGCTATGAAAGAATTGGAAAAAAGAAAAAAAAAAGGCCCAGGAATTGATGGCATACCAACTGACATATTTCAACAAACTGACACTGCCTTGGATGTGCTTACCAATTTATGCCAAGAAATCTGGAGTACAACCACCTGGCCAACTGACTGGAAGAGATCTATATTTGTTCCCATTCTAAAGAAAGATGACCCAACAGAGTGCAGAAATTACTGAACATGATCATTGATATTAACTGCAAGCAGAATTCTGCTGAAGATTATACAAAAACGACTGCCAGATGTGCAGTCTGGGTTTAAAAGAGTCCATGGTACGAGAGATATTGTAGCTAATGTTAGATGGATCCTGGCTGAAAGGGAGTATCAGAGAAATATCTATAGAGAATTGACAATACAAAGGCATTTGACTGCATGGAACACAATAAACTGTGGCTGAGTCTGAGAAGAATGGGAATCTCAGAACACATGATTGTGCTTATGCAAAACCTATACTTGGACCAGGAGACAGCTGTCAGAACAGAGCAGAGGAATAGTGCATGGTTCAAAATTGGGAAGGGAGCCAAGAATAAGAGGTACATCATCTCAAAGAGATCTGGGGGGACTGGGGAGGTAGGTAATTATGTAACAATGAATGAGTATTCTTTAAAAAAAAGAGAACTGGGTAGGGGGAGAAGGGAGGGAGAAGGGGTAAGATGTGCAACAATGAATGAAT
>NW_006399850.1:4135576-4139689 GCF_000299155.1 Elephantulus edwardii | reverse complement strand
CTATATGCAAAACAGATTATCTAAGAGGCTGGGCTCTCTGAGGAGAAATGTGGCATCAGGATTGGAGGAAGACTCATCAACAATCTGTATTATGAAGATGAAACAATCCTGCTTGCTGAAACTGAGGAGGACCTGAAGCACTTGCTGCAGAAGATCAAGGACTATAGCCTTCAATATGAATTGAAGCTTAATATCAAGAAAACAATGATTCTCACCACTGGGCCGGCTGACAACATCATGATGGATGAAGAGATTGAGTGCTGACAGCTTCAGTTTGCTTGGCTCTATAATAAACACTATTGGTACCAGCAGCCAGGAAATTAAAATACTAATTGCACTCAGAAAATCTACTATCAGAGACCTCTCCAAAGTATTGAAGAACAAAGAGGTCAGTCTGAAGACTTCGATGTGCCTGATCCAGGCCATAGTCTCTGCAATTACTTGCTATGCATCAGAAAACTGGACAATGACTAGGGATGATAGAAGGAGAATTGATGTCTTTGAGCTGCAGTGCTGGGGAAGAGTATTGAATATACCATGGATTGCTAGAATGAACAGGTTCGTCCAAGAAAGAGTGAGACCAGACTGTTCCTTGGAGGCAAGGATTCTGAAGCTTCATCTGACATACTCTGGATATGTCATGAGGCGGGACCAGTCTTTGGAGAGGGACGTTATGCTTGGGAGGGTGGAGGGACAGTGCTAGAAGAAGACCCTCGAGATGGATTGATTCAGTAAATGGGATAATGGGGGTAGGTATGTCAAAGACAGTAAGACTGGCACAGAAAAGAGCAGGGTTTAGGGCTGTTGTACATAGGGTCGCTATGAGTTGCAGGCAACTCAACGGCACATAAGAACAACAATAATAATTATTTTGCTGAGCATAAAAAATTACCATTAACGATTATTTATTGCCATATACAAGCACTCAAATAAGAGTAAAGAAGTAAGTATAATATGGACAAGAAAAAGAATTTCATTTTTAATTAACAAAATTAATTGCTATCAAGTTGGAACTGGCTCACAGTTGACCCGCCACTTAAACTTTGCTACTTCTGCTGGGGTGAGACGATATCGCATTGTTTTGATTTACTTCTCTCTGTTTCCTATTGATTTTGAACATTTCTCCTTGTATTTGTTAACCAAAATACTGCTGAAGAGAATTGAAAAACACAGTACATAGAAAGAGAACTGCCAGATAAGCTGGATTTAGAGAAGGCTCTGTCAGGTGGATCTTGGCTGAAAGCAAAGAATACCAGAAGAATGTCTATTCGTGCTTTACTGACTATGCAAAGGCATCTGACTGTCGATCATAACAATTATGGCTAACATTGAGAAGAGCAGGGATCTCATAACACTTGATTGTAATCACACAAAATCTATTCCTAGGTCAAGAGGATAATGTGTGAACAGATCGGGGAACACTACATGGTTTAAAATTGGGAAAGGTGGCAGAGTTGTATCCTTTCTCTGTATTTATTTAATCTGTATGTTGAGCAAATTATTTGAGAAGCAGGACTCAGAAGAAGAATGCAGCAACACAATTGGAGAAAGACTCATCAATAACCTTCACTATGCAGATGAAAGAACCTTACTTGTTGAAAGTGAGGACCTGTAGTGCTTGCTGCAGAAGATCAAACACTGCAGAAAAAAAAAAGTACTGCATCTCAACATCAAGAAAAACAAAAATCCTTGCCATTGGATCAACAGACAACATCATGATAGGTGTAGAAAAGACTGAAACTGTCAACAACTCTTACTAGGATTCACATTAATTCAATATACATGGTACCAGAAATCAGAACAGGAGACATATTACACTGAGAAAGTCTGTAGTCAGAGACGTCTCCAAATTATTGATGAGAAACGATGTCAGTTTGAGGATGAAGGTGTGCCTGATTCAAGCCATGGTCTTTTCAATCATTTGATAGGCATCTGAGAGTTAGACAATGAATAAGGGCGACAGAAGAATTGATGCCTTTGAGCTATGATGTTGGAGAAGAGTACTTAATAGAGTACTGAATATTACATGCACTGCCAAAAGAACACATTTTCTTCGAGAAGGTGCAGCAAGACTGATCATTGGAGGCAAAGACGACAAAGCTTTATCTTACATACTTCGGGCATGTAGCTAGAAGAGGCTGTACCTTGGAGAGAGATATCATGCTTGGAAAGGGATGGCAAAGGAGAGGAAGACACTCAACTTGATGGACTGACACAATAACTATTGCACTAGGCTGGAATGTCAGAGGTTGAGGATGACAGAGGACAGAATAGAGTATAGATTTGTTGTTCACCAGGTTTTCATGAGCTGTGTTTGACTCAACAGCACCTTATGAAAACAATGACAAGAAGCAAATCAATTTAAAAAAAAAAAACCACTAGAGTAGAGGTTTTGGGGAGAAAAAGAAAGGATAGAAGGTTCTGCTCAAGAGTAGAATATTGCTGTTTGAGATGTAACATGTGAAGGACTCAGTCTTAAGCAATGACAATGTTTGATGTGTTGCCTTTGATGCATTAATTTTCCTACTAGGGCTTCTAGTCTTTGGTCAATATTTGTCAAACAAATAAAAATATCACATTTGACATTAAATTAGAAGTTCTTTATAATTAAGTTTCTGGGTTTTTCTTTCTAAAAAGTAGTAGTCTGTGTGAAGTATAATAGATCAGTGGTAAAGGTGTGAATAAATGAGATGAGCGGAGAAACAAGTTTAATAATTTGCAGGAAAGTAAAGCAAAATGCATTCTTCATATGAGAAAGCAATGGCATTATCTGCTAGCAAAATTTCTTTTCCAGCTACGTTTGGAAACCACTGACAAATATTTGTTTGAAATTAATTTCTTATAATTAAGTATGATTAAAAAAAATTAAGTAGCAAGATCATTGTCCAATGTTTCTTGCAGCTTTATTACTTATGGTGGAGAAGAAGAATCCTATGATTGTTCCATTTCTTCTAAATAATATTTTACAAAATTTATCCATTTGCCAAAATGAAAATAGAAAGATCTGTCAACTATTATCTTAGATTATGGCACGGCATGTTCATTTCAGCAGTCAACTGTGCCTGAAAAGAATCTCTTCTGTACTGGATCATGCACTCTCCTTTCACTACATAACCCATCTTACCTACTTGATATGTTTAAAAATCATCTATTTGAACATTAGAGGGATTATATTTATGATATCTGAGATAAATTGTGATCTTATTTCTTTATAGAAGGGATATTTGATTCTCATTTCTTAATATGCTTCTCATATTTCTAAAATATTTTTAAAAGCAAATTTCCAATCTAATGTAGGATAACTGTTCTACCCCTGAATGCCACAGATTTGTTCCTCACACATTGTTTTCATTTTTCACCCTCCTTAAATTTTCTTTAGAAGATGTGTAGCTGATGCTACACTATTCATATTTATTACCTTCGAGAATGTGAAAATTGCCAGGACATAGACTTTATTTACCATTGCATTCCACATCTAGAACCAGCTTGGCACATCTTTGATGAAAATATGTTCGAAGAATATACACAGGTTGTTAGTCGTTGTGGAGTTGATTCTAATTTCCATTCCACTTTCATGATAACCTCATGTGTACAGACCAGAACTGCTCCATTGAGTTCTTAAGGCTGTAGTCTCTTAGAAGCAGATCGAGAGGTCTGTCTTCTAAGAGGCCTCTGAATGGGTTTAAACAGCAAATCTTCTAGTTCTCAACATTTTAACTTTTCACTAAAAATTCCGAGTGTATGCCTAAACATTATGTTACACAAGAAACAACAATGGGTTATCTGGGTGGTGGAACTGTGCTTAGCAGTCAGGTATGCATGTACGTAGTGAGTAGGAGGAGAGGAAATTTTAACTTTTGTTTGACATCTTGATAAAATATTCTGATGTTTATATGGGCATTCCCTAGTGGTACAGGGGCTAAGCAAGTGGCTGATAACCAGTAAGTTGACAATCAAACCTCACAGTGGCTCTGTGGGGGAAACATGTGACAGCCTGCATTAATAAGGATCACAGGCTTGGAAACCCCATGGGGTAATTCTGTCCTGTTTTGTGAGGTCACTATTAAATCAAGGGAAACAGATTTGGGTTTGAGGTAGTTGGTTGTTTTTTAT
>NW_006399850.1:4130313-4135452 GCF_000299155.1 Elephantulus edwardii | reverse complement strand
AGAGCTCCCCCCAGGTTTGAGTTTTTTCAAGTACATGCATTAATGTTATAATAAGAAGGAGGAAAGAGTGTTCCCTAAAATCATTCATAATAACTTGCAAAACTAAATTTAGAGTATAAAAATAAATAGGAATTTTATGAAAAATAATTCTGTAATGCCTACATGTCTGTGTTTGTCTGTCTTGGGATAGAAAGATGCAGATACATATATGAATGAAAAATTTATTTTCATTAATACATTTTACTAGTGTACTTTACAGAAGACAAATAAAATGACATTGAATACAAATGTAGCTCATCTTCATTATGAAAGTGATAGTTATAAATGATAACCAAGTATAGGTTTTAAGTTTGGCAAGTATTTACAATTACTTTTTATTATATTAAAAGCTAAAACAAAACAGTTGCTGTTTTCAAGCTGCTTTTGAATCACTTTGTAGGATACAAATTAAAGAACTTAAAATATTAGATATTAAGAAAATATTACTATCTTTAAGATTTTAATGAACATTAAAATTCTGTCATTTATATGAAGCAGGGATCCATTGGGTAATATGGACTACTACTATGAATGATTGCTTTGTAAAAATGCTTAAGGTTATTTATAAACCTTTACTCAAGTTTAAAATAAAACCCACAACAACCCTCCTAAAAAATCCCAGATTGGGCTGATCAAGATATTGAACGTTGAAGAAAATTCAGTCTTATGAACATTAGTTAGTATGGCCAGATTTAGGATATTTGAATTACAAATGTCTTATATTCCTTTTTTATACCTGGCATATAAACATTATTAAATGCTTTAAAGGTTTTGCTGAATTTCATTTAAATTATCTGACAAGTAGAAATAATAGCAAATAATTGAAAAACCTTTGTTCAGGAACATTCTGATTCTTTAGCTGTAAAAACATTAAGAATGTTAGCATATGAACAAGATAAAATAAATTGAGATCTTTAGGCTATTCTTGATTTCTATAAACCTTCTAATGCTACTGCTGTAATAAAGAACTTAGTAAATATTGACTGATAATGATGATGGTGATCTAGCAATATTTTTAAGACGAGATGACACAGGCAGTACAGTTAGATATCCGGGATTTAACATTGTTATTTTGCCATGGGGCTCTTCCACCTGGGCCTCTCCCAAAAGGATAAATGTTTACTTGCAGTTAGGTATTTAAATGTGTAAATATTCTGGACTCAATTATATAAGAAGTAGCTAGAGTTTTCAAATCCTGAAGCAATTGTTCTGAAAAGTTTAAATTGATGTTCCAAAGGATTGCAAAGATCAAAACATTTCTTGACTGAATGTCTTCCCTGTAATAACTGCCCCCCCAACTGTTTTATAAAGTAAATATAAAATTACTGTCCTGCACTGACTACTCCAAACCAAATGAACCTTGTGATTTTATTAGTGTTAACTATTCTTTTAACTGTTCAGTTTGTATATCTTGTTTCTTAGAACTTAAATATATGAAACTATTGATATTCACTTAATGCAGTCTCTGTTATTTCTCAAAATATCTTCTAAAACTTCCTGGTTCTGATTTAATCAGACATAAACAAGATTCAGTTACTGTGTGTTAAAGAAAGTTAAAGGCCTAGAGATGAGTTTAAAAAATTGTTTTAGTGTACTAGTAGAGATTTATAGATCTGGTAAAGATTGTAGTTTACTCTAATTGATGGAAAGTTTAGTTGTCCTATCAAGTTTTAGCTATTCTGAATTACAAGTCGACGTACATTTTTAGTACATATGTCAATTATAGGAAGAAAAATAATAATTGAGATCTATTATATGTAAAAAAATAAGAATACAGTATTTATTCTAGAAAGTTGTTAACTTATATGTTTATGTTATGTTTTTAGTTGAGGTTGGTTTTTTGTTATTTTAATTTTTATATGTGACTCAGAAATAACTATTCATTCTGGTTTACTACCTGAAAACTGAGGTGAAACTAGGGTTTCAAGTATTAGGCCTCTTTGTCCTGTCTCTTGAATTGTAATAGGAATTTCCCTTTATAATCAGTAAAATGATTAAAAGGTGACATGACTAGACTTAATTTAAATTATAATTCATACTTAAGGAAAGCACATAATTTTACAATCTATTGTACATAACTTTTTATCCTTTATTTTGCAAAATTGTTATTTTGCATTCACATGCTTGTTGCAACATAGTATTTTAATTCAGAGCTAGCACTACAACAAGACAGATGGTGCAGATTGTGACTTCTTAGCTGAGTGATCTTTGACAGATGATTAACCTCTCTAAGCCTCAATTTCCTGACCTATAAAATATGAATTATAATAATACTCACCCCATATTGTTGGGGAAACCCAAACGAAATCATGCTTGACAAATGCTTTCTACAGTGCCCAAGTACAGATTTAGGTATTTAATAAACATAAACCACTTTTATTATAATCTCTACACTGTATTTATATTGAGTTATCATTAGATATTTCTGATGGTAACAATTTAGAGTTGGCCTTTTAAAATAATTTATTTCCAAGTGTTGCTTACTCACACAGAAATAGTTTAAGGAAATCTATTGAAAGAAATTTTATTTCCTCATATTTCTTCCTCTAGAATACTTTTTGACACTATAGAGTAGAAATTCTAAATATACTCTATCAACAATGTTTTTCATTAAAAATTTACTCCAAGAAACATTATGATTGTAATTTCAATGCCACTCTTCTCACTTTGTCTATTACCTGCTCCCATTTATACTTCTTTCCTATCCCTTCCTACCTTCTGAACTTTATTCCCAGGCAAATACTGCCCTTTTCATCTTGTATGATTAATTGTTCTAAGGAATTTGTTCCTCTTTGGTGCTACTGATCATCTTACAGGCTTGCTTGTCTTTGGGCTGAGAGTTGAGTCATGAGGTGACTACGGGCCATCATCTTGAGGACTAAGGTAGTCTCTGTCACACCAGTAATCCTGATCTTTCCCCTAAGTTTTAGTTTTTCTCCCACTTTCTCAGGGACCTTATATCGTGATGTTTTTCAGAGCCAGGCATCATTTAGTTCTCATCTCAGGGCTGTCATGGAGAGTGAAATCCACCCAGTTCTTTAGAGCTTTGGACATTAGTGTTTGGTCATCTTCACTCTTCTTAGCTTCAGATAGGGAGACACCAGGAGTGGTACCTTACATGGCCGCTCACAAGCTCTTAAGACTTGTGAGAAATGAGGCTCCCTATGATGTTATGTATTACTGAGTAGGAACCAGCCCACAGCTGACCCTCAAGTGGGTTTTCCGAGGCAGTTTAATTCCATAGGAGAAGATGGACCTTCTTTCCCTCACAGAGCAGCTGGTGGATTTTAACCGCATAACTTTGGGATTTCAGTGCAGTTTCTTATCACTAGGCCACCAGAGCTTCCTATCACAGCAGGTGCTAAAAATTTGCATAGTGAAAAAATGACTAGTTTCCACTGTTCCTAGTTTCTAGCTCTAATTTCATGAGAGATGCTTATCATACTTTTCGAAAGCTTATACATACTTTACTCTGGTCGTGTAGTCCATAAGGAGTTTCACTGCCAACCCAAAGGTGGAACCTTCTAGGCACTTCAAATCCACCAATGGCTCTACAGCAGAAAGATGGATAATCTCTTGTGCAAGTTATAGCCTCCAAATACCTGCTGAGATGTGTTGGTGGTTTTTTTTTTTAAATTTTATTTCATTTCATTATTTTTTGGGTGTACTGTCAAATCATATTTGACTGATACAGGAGGACATTGTTCCTCCTTCTCCAGTAGAGCATCTGGTGGATTTGAACCCTGTACTTCTGAGATTGCAGTGCAGCTTCTTGCTACTAGGCCACCAGAGCTCGCCAAGAGAGACATGTTTTATGGTCATATAACCTAGACAGATTCCAATTCCTTTAATTCTGTGTCATCTGGGTAGCTTCCATTCGTAGCTTACAGATGTACTCTTTGGCACTGAAATGCTTCATTGTCCCACAGTTATTTCTTTGTATTTCGACATTTGTATGTGTAAGAAGCTACGAGAGGAAAAAAAACCAACAACAAAAAAAAAACAAACCAAAAAGCAAACCCTGTTCAATAGAGTAACAAAAAAGCAGCACAATAATATTTGCCTCTAGATAGTTCAGTAGTATTTGTTAGTACTGCTGATTTGCTTTACACTCCCACTGGCAGCAAGAGTCAACATAACATGTTCATTTATTCTAATACTTTAATTCCGTAGAGCTCTCTGTTTTTAAATAATAGAGATATAATGTTCAAGAATGTAAAGAATGTTGGTACCTATCTAGTCTATGTATGGAAAAACAGAATGATTAATGTTCACTATTTTGATTACACTGAGTCCATTCTGACTCACAGAAACCCTATTAGATAGAGTATACCTACCTCATAGAGTTTCCTGGGCTATTTTTAATGAAACAGACAGCCACATCCTTCTCCCTAGGAGACAGACGGGTTTGAGCCTCCAGTCTTTAAGTTCTAAGGATTTAACCAATACACCTCCAGGGCTATTTGTTAATGTTTTTAGATGGACTAAAGAGATAAAATAAATTGATCACTGACAGAATAGAATGACTTGAGCAACTATGCCTACTCTGGTTGTTCATTATATACAACAATACTTTAACAAATAGCCCATGCTAAAAAATGTCTCCAGAGTCATAAGACTGAAAACTTGATGTGATACATTCTGAAATTAAAAATTTTCAATACCTACTAAATTTCTTCTTTTGGGGGGGAGGTTGCATACAATCATTCATACGCATTGTATTTTAAATTAATTACTATTGATATATGCCTATTAACACCCCATTTCTTCAAATCCCCATTGTTGGTGATGTTATGCGCAGTTGAGTCGCTTGCTACTCATATTGACCTATGTACAGAAGCCCTGCAACCTGCTCTGTTCTGTGCCCGCCTTACTGTCTCTGACACATCTACCTTCATTACCCCAGTCACTGAATCCATCCATCTCATCGAAAGTCTTTCTCTATTGCACTATCCCTCTACCCTTACAAGCATGATGTCCCTCTCCAAGGACTGGTCCCTCCTTGCAACATGCCCAAAGTATGTCAGACGGAGCATCAGAATCCTTGCCTCCAAGGACCAGCCTGGTTTAACACTCTCCAGTATGAATCTGTTTGTTTTA
>NW_006399850.1:4040319-4130113 GCF_000299155.1 Elephantulus edwardii | reverse complement strand
GCAGCTTGAATTTCTTCCTTTATTACCATTAAGTCTTTCTTATTCCTTCACCTTTTCCCATCTGCTCACTAAGCTCTGCTATTCTAGAGATTCCCACCCCCCCTTAGTCTTTTCCTCCTCTTTTGAACATTAATACATATCTCACTCAGTTATAGACCTATTTGCACAATAGTGTCTCTAATTAGGTTTATTTTCAAGTATTTTATCTTGTGGTTGGCTACTGTGAATGGTATTGCTTCCTTAGTTTCCACTTGATCTAGTAATCATTGAACAGTGTCCTTTCCTTGTCTCTTAAAAGTTTTATTTAGTGGAGACTGGTAATGTCACTCCTGCTTTTTTGGGAATGTTATTTTGCTTGATGTAGTTTTTTGTCTACCCTTTGATTTTTAGTCCATACTTTCCCACATTTCTTAAATTTGTCTTTTGTATGTCAGAAGCATATTGTTTTGGTGTTTTTTAAAATTCATTCTGCTAGTAATTTTTCTATAAATCAGTATATTTAAGGTATTCCTGTTGCGTGTGATCACTGATAGGCCAGGTGTTACCATGGCCATTTTAGTATGTTCCTTTTTCTTTTATTGCTGGCTACTGTAGTTCATCTACTTTCTTCTGTTTCAGTGTGAAGGACTTCCCTCAGTATTTGTTGTGGAGTTGTTCTTGTTTTCAAGAATTTCTTACATTCCTGGTTTTAAAAAGGACCTAATTTCTCCTTCATATTTGATGAACAGCTTTGCTGAGTACAGGATCCTGGGCTGGCAATTTGATTCTTTCAGTTTCTATAAATGCTCTCCTACTGCCTTCGTTCTCACATGGTTTCTGCTGAGTGGTCAGAGTATAATTGGTTTTTCTTTGTAGGTAACTGGTTTTTTGTTTGTTTGTTTGTTTTTTCCTTATTGTTGCTTATAGTATTTATCCTTGTCCTTGATTTTGGGAAATTTTACTATGATATGTCTTAATGCTTTTCTTTTGGGATTTTCCACAAAGTTTTTTTTCCCAGTAGCTCTTTTTTCTCCTCTTATTCTGAAATGACAATCACAAGGATTTGTTTTGTCTGATGTCTTAGTACCTGAGTATAATGTTTTCTTCATTTTTCTTCTGTCTGTCTTCTTGTATGTTCTCACTGAAGTTGTCTTATATCTTGCTGATTCTCTGATACATCTATTCTGATTTTTTGTGCCTCTATCACGTTAAAAAATTCTGTAACATTGGTCTTGTTAGTCTGGGTTGAATGTTCATGCTTTTCTGTTACTTCATGAACTGTGTTGGTAGTACTCTTTCAGTCTTGATGATGATTTTTTAATCATCTTTTACCTCTTATTTATGGTTTCAACTCTTCCATCATTTGTAGCTTCTTCAGTACCAGTTCTTGGAACACCACCTCAGTATATTTCTTTTGCTTTTCTGTTTCTGGATTATTAGCTGGATCTGCAATCTGGTATGATTTTTTAGGTGAAGGCTTCTTTCGTTTTTTTCCATGTTTGAGCCTGACTGCTGCTTTCTTGACATAGTATGATGTTCTTTTTGGTATGAGTGAGGCAGTTTCTGTTGTGTCTGTGTAGGTAGCTGTCAGATCCCTATCTTTATGATGCTATTGGTAGAGTTGCAGATTTAGGTTTTGCCCCTGATTCAGTTTCCCAGTGGCAACCTTTACTGTTGATCATTTGTGGATGGCTGTTTTCCTATTTCTTGTGGAAAATTTCTCATTTGGTTGTCCCTGGAGGGGCAGCAAGCTGGGATCTCTATGTTTGGCCAGTTATGATGAGTCTGCTTCTCTGTCCTGCCTTGTAGTTTAATAAGAAGGAGTATTTTGCTCCAGAAGTAGGTTGCTTGTGCCTGTGTTGTTTCCTGTGGCTGGAAGAGAGGGGCTATTTCCCACTGAATTAAAAAAAGCCTTAGGGAACAGTCCCAGGAATGCTGTCCAGGATACTTTACTCCCCAAGTCTTTTTGCTAAGATGTACCTGTGGCTTCTCTTGTGGCTGGATCAGAAGAGTGGTTTCCCCAGAGCAGAAAAAGCACCTGGGAAATTGGGAAAGTGCAAGGATTTCTGCCAGGTCCCTTGGTGTTTGGTCAGTCCTTCTGGTGTATGATGGCCAAAGAGGCTTTTTCTTGCTCTTGGCTAGTTCAAGTGGCCCACAGGGTGCTCCTTCTTCTATTGACCAGGGAAACCCAAGTGGTGACTCACAACACTCTTCCCTCTCTGCTTACTATTTCCCAAAAGAAGTGAATGCATGGGTGGGAGAGGGGAAAAAATTCATGGGTCACTGGAAGTTGGGTGGACTAAGGGTTGCCCATTAGGCCCTTTTGTTATTACTGGGTGGCCTACAAGGCACTCCCCTCTCTGATGGCTGGGACATTCAGACACCTGAGTGGTAGGTAGTCCGAAGGACTCTTCCCTCCTCTCACTGTTTTCTGGTGGTGGCAAATCTCTTTCCTTTTAAAAATTTTCTTATTCAACTATATGTACTCTATGATCTTCTAAAAACACATGGTTTCTGGATTCCTCCTTTTCCTATAAATATATTTGTTTCTCCAGCTTTATTTATTACCCTCATGGAGTTTTGGTTGTGAAGTCAGTATAAAGTTTTGCTGCTAACTCAAAACCCATGTTTCTTTGGCAGTTCGAATCCACCAGAAGTTCCAAAGGAAAAATATGGGCAGTATCCTTCCTGCACCATGTGAAGCATCAGCAACCCAACAGAGGGTTACTATGAGTCAGAACTGATTCACTGGTAATGAGTATTTGTTTTAGCCTATCTTATAATTTAGGGAGCTCTCATGGCCTAGTGGGTAAGGGTTTCTACTGCCAATCCAAAGGCAAGGGGTTCAAATATATTAGCAGCTCCATGACAGAAAGATGAGTAAACTCCTTTTGTGCAATTTACAGCCTCTGAAATCTGCTAGAGGGTCACTTATGGATAGACAATTCTGACAAAATGGCAATTAGTTGTTTTATTTAAGTCACTTTTTTTATCAACTCTTTATAGGTCATCTAACTTTTCTGTTCCTTAATAGTACCCAAAAATAACTAATAATCAAGCATTGTTATATAAAGAAGCAGAGACATCTATTATGAGAGCAATACTAGGAGTAGCTAAATGGAAATTTGAGGTAGATTGATATAATTTTGGTCTGGAAGATCAGAAAATGATTACTGGAATAGCTGATATAGGCATATTCATTTTGTTGTGTTTGGTATCCTCCCCCCTACCACCTTTCGAAGATCTATTAGAACATTGTACTGCTTAGGTCTACTGTTGTCATTTTCCCCAACAGCATGTGGAACTGAACCTATAATATATCTCCAAGGTCTGCCTGTGCTTAAACTGTGTTTTAAAGGCTTGAATCTATTAAGAAAAGATAGAGTATTCCCAGAGAAGTGGGTGATCTAAGGAAAACTAAAAAATAAAAAAAAAAGTAGGTAAAAAAGTAAAACTTTTGTTTGTTTCACATAGGCTCTTTATTTATGAGGGTGCTCTAGTGGCTTAGTGATAAGGAGCTTCGCTATCAATCCACAGGCACAAAGTTCAACTCCACCAGCTGCTCAGAGGAAAAAATATGGGAAATCTCTTGTGCAATTTACTGTCTCTGAAAACCTGCTGGAGAGTCAACTAAGAGTTGCTTCCAAAACAACAGTACATGACATGAACTATATGGTTTCTGTTATTCTGATATGTTTAAGTTCAATTTTCATTATGTCAAAAACAGACTTTACTTTAAAAATCTCTAACTCATTGCCATTGAGTAAAAACCTATTCATAGCTAATCCTCCAGTGGGATATCAGAGGGTTGGAAGGAAATAGTTCATGTTTCTCCTTCTGTGTCGCTGGTGAATTAATACCATAAGAGAGCCACTATCTTTGGGTCAGTGAGCACTGGTAACCTAGTGGTAAGAAGACAAGCTGTAATTCCAAAGGCATGTGATTCAAATCCACCAGGTGCTCAACAGGAGAAGGATGGGCAATCACCTCCATGTGCCAGACTGCCTCTGAGAACTCACTGGTAAGTCAGCTATGGGTTGGTTCTGACTTGATGGTATGAAACAACAACCACCTTTGAGTTAGCAGTGTAGCACCTTATGGAGTACAGTACCAGAACTCCCTGTGTCAAACACAAATTCTACTTAGTTCCTTGAAAAGAAATAAAATCATGCCAATACCTAAAAAGCTATTGCTGCCAAGTTGATTCCAAATCTTAGAGACCCTCTGTCAGGTTTCTGAAGTTGTAATCTTGACAGAAGGAGACTACTTCGTCTTCCTCACACTAACAATTTAAGGTTCAAACATCTGGCCTTTAGATTGACAACTCAACATCAAATACTATGACAGCCCAACAACAACTATGCCATTGTGCTGTTAAAACCCATCCAGTTAGTGACAACACAAGGGGACTGGATGTACAGCAGAATAAAACACTGCTCAGTCTTGATCCACTCTCATAAGTTCTGCTAGTCCTAGTTAAGCACACTGTTGCAGTAACTGTGCTGCAGGAAATAAAAAAAAGACTACAAACCTACTGCTGGAATGTCAGTTCTAATTCACAGGGTCCCTACAAAGCAGGGTCGAACTGCCATCAGGGCTTCTGAGGTTGTAAAACTATGTAGGAACAGACTGCGTCATTGTCCTTCTGAAGAGATTTGAACTGCTGTTCTGGTTAGTAACCCAAATGCTTATTCCACAGCGTCACCATGGCTACCTTAAAACAGAATGCATTCTAGTCAGGATTTCAAAGTCCCTGATGACATAGTATGTAGGTACTGTGTAGGCCTGTTCAATGGAAATGGATGAAATGGTGCCATGAACCAGAAGTGGGCTGGTGGTAAAGTGTGCTATGTGTAGGGTTGCCAACTGAAAGCTTGGCACTTCAAATCCACTAGTTGCTCAGTGGGGAGACACAGGAATTCTCCTCTTCTAAAGGTTTACAGCCCAAGAAACCCAATGGAGGGTCATCATAAGTTGGGATTAACTTGACTATAGTGAGTTTGGTTTATTCAAGATTTCTTGTCTAAAACTGACAAGTTATCATTGTTGGAATGCATTAACAATTTCCCCATATACAATCTCATAATATATACTAGAATTTAAAACATATTGTTGTTTGCAGTTAAGTTGGAGCTGACTCTTAGCTAACCACCCAGCAGGTTTTCAGAGGTAATAAACACATGGGACGAGTTTGCTCATCCTTTTCCCACAGAGCAGTGGATTCTAACCATGTGACTGTACGCTCCCTTAAAACATATTAAATGCTGTTATTATGCTAAGTGAGTAATACTATTCAACTAGCAACAAACAACACTTGTCTAAAGATTTTACACTTTCTTTAAGCAAAAGGAAATATAAAGAATTACCATAAAATCAGCAAACACTGAAACTTCGGCATTCCCTAGATTAGAAAAGAGTTTGTCATTATTATGCCTCTTGAACGTAGGAATGCAGCACTACAGGTTTACACACACACAGGGGGAAAAATCACTACTAAATACAAATCTAACCTCTTCAAGTTTAAGATTCTTCCCTGATGAAATAGTTTAGAATTAAACTAAGGAAGCTGTTACAAATAGATAAAGCATTCAGTAAGAAAGTACTAATGCTTTACCAAAAGCAATTTGGATACAAACAAAATTTATTTTAAATCTTTGCACCGTCATTCCTCTCCTGATATCTCCCTTCCTTTAATGTGAAAGAGCTGACAATTACAAATGTAATTTTAATGTAACTCTCCAGCTACTTTACAGGCCCATTAACTAACTTTGCAAAAAGGAAGCAAAAGGCCAATATTCCTGTTTATATCCCTTCAAGGTTTTCTAAAACTCAACAGAAGCAGACACAATAGAGAAATTCAGAAAAGTAAAAATTAAGCACACATTCTGTATAAGGAAATGAATGTTTATAGCAATAAGAGCTTTTGTTTTCAAAAGAAAATTATTTGGCACAGGAGAAGAGAAGAATAAAGCCATCCTAACTAAATGGTATAATTAATTTGATAAAATCAGAATAAAATATAAAAGGAAATTTTTAAAAATTTTAATATATTATTCTTAAATTTGTATAAACACTATTTTATACCTCATAGTCAATATATTTTGACCAAGATAGAGTACTTAGCTACCATATTGCTTTAATTTTTAAAGAAAATCAGTTGAGTTGCATTCTAAAGAACTGTAGTTCTTTTTGGTTTTTTAAAAAAGTTATGATTTTAGTGAAAGGTTTTTTTAATAGAAAGGTTGGATTTACATTTTTTCATCAGTACGCATTATCCTCCCATTAATCACTTTGTATAACATATCTTGTTTCAGGTTGTTAACTGTCATACATATGTCTGATTATCCATTTATTTCAAATCTTCCTTCCCCTATATTTTGCCCCCCATATTAATGCCTACTCAAAGTTGTTGTAAAGCCTAAATGAGTTAATATCTAAAATGTACTTAGCAAATGCCAAAAAAGCTTTGTTTTTGTTGTTATGTGCTGACCTTATGAACAATAGCTCTAAATCCTGCTCTACCTGGAGCCAGTATCACTGTCTCTGATATACGTGCCCTAATTCATCTCCCGTGTTGTCCCTTTTCAAGGACTGGTTACTCCTGGCAACAAGCCCAAAGTATGAGATTGAACTCCAAAATCTTTGCCTCCAGACAATAACTTGGTTTCACCCTCTCCAGAACAGATACTTGTTGTCTATGGTATGTTGTTGTTGCTGTTGATTGCCTTAGAGTTGAGCACAACAAATAGTGGCCCTATGAATAAAAGGCCTGAAGCCCATCTAAAACTATTTACATTTATCAAAGTTCACAGAATTCCCAGAGGCATGGTGTTTAGGAAGTGGATGCCACTCCTGCTTCCAAACCTGTCATAGTATGTTATTGTTGTTATGTACCCAAGCTTCTTATTCATGTTTCTATAAAGTTCTTTCTACAGCCTAAACTTTGATACTTTGTCTCTTAATTATTCTTCAATTCATCAAAAACTGGGTTCTATATTTAATATTTCATTCTAAATACACTTCTGGAGGACGCTAAAAACCACCTAATTGCAAATATAAAAGTTATTTTTAGTCCTTATCTTAATTTGTAAACTATGACACATTTTAAAAACTGTCTTTACTTCTGTAGCATCATTCTTTCCTTTTTTCCTTCAGTTCCTTTGACTTCTTGTTTAAAGAAGAAATTTATCATAACATTCATTGAACACTAATATAGGCCAAATACTATGCAAAGGGCCATGCATAATTAATAAAGCACTTTCCAGTAGGTACTAGTATGTCAATTTTACAAAGAGAAAATAGATTTGGTAAGGTTTACCGTAATCAGGTTATACAGGACATGGCACACTAACTACAAAGCCCATAGTAGCATAAAGTACTGTTGTTAGGGCCCATTGAGTTAATTACAACACACAGAAACCTTATGTGCAACAGAGACAAGCCTTGCTCCATTCTATACCATCTTCATCATGCTTAAGGATATTGTAGCTGTCATTGTTTCAATCCATCCATTCTATACCATCTTCATTATGCTTAAGGATATTGTTGCTGTCATTGCTTCAATCCATCCCATTGAGAGTCTTCCACTCTTTCATTGACCCCTCTACATTTCCTAACATGACTTCTTTTCCCAAGAACAGGGGCCTCCTGACAACATTCCCCAAACACATGAGACGAAGTTTCACCATCCTTATCTCTGAGGACCATTCTGTTTTATTTTCTCGAGGCAGATTTAGTTTTTCTTTTGGCAGTCCATGCTACATTTAATACTCTTTGCCAATATCATAATTACAAGATAGTGATTCACCATTAACCTTCCCAATTTAGTGTCCAATTTTCACATGTATACAAAGCAAATGAACTTATCATGACTTGGATCAGGTCACTTTAGTCTTTAAACTTACATCCTAACTCTTTAGCACTTTAAAGATGTCATTGCCATTGGATTTGCCCAATGAAACACATCTTTTGATTTCTTGATTAATACTGCCATGGATGTCAATGGTGGATCCAAGCAAAAGGAAACCCCTGACAGTTTCACTATTTTTTCTATCTATTATGATGTTGTCTTATCATTCCAGTTGTGAGAATCTATGTTTTCTTGATACTGAGGTGTAAAACCATACTGAGCTAATGCTTGATAACACTTTATCTAGATGACTTTATATAATGCTGTAGATTTAGATATAAAGTAGTAGATTTAAAATAGTTTAAAATGACTTTCCCAGACATTGGTTTTGACATTGTCCTTATAGTGGGATTATGTTAATGATGTGAATGAGGCAGAGAGAACCTTTCTGGGTAGGAACATACTAATAAAGTATAAAGGCTATTAAGTGGGGAGCTCTCATGGGCTAGGAGCTAAGGAGTTATGCTGCCAACCCAAAACTATGTTGAATCCGTGCTCTGCAAGAGAAAGAGAGGTAATTTCTTCTTGTGAGATTTGTACTGTCTGAAAACCTGTTGGAAGCTCAGGTATGAGTCGGTTCCAAGTTGGTAGTATATAAGAACAACAGACTACTAACATGTGGCTTGGCCTGTTCTGACATTCCATTAGGCTTAAATTGGGCAGGTTCAGTGTCAGAAAAGGAAATCTAGGAGCCATCAAAAGGGAAGAGTCCAGCATACATCCACTTGGACCAGAGAGAGCTGCGAGAGTCAGACCAAGACTTAGACAACAGGTAGCCTTGGCCTAAGCTTGCTGGAGGACTGGGGCTGGAGCGAGGTGGGAAAGTGATGCAATAACTGGCAAAACCAAGGGAGTTTTTAAACACTAGCCTGAAGCCACAAAGATGAAGATTAAAGTGCCAAAGTGCCTTTAAGCAAGTCTGAGAAGCTATCTTGACTGAAGAATCATATCCTATTTCTGACCTGAATTATAACCTGTTAACATCCTGAATAAACCCCTTAACGAGTATAATCTGTGAGTTCTGAGTAGTCACTGCAATGAATCAGCAGACCTTGTAGCTTAGTAGACCAAGCCCTGAGAGGGATGTCTGACCTTATAAGAATCTGTTTGTTGTTTAAATATTGGTGGACAGGGATTGGCCCCCTTTGTGGAGTTAGTCATATGTGGTTATCCCCACACTGGCTTTACTGTTTTTACAAATGTTATTAGAATTATATAGATAAACAGGCTTTTAAAATATTTTAGATTTATAGTTGTTTTTGTTGTTAAGTACCACTGAATCATAGGCGACTCATAACGACCCTATGAATGAAAGATCGGGACACTTGTATAACTTTCATCCTTTCTCAGATTCATAGGGTTTCTGGTGGTAAGATATTATGGAAACAGATGTCACTCCTGCTTCCAAGCTTGTTTTAGTCGGGGAGCTCCACCAAACACTGTCTGCCATGGGTAAGTAACCATTATCGCATTTGACACATCAGTGTCACAGTGTTTAGCTTCACTTTATAGTATTAAAAAAAATCTTTCAGTAACCTATTGTCTCACTTAACGAATTCTTAGATTTTAAACCCAAATTTTTTTTTGTTTGTTTGTTTTTGAGCCATAGCCCAGGCACTGTATATATCAGGAAGCATTTCTCAATTTTTTTTTTTTTTACCATGAGCTACTGTGAGAACATTTTTTACATGTAGTCTGATAAACAATCTTACCATTCTCTCCTGCCTCCTGCTTCACAAATAACAAAACTGAAGAAGTACTTCAAATGGTATTTAGGTTTACTACAAGAGATGTACCCTGACATTCTGTTTGCTTGTTTCTTTTCATTAAAATATGAAAGCTGTTATCTAGTGAACTGATTTTGCAACTACTCCTGGAACAAAACTTTAATATATTAAAATTCTTTAGAAACTTATTATAATAGGTAAAATGTTATTGTGACTGATATTCATAAACTATTTTAAAATAGATGTATCATTTTAGAAGCAGCAGGTTAAAAAAGCTCTGATTAGACAAATAGAGTCATGTAAAGTTTATAATTCTGATGGAAGTGCAAAACTTGCCAAACTTAATAAAAAGAGAAAAAAAGAATGAATATTTTAAGCCTCAAATATTTAAAAATTACAGAAATGATGCAACCGTGTATTTAATTTCATTGTGGTATTTCCTCATTCATCACTGCAAAATCAGAGAAAAATGTTTATAAAACAAACTATTTATTTCATTAGATGAACTAAAGATAATTTTACCTGTAGTAAACTCGAAGTGTCTGGATTTCTTCTTCTAATTTTTTGTACTGCTGAACTGCAGTTTCTTTGGCTTGTTGCATAGATAATAACTTTGCCTGAAAGTTAGTTAAGAAAATTTGTTATTAATTTTAGTGTGTTAAAGCACAGCACTATAGAGTGACACTTTAAATCTTTAGTTCCTATTAGCTTTAAAACTTACCAATATTTTAGCACAGTCTCAAAACTTACTGTAAAGCGATCCAAATATAGCAATAATAAAAACTCTAAAAACAGGAGCATAATAAATTTAGCAACGTTACTCCTTACTAAGTTTCCATCTTATTTATCTGTATTATCAGATACGTTTTATATGCCCTTCCGCAATGTTTAACTTTATACACAGAATTCAGAATGTGGAACATAGGTTCAGACTGTATCAGGAGGAGAGATAAGCAAAATGGGTGTTTCACATGCAAATTGAATGTGGCTCTACAGCTTAAGCACAGATTTTCTTTTAACTTTAAGAGTAGAATTCAGAAAATTCTAAATATGCTGTCATGCTATAGTCTGTATTTCATATAGAAAAACTACAAGAATACAACCTGATTCTTAGAGATATCATTTAACCTGTTCATTATCTGCAGAGGCAAGGGAGGGGAAAAGGCCTGAACGGATAACACTGGGAGCCTTGAATGCTAGATATTTTATTTAAGGGATGGAATTATCTCTCCTTGATTGTAACATTTAAGCTTTAAAGAGTCTGCCAGTATTTTTAAACAAAGTTCAAATGACTTTTATTAGGTTATTAATATTGCTGTAACATAAATATCACAAGTAGTGGCTCTAAAGACATATTCCACAGTTCTGGACTCAAAAGTTCAAATCAGGACTTTTTTGAGGGTATTTTCTTTTTAGCGTCCCTCTACCAAACAGGATGTCCTCCTCCAGTTAACATGCCAGAAGTATATGAGATGATCTCTCCCCATTCTTACTTCTAGGAGCATTGTGTCTGTACTTCTTCCTGGACAGATTTGTTCTTCTGGCCATCAACAGTATACTTAATAACATACACCAATACTACAAGTCAAAGTCATCAATTTTTTGTTTTGTTTTCCTCACTTTTTGTCAAGCTTTTGCATGCATATAGACAACTGAAAATACTATGCCTTGGGACAGTCACATCTGATATCCTGCGCGTGAATATTTTAAAGAGGTACTTTAGTGTAATATAGGGAGCTCTGGGAGCCTAATGGGCCCAGTTCTATGCTGACAACCCAAAGGCAGGTGAGTTGGATCCACAGACACTCTGTGGATAAAGAGGGCAATTTCCTCCCTTGAGATTTACAGTTTCTGAAAACCTGCTGAAGGGGGTTGGGGTCAGCTATAAGTTCATTCTGACATAACAGCAATGAGTGTTAGTAGAATATAAATGAGTATTAGGTAATGGTACTTTCCTACTTTCATAACTGAGAATTACAAAGCATGCAGTGACTTGGATATCTGTATATAAGCTAATCCACTACCTTTCAGTCAGTTCCATTTCACAGCAGTCATCCATCAAGCTTCTGGAGCTAAAAGACTTCTTTTATTTATTTTTTCCATTTGCATTATATTTTGTTCATTTATATTGTGGGTTTCCCCCCTTCCTTTACAATCATCCAAGCAACAACTACTTTGTGAAAGTTTATGCCTTAATATCCCCCCTTTAGCTCGCCAATTGCTGATCTGCTCATCCCTATCACCCCAGTACTCCAAGGAAACAAGCACACCCCTTTTGTTGAAAGATCCTCTATTCAGCTTGAAAACTTTAAGCACCTGCATCTAAAAGCATCACCCAGTCTAGAGCAAGCCATCAGGCTGCAGCAATCAACTCATGTTCACAGCATGGATCACCTTCTCCTACATGATTGGGTTCTGGTTAACTCATTCCCAGCCATCTGTGGCTAGGTTTAGACGGGCATCAGCTGCAAGCTCAGGAGTCCACACTTCCTCCTGCATTCCAGACCTCTTGATCTCCTCACTCAGCCCTAACTCCCGCATGAGGCCAAGCTTAGTCAATAGGTCGGGGGTCCTCGTGACTCTCTGTTCTAAAGTCAACAACCGTTCCCTGCTCATCTACACATCTGTGCATGTTAGGTGGGCAGTGCAGAAGGAACACGACCAAGCTCAGTGTGCTTCTCTGTTATATTCCTCCCACTTCCACTTCTGTGGACCTAAGTGATTGAAAAGAGAAAGCATCCTCCAACCTTAGTCTTGGAGGTGGAGGCTGTTGTGTGCCAACTTTGATCTGCCTCAGACACCAAATAACTTGTTCCATTTATAAAAAGACAGTCTTTCCTTTTTTTCTTTTCCCTTCTTTCCTTTCCTGTTTGCCTTTATTTCAAACATTAATCTCTTCCACTGACAGTCCAATGTAGGTCCACAAATCCTTGCCTCTAAGGAGCACTCTGGCTGCACTTTCTCCAAGACATGTTGTTGTTGTTATGTGCTGTCGAGTCATTTGCGACTCATAGCAACCTTATGTACAACAGCCCTAAACCCTGCTCTATCCTGTGCCACTCGCATTGCCTCTGACACACCCATCCCAATTACCCCAGTCACTGAATCAATCCACCTCATAGAGGGTCTTCCCCTCCTGCGCTGTCCCTCTACTCCGCCTAGCATGATGTCCCTCTCGAAAGACCTGTCTCTCCTTACAACATGTCCAAAGTATGTCAGACGAAGCCCCAGAATCCTTGCCTCCAAGGAGTAGCCTGGTTTAACCCTCTCCAAGATGAATCTGCTTGTTTTCTTGGCAGACCATGGTACATTTAATACTCTTCTCCAGCACCACAGCTCAAAGGCGTCAATTCTCCTTCTATCCTCCCTAGTCATTTTCCAACTCTCTGATGCATAACAAGTGATTGCAAAAACCACAGCCTGAATCAGGTGGACCTTAGTTTCCAGAGAGACACCGTTGCTCTTGAGTACTTTAGAGAGGTCCCTAACAGCAGACTTTCCCATCGCAATACGTTTTTTGATTTCCTGGCTGCTGGTGCCAAGAGTGTTGACTGTGGAACCAAGCAAACTGAAGCTGTGAACAGAATCTTTGTCTTCTTGACATTGAGCCTCAGTCCATACTGAAGGCTGCAGTCCTTGACGCTCTGCAGTAAGTGCATGAGGTCCTCCTCAGTTTCATCGAGCAGGGTTGTGTCGTCTGCATAACGCAGATTGTTGATAGATCGTCCACCAATCCTAAAGCCACGCTTCTCCTCATAGAGCCCAGCCTCTCGGATAATCTGCTCTGCACACAGGTTGAAAAGGTATGAAGATAGGACACATCCCTGGCGTACACCCTTCCCAATTTTGAACCATGCAGTGTTGCCCTGCTCTGTTCTGACAACTGCCTCTTGGTCCAAGTATAGGTTTCGCATTAGCAAGATTAAATGTTCTGGGATTCCCATTCTTCTCAGAGTCAGCCACAGTTTGTTATGATCCACGCAGTCAAATGCCTTTGCATAATCAATGAAACTCCAAGACATAGCTGTTATTGATTTTGGTAGTCAATGGAATATTCAGTATTTTCTTCAATACCACAACTTAAAGCTATCAGTTTTCTTCTGTCATCCTTATTTACTGTTCAGCTATCAGATGCACAGCAAGTGACTGAAATGTCCATAGTCTGAATCAGGCACACCTTAGTCTTCAAAACGTACATCATTACTCTCCAGTACTGTGGAAAAGTCCTTAAACAATGGCTACTCCAGTGCAATATGTCTTTTGAATTTTTTGACCACTGGTGTCAAAGGTTGTGATTATGGATCCAAGTCATTGACAATTTCAGTCTTTCTTCCTTTCTGTTATGATGCTGCCTATTGGTCCAGTGGTGAATAGTTTTGTCATCTTGATGTTGAGATATAATTAATATTGAAGGCTCTAGTCTTTGATCTTCTACAGTAAGTATCTCAAGCCATCCTTACATTCATCAAGCAAGGTGGTATCATCTACATAACACAAGTTGTTGATGAACCTTCCTCCAATCCTAATGCCACATTCTTCTTCTTAGATTTCAGCTTCTCAAACAATTTGCTCAGCACACAGACTGAACATGCAGTGTTCCCTTGTTCGGTCCAGACATGGCATTACTGGTGAGAATGCAACTATGTTTCATTGTTTTTGTTATGTGTCATTGAGTTCCCTACAACTCAGTAACCATATGTACATTAGCTCTGAAAACTGCTCTAACCTGTGCAAGTGTCACTGTCTCTGACAGACCTAACTCCATTTTTCCAGTCACTGAGTCAATCCATATTATTCCAGTCTTCCTATTCTGTGCTCTCCCTCCACCCTTCCAAGCATGAAGTCCCTCTCCAAGGACTGGTCCTTCCTGTCGGCCACATGTCCAAAGTATGTGAGGCAGAAATTAAAAATATAAATACAAGCATTATAAAGCTGATACCATTCTATGTTATTGTTGTTACGTGCTGTCAAGTTGCTTGCGACTCATAGCAACCCTATGTACAACAGCCCTAAACTCTGCTCTGTCCTGTGCCAATCGCACTGTTTCTGACACTCCCATCCCGATTATCCCAGTCACTGAATCAATCCACCTCGTAGAAGGCCTTCCCCTCTCCTGCGCTGTCCCTCCGCCCTTCCAAGCAGGATGTCCTTCTCCAAGGACTGGTCTCTCCTCACAACATGTCCAAAGTATGTTAGATGGAGCCTCAGAATCCTTGCCTCCAAGGAGCCACCCAGTTTGACCCTTTCCAGGATGAATCTGTTTGTTTTCCTAGCAGTCCATGGTCCCCTCAATACTCTTCTCCAGCACCATAGTTCAAAGGCATCAATTATCCTTCTATCCTCCTTGGTCATTGTCCAACTCTCTGATGCATAACAAGTGATAGCAAAGACCATGGCCCGTATCAGATGCACCTTTGTTCTTCAGTACTTTGGAGAGGTCCTAACAGCAGACTTTCCCATGGCAATGCACCTTTTAATTTCCTGGCTACTGGTGCCAAGAGTGTTGACTGTGGAGCCAAGCAAACTAAAGCTGTGTACAATCTCAATCTCTTCACCATCCATCCTGATGCTGCCAATTGGTCCAGTGGTGAGAATCTTTGTCTTCTTGACATTGAGCCTCAAACCATATTGGAGGCTGCAGTCCTTGACCCTCTGCAGCAGGTGCTTCAGGTCCTCCTCAGTTTCAGCAAGTAGGGTTGTGTCATCTGCATAACGCAGATTGTTGATAGATCGTCCACCAATCTTGACTCCACATTTCTCCTCATAGAGCCCAGCCTTCCGGATGATCTGTTCTGCATATAGGTTGAAAAGGTATGGAGATAGGATGCATCCCTGGCATACGCCCTTCCCAATTTTGAACTATGCAGTGTTCCCTTGCTCTGTTCTGACGACTGCCTCCTGGCCCAAGTATAGGTTTCACATTAGCACGATCAAGTGGTTCTGGGATTCCCATTCTTCTCAGAGTTAGCCACAATTTTTTATGATCCACACAGTCAAATGCCTTTGCATAGTCAACGAAACACAGATATACTTTCCTCTGCTATTCCCCGCTTTCAGCTAAGATCCATCTAACATCATCCCTAGTACCATCATCCCTACAACATCCCTAGTACCACGACCCCTTCTGAACCCAGCCTGGACTTCTGGAATTTCTCTGTTGATGTGCTGTCCCAGTCGTTTTTGGATAATCTTCAGTAGAATCTTGCTTGCATGTAAAATCAATGAGATTGTTGTATAGTTTCCACACTCTGTTGGGCCACCTTTCTTTGGTATGGGAACAAATATAGATATCTTCCTGTCAGTTGGCCAACGAGTTGTTCTCCAGATTTCTTGGCACAGCTTAGGGAGCATGTCCAGGGCAGCATCTGTTAGCTGAAATATGTCAACTGGTATGCCATCTATTCCTGGGGCCTTATTTTTTGCCATTTCCTTCAAAGCAGCCTGAACTTCTTCTTTCATCACCATAGGCTCTTGCTCATATGTTGTTTCATGAAATTCTGTGTCTGCCAATTCCTTTCGATACAGTGATTCAGTATATTCTTTCTATCTTCTTTTAATACTTCCTGTATCATTTAATATTCTGCCGAAAGCATCTGTGATTATAGCAACTCGAGGTTTGAATTTGTTCTTCAGTTCCTTGAGCTTATGAAATGCTGAGCGAGTTCGGTCCTTTTGATTTTCTGACTCCAACTCCTTGCACATTTCATTGTAATATTTTACTTTGTCATCCCATGCTGCCTTCTGAAATCTTCTATTCAACTCTTTAGTATCTTGAATTCTTCCATGTGCTTTGGCATGTCTGCGCTCCAGTGCAATTTTCAGAGTCGCTTCTGACATACATACTTTTATAAATCATGCTTTTAAGTTTAAGCATGGTTTAATTAAAATAAAAAAATAATGGTTTAGAAGTAACGAGTTCTACTGCAACACAAAGGAATGCAGTTTGCTTGAATCCTCATCATTTTTCGTTACTGACATACATTGGATTGAGTTTTGCTTATTTCCCCAGTGGCACTGTAGGGTAAGTATTGGAATGCCTACAACACTTGGGAAAGGTTGGCAGTTTGAGCCCATCAGTCACTTCTTGGTTGACAGAAGAGGTGGCTTGTCAATGTAAAGATTTACAGTCCAGAGACACTAAAGACCAGTTCTCAACTGCCCTATAGGGTGGGTGTGAGTCAAAACTGACCTGAAAACAGAGACTATACAGAAACAATATATAATATTCTACCTTAAAATTTTTATAAAAAAGAATACCATTTTGGAAGAAGCATAGAGTTGGTCAGGATTTCTGCACTCTGTCAAGGTGATAAGTTAGTATTTTATACAACTATAATTTAAATAAGCACTCTCTCTACTTAGAGACACATTTTTTATAAAATATTTATCAAAACAAGACATGTGTGCACTAAAGTACCAAAATTACTTCAGCATATACATGAATAGATTTTTAAAAGTCAGACTTAACTATGTCATAAGAGAATCATGTAACAACCAGCACAAATTATTGAATATTTTCATTACCTAAAAAGTGTTCCCTTGTGCACTAGTATAGTAAATGCCTTTCATTTTACCCCTAGCCTCTGGTAGCCATGGATGTGATTTCTGTCCCTATACTTTAGCCCCTTCTAGAATGTTATATAAGTATAATCATCTAGTACCCCCTTTCAGTCTGTTTTCTTTCACTTATCCAAGTGATTTTGAGATATACTGCTATTACTGATAGTGAGCAATAGTTTTTTCCTTTTATTTCACCAAGCAATCCATGGTATGATAGTACTGCAAACCCATATATCCATTAACTAGGTAATTTTTAACATTGTGATTGTTTTCATCATGGAAAATTAATAGCTGCTATAAACAGCTGTGAAGATAAATGTGGCATCAGGATGGGAGAAAGACTCATCAGCAACCTACATTATGCAAATGACACAACCTTGCCTGCTGAAAGTGAGAGGGAATTGAAGTGCTTGCCGCAGAAGATCAAAGACTATAGCATTCAATATGGATAACATCTGGATTACATCTTAACATTAAGAAGATAAAAATTCTCACCAATGGATTGACAGGCAAAATCATGAGAAATGGAAAAAAGCTTGAAATTATAATATCATTGACTTTATCATATTTGGATACTTAATGAACATCCTTGGTACAAGCAGGAGACATATTGCACTGGGAAAGTCTGCAATCAGGGAACTCTCTCTTTGGAACAATGATGTCAGTTTGAAGAGTAAGATGTGTCTGTCACTTGTCATCATTTGAGAGTTGGGCAATAAATAAGGATGCCAGAAGAATCACAGATGCATTTGAGTTGTAGTGTTGGGTGAAGTGTACTGAATATCCTAAGGACTGAAAAGAATAAAGACACGTCTTGGAAAGGGTATAGCCAGAGTGACCCTTGTAGGTAAAGATGACAAAGCCTCTTTCACGTGCTTTCGGCATGTAGTTAGGAGGGGATTTCGAAACATCAAGGAGAGGAAGACATGACAAGATGGACTGCTGTAGTGAAGCAATGGGTTCAAGTGTGTGAAATGATGAGGAGGGTAGCACAGGACAGGACAGGGTTCAGATCTGTTGTTTGACTTGATGGCACCTAATAAAAGGAACATGCATGCCTTGGAAAAGTACAACATGCTTCGAAGGATGGACAGTCAGTGCAAGAAAGGAAGACCCTCAACTGGATGGACCGACAGAGTGACTGTAACAATGAGTTCAAGTATATCAGAGATGATAAACATGGCCCAGGACAGGACAGGGCTCACAACCATTGTTCTTCAGGTCACTATGAGTCATGTGTGACTAAACAGCACTTACCAACAACAAAAACATAATCACTTGCCATGCATCAGAGAGTTGGACAATGACTAGGGAGAATTGGTGATGGAGAATTGATGCCTTTGAGCTGTGGTGCTGGAGAAGAGTACTGAGTGGACTGCCAAGAAAACAAACAGATTCACCCTGGAGAGGGATAAAGCAGGCTGCTCCTTGGAGGCAAGGATTCTGGGGCTTCATCTGACATACTTTGGACATGTTGTAAGGAGGGACTGGTCCTTGCAAGAGGGGAAGACCCTCTATGAGGTGGATTGATTCAGTGACTGGGGTAATCGGGATGGGTGTGTCGGAGGCAGTGCAATTGGCACAGGATAGAGCAGGGTTTGGGTCTGTTGTACATAGGGTCGCTATGAGTAGCTATGAAGCGACTTGATGGCACATAACAACAACAACATACCACATTGTGTGGAAGTACACCTTCATTACTCTTGGGTAAATATATAAGGACTGGCATTGCTGGGTCATATAGTAAGTGGAACTAGTATAAATTTATTTTGCCAAAATTGATAAAACTTTAAAAATACTTATACTTAACTACACTAGCAATGCCACTTTTTGAATGCCTACTATGCTTTGGATATTGTACCAAGTGCTTGAGATACATTTCTACAGACTTATCCACACAATCAAAGTATAAAGTGATTTCCATTTTCTCTATTTTATAGGTAACAACTGGAAGCAGGAGTGGCATCTGTTTCCTAAACCACATGCCTCTAGAAACTCTACGAACTTTGAGAAATGAAGATAGTTATAGAAAGGCTTCAGGCTTCTTGTTCATAGGGTCGCTATGACTCATGCTCGACTTAACTGAAATCAACAGCAACAACAACATAGGTAACAAAACCAAGGTTAACTGAGGTTAAGTAACTTATAACAGAGCTCGCTCACTTGTGAGTCAGCTCTTGTCAGGTCGAAGCTCAATCACAGATAAGCATCTAGTGGGCTTTTAGAGGTTGTAACTTGTATGGGAGAAGATAACTTGTATTTCTCACACGGAGTCACTGGTGAATTAGAACTGCTCCAGAAATGTTTTGCCACCTATGGGTTATGCATGCAACCTTCTCCTGACTAGACACCACTGTGTTCTGCAGGAAAGTTTTTTGTTGTTGTTAGGTTCTGTTGAGTTGATTACAACCCATAGTGATCCTATAAACAACAGATCTGAAGGAGGAATCTGTAGAAAGCCTAGTGACTGACAAATACAAATTAAGGTCTGCCTGAATCCCTTATACCATGCCACTTTAAAAAATATTTTGGCATTATTAATGGATAATTTTGTTATATTGTACCCTTAAACTTTTCATAGATAACAAAACTAGTTTATTCGGGTATTTAAAAATGATACAAATGTATTAGCTAAAAATTTTTATGGCTTATTTATAAATGTCACAGCCATAATTATAGGTAAAAGGACAAACAAGTATGTACCAAATACTTTTGAGCATTTGGAGACTGTATATTACCCAAACTCTTCCACATATTATTTAAATGTGTGTTCACTAGTGATTGAAAGCCAGATGAGTTGTGGGATGACATCAAAGATATCACTGCATGAAGATTTTAACAGGTCATTACAAAGATAGAATAGGGGGGAAAAATAAAAATGGGTATCAGAAGAGACTCTAAAAATTGTAGTAGAGTTCAAGAAGCCCAAACAATATGAAGAGGTGCTGAAATAAACATTATAACTGAAGATTTCAAAGGACAGCTAGAGAAGACAAAGAAAAGTATTAGAAGAAAATGTACAATGAGCTAGAGAATAAAAAGGGAAGAGCTGGTTCAGTATTTCTCAAGTTAAAAGAACTGAACAGCAAATTTAATTATCAAGCTGGACTATGGGTGAGATGCTATGGGAAATACCTTAAATAATCCAGAAACATTAAACAAAGATTGAGTATCTGGAGCCATTGTAAAAAAAAAATTTGTTGATACTGAAGTAGTTCAGGAAGCAGTATACAATAAAGAGCTAATGGTGATAAAGGAAGAATTTTAAGTGACACTGAAGGCAGTTACAAAAAATAAAGCCTTAGGAATTGATGGGATAACAATTAATATGTTTCACTAACAGATGCAACCCTGGACATTTTTACCAGCTGGAAGACATCTATCTGGCCAACTGACTGTAAGAGTTCCATATATGTTCCCATTCCCAAAAAAGGTGATCCATCAGAATGGGGAAATTATATTCAAGCAAAATATTGCTGAAGGTCATCCAAAAATGGCTAGATCAGGCCATGACGGAAACTTCAGAAGTACAAGTGGTGTTTAGCAGAGACTATAGAACCAGGGATAGCATCACTGTCAGATAGACCTTGACTGAAAGCAGAGAATACCAGAAGAAGACATCATTCTATCTGTGTTTTTTGGTCTTTGTTTGTTTGTTTTTACTATGCAAAGGCATTTGATAGTATGGCTAGTATTGGGAAGAATAAAAATTCCAGAGCATTTAATTATGTTTTTTATGAAACTTATCCCTAGACCAAAAACCTGTTTTATGAACAGAGTAAGGGAATACTATATGGTTTTAAATTAATAAAAGTCTGTGTGTGCACTGTATCCTTTCTCCCTACTTATTCAATCTGTATATTGAGCAAATAATTCTTGATACTGAATTGTATCCCTTTTTATGAAGCAATGTGTTTTTATTTCTTTTTTTTTCTTCTTCTTCTTTTATTTTTAATGAAAGTTTATAAAGAACTTGGATTTCCACTCATTCATTGGTGCACATTTTCCTCCCTGACACTTGATGCTGGATTTTATGAAGAAGAATGTGGCATCAAGTTTGGAGGAAGATTAAACAACAATCTGCATTATGGTTTGGAGGAAGACTCAACAACAGCCTTGCGGCAGCAGGGAGTGGCCAGGGAGAAAAGTACAACAATGGATGACTGGAAACCCTAAGTCTCTGTAAACTTTCATTAAAATTCATAATAATTAAAAAAACCCCACCACACCAAACAACCCCCAGTCTTGCCTGCTGAAAGCAAGGAGGAATTCAGGCATTTGTTGCGGATGATCAAAAACCATAGCCTTCAATATGGATCACGTCTCAACATCAAGAAAAAAAAATATTCAGCAGTGGGCCAAAAGGTAATATAATGATAAATGGAGAAAAGAATGAAATGATCAGTGATTTCATCTTACTTGTACTTACAATCAATATCCTTGGTACCAGCAGCCAAAAAATCAAAAGATGTATTGCATTGGGAATGTCTGCTGTCAGTGGTCTCTTCAAAGTCCTAAAGAGCTATGATGTCTGTTTAATGGCTAAAGTATGCCTGATTGTTGCAATGGTTCAAGGATGTCAATGATGAGGATGACACAGAACAGGGCAGCGTTCAGATCTATTGTTTGTAGGGTCACTACGAGTTGTATTCAACAGCACATAAAAGCAACAACAGAATTGTTTTCTTTGACGTTTTTAAAATTTTTTTTTAATAGGCACTGAGGAACCAAAATATTCAAGTGACTTTATTTTCCTGTCTTTGTTGCTATGACTTGAGAACCAAACCTACAATAACTGAAGTATTCTAAACTCTAAGCCGGTCAGGGACTGGAAACTTGAAAAGAAGCTCTGACTCTGTAAGAAGATGCCAGCCATACCTGGAAGCAGATCTTTGGTATGGTAGAGGTTTTTGTTTTAATTTTTAAGAACATTGGTGTGCATATAATTAATACATATTGTGTTGCATTCATGTACATAGTGGGGGTTTTGTTTGTGTGTTTCATACTTTGCTTCACTGATATTAAGTTTTGTAAAATCATTCCTATACATTTTATTTTATAAAATGAATCACCATTGGACTATGACCATCATTACCCCATCTTTACTGGGTCTCTACTGGATCTCTCCTGTTTCTTTTACCCCCTCACTCCACCCCTCACTCCACCCCTCACTCCACCCACCAAATTGTGCAGCCCTGTGATTTCCTCCCAATCAATCCTCACCCCTCTGCTCCCACCTCTTTCTCCCTTTGACCCCCATTAACTTAGGAGATTGGACAAAGACTATACTGTTCACATCAATGAACACTATCTGTCATGAGTATTGTTGAGAAAACGATTTTATTTTAAGATATTGTTATTCTTGGTCTAAATGTGTTTTTAATAGTTCTAATCTGATATAATTAAACTTTCCTTTGGCTAAATTTAAGACTGTTAATGGTAATCTGTTTTTATCAGAGAACAGAAACATTTGATCTTCTGTGTGATATGACTAAGTAAAGAAACATAGAGTACCAATTAAATCACCAAACAATATAGTTTTTAGGCATTAAAAGGACATTAGAGGTAAAATGTTCCTGTACTTTATGGATAAGCAAACTCTTCTAAGACAACATTTTCATATAAACATTCAGAAATTGTCCAAGTTTCAATAGCTGGTTAGAGAAAAGGTGGAATTAGAAGGTATATATCTATAAAAATTGGCTATTCAAGCACTGCCGTTATGTACCATGGACTTGGAACCATCCCAAAGCTGACCCTCCAGGAGGTTTTCAGACACAATAAATCAGATGGGAGAATAACGACATTCCAATATGTTATAATATTGATAATTTCAATATAATTATTTTTATAGAATCATAACAAGTAATTGTTTATTTTGTTATTCTTATTCTGCTTTCAGATGCATAGTGAGTAACTGAAAAACCTACAGATTCAATCAGGCAAACAGTTTTTAAACTGACACAATTTCTCCTTAGAACTTTGGAGAGGAGACAGAATATTTTCTCAATGCAATATTGTCTTCTGATCTCTTAACTACCAAGGGTGTTATTAGAAGGAAAAGAACATCCTTGGAAAAGAACATCTTGTTTGTATTCTCAGATAGGCAGACTGATAACAATGGGCTCAAGAATATAGGAGACATTCAAAACAACTATGAGATGTCATCTCCCCCCAGTAAGAACAGTGAAATTTAACAGAACAAACAACAAACGCTGGTGAGACTGTGGAGAAACTGGAATCATTATTCACTGTTGGCGGGAGTGGAAAATGGTGCGATCAGTATGGAAGGCAGAATGGTGCCTTCTCAAAAAGTTGCAAATAGAAATACCATTTGACCCAGCAATTCCACTACTTGGAACATACCCTAAATAAACCATAACTGCCACCCAAGCAGATATATACACACACCCATGTTTACTGCTGCTTTGTTCACAATAGTAAACAATTGGAAACAATCCAAGTGCCCATCAAGAAACAAATGGATAGAGAAGCTGTGGTATAGTCACACAATGGAATACTATGCTGCATTGAAAAACACAGAACTCATGCAATATTATTCAAAATGGGTGACCCTGGAGGACATTATGCTGGTGAAGTAGCTCAGTCACAAAAGGACAAATACTGTATGGTGCCACTGTTGTAAAACAGGACTGACTGAGAAAGATAGGTTGAATAATATATACTACATTGAAACAGATGAGGGAGAAAACTGTTTAAAAGGGATATGTGATTAGGTATTTTTATCATGACAGGAGTCCAGAGTGAAGGCTGAATAGTGAAATGGACCTGGGGGGAGGGATTGTAAAACAATGAAAGAATTTTTCTTTTACTTTTCGAAGAGGGCAGTGTGCTAAGGGGGAAGGTTGGGAGGGGAGAAAAGTGCAAAAATGAATGAATGGATATCCAAAGTCTCTGTAAATTTTCATTGAAATTAATAAGAAATTTTTTTAAAAAGGGAATCTAATAAAATTTCAGAGAGAATGATTATAAAAAAAGATATCCAAGTAGATAACTTCAACAATTTATAACTAGGTAATTTCGCAAATAATATGGCTAAAGCTATTTTGTGTTTTACACTTTAACCTAAGGCTAAGTGCTTAATAGAAAGGAAACAGATTATACTGCGAAAGCATATCTGAAAAATGAAGTTAACTTCAGAAAGAAAATAAAAATTACTGCTTTCTCAATATGGCCCCTGCCATCTACACCTCCCTTTCCTAGAAATATGTAAATTGCTGTAAGTTCATTCTGACATAACAGCAATGAGTGAGTGTTAGTATAATATAAATGAGTATTAGGTAATGGTACTTCCCTACTTTAATAACTGAGAATTACAAAGCATGCACACAATGTCTAACATTCTCGAGCCCACTGCTGCAGCTACTATTGTAAGCCATCCTTTTGGAGGTCTTCTACTCTTTTTCAGACCCTGCACGATCCTATCCTTCTGCAACAAGCACTTCAAGTACTCCTCACTTTCAGAAGCAAGGCTGTGTCATCTGCATAATGTATCTTTTTTGATGAGTGCCACATTCTTCTTCACAGAGCCCAACTTTTTTAATAATGTGCTCAGCATACAGATTGAATAGGTATGGAAAAAGTATACAACCCTGATGCATACCATTCTTAAGTTTAAACTATGTAATGCTCCCTAGCTCTGTTCAGAAAACAGCCTTTTGGTCTAGGTATATGTTTCACATGAGCAAAATTAAGTGTTCTGGGATTCCCATTCTTCCCAATGTCAGCCATAATTTGTTATGACCCACAAAGTCAAAATTCTTTGCATAGTCAATAAAGTACAAATAGATATGCAATTCCTTAGAAGTGACTTATGAAGATGTTATATTTTCTTTCTGTCACCTCTCCAAGTCTTCCAGATAATGGATGGCCCAGTTACCTACTCAAAAATGTGAATAGTCTAGTAGTTCATAAAGTGGTTTGACATGGAAAAAACAGCTTATTATAGAAAGGAAAATAAAACCATTCATAGAGAGAAAGTGATTCACTGACAGTGAGCAGAAAGCATGACACAAAGAAGAGAGCAGAGAGAGGGATGCCAGAAGTAGAGTGCAGTACAGTGGCTTCAGAACAAGAACTGTGGAACCAGAATGACTGGGATTACATTCCAGCTACACTGCTTGCAAACTATCGACCTTGGCAAGATAAAAAACAGAAATTTAACTATTCCTCACATTATCCCATTTAACAATGTGAATCCTTTAGGAACAAAAGCCAAGAAGTTGGAGGAATTTATTTACTTAAAGCTTCTTTGTTTTAGGTTTATACACAAAGGTCAGTGACAGTCAGAATTATAAGCCAGAACGCTTAGTTACTAGCTTGGCAAACAATTAAAAATCTGTGTTTGAACTATTATAACAATCTTTCTCCTATATCTAAATAAGATAATATAGCCTAGAGTGATGGATGATTCCAAAGCTCTATGTGGACTCTAGTTTTAGCTCTTTCTCACTCATTTATCAGAAAACAGTATCTTATTTTCCTATTATTTTAGTTTTTCTCTTAGTATCTGATAGACTTTTAAATCCCTAATTAACACCTTTGTTGTAAATCGTTTATTTGTCCATTAATAGAACTATGGAGGGCTTTATCTTTTCCTTGTATCATGTATGTTGAATTAACTCTATTCTAGAAGATTTTAACAAAGCCTTCATTTGTTGATAGTTAAATGATATATGGCTGTTCCCTGGAACTTTTTGACATCTCTGGAAGTCATTTATACTGGTATGTGCAAAACTACTGGCCAGCTTTTTGGACTCAATAATATCCATTTGGATTTTAATGAGATTTGCTCTTTTACATTCACAAAACAGATTATACAAGTGTCATTCACAATCCTCAGAAAATATCTATTAAATGTCTCTGTCCTATCACCTTTCCTTCAAATCCTCAGGGAAAAAAATATAAATATATAAATTAAGGGAAAAAAATTTTAAAACATCAGCTGGAATGTGAGCTGCCCCAAAAGAAGCCCATCTTCCTTTCTCATGGCATGACACATTCCTTTCATTATGCTTGCTTTCTCTGGTTCTGCCTAAGAACATGAGCACACAGAGAAAATTAAATTCTTATTTAAATTCAAGAAGCAAACATTTCCCAAAATGACAATATTCCCCTCCTTTAACACTTGAGTAGTAAACATTTCCCTACATGTCAGTGCCCTTCTATTTAGTTAGAATTTTAGCCAGCAGTATTTTGTTTATTTGTTCAGGATCGTGTATTTTATTTTACTGAACCTACAGTATACTTCATCATCTGAACACCTGCTAAACTAAACTTGTCCTGCCAGCAAAAATTTTTGAAATTATGCAATCAGCAATTCAGTCCATTGCAAGCACTTGGGTAGAATTTCTTCTATACCTTTCAACAACCTAACTGGCAATTAAAGAACTGCCTGCATAGAAATATTGCCAACTGAAAAGTTAGTGAAGCGAGATTAATCAAGTAAACTTGACTAACCTTACGCCTAGGAACTTTTCGTAAACTCATTTTAATTGAGTACCATAATCATTCTCTATCAAATGAAATTTGATATAATTTAAATGTATATATAAAGAAATTTAAAAATTAACATTTAAGTGACTTTTAATGAATAAATTTTCATTTATAAAAATTTTTATACATAATAAGCTATGAAGAAAAATTAAAGGACAATGGTAAGGGCTAGTGAAACATTAGCGATGACAACAGAAAAAAATGCTGTTAATTAAAGGAAAATAACATTTTACTAAATTAGATTTCACATGGAAATTTTTAAAATAAATCTATTAAGCAATTTTTGTATATATGAATAATAAGTACCCAAATTCATAACTATAAACATAAAAATTTATAAAGAAGTCTATATAAAATTTTAATCATATATTACGTAATTAAATAAGAATATTTATAAATTCAAAGAAAAAATTCATTCATAAGTTCCTCAATTGTAAAACAGTTTTACTGAGGTCTCTAAAACCAAAACAGTAATTTTTTTCTTCAGTTATTTTAAAAAAATCACCCGGAAATAATAAAAATTATTTGAATTAAAGGCAATTTTTTATAAGTCCAAATCACGTGTTAGGAAAAGGCAGACTAAGCAAGAATTCATGACTACACTAAAAGTATTCTTAAATACTTTAAATTGACAGAAGGGCACTAAACAGATAAACGAAATCTTTTAAGAAAAGACAGTTTAAACAGTTTTTAATCAAAAGAAGAGGGCTTGGTAAGCTCAACTTCATTTATTTTAATCAGTATATGCAGTAATTTAAACAAAAATTCTGAATAGGAATAGTCTTCCTTAATGTGGAAATGGTTCGGAGTTGTGCCTAAGCATGTGAAAAACATGAGAAAAGAACTCTCTGTTTCCTTTGGATGCTGCAGACAACAGCAACACAGCCTAGGGCACACTGCTGCGGATTTTAACTGTTGTATGGAACTACTCAAAATGCTTTTGATCCATTTTATCTTGCAAGTTAGCAAAGAAATGTTGCAATAAGAAACACCAACAAAGATCTGAAAAAGTTAAGCTCTGGATTACCATATTGTGTTCTCCTGCCATTCAATTCTTTATACAAAGGCAATGGTATTCAAAGTAAAAAAAAAAAAAAAAGTAGGTGGAAGAGAGAAAAAGAGAAACTGGTCTCAGAAAGAGCAAAGTACAAAGTAAATAATATTCTTCTACATCCCTTCTCTTTCACAGATTGGATGTTAAAAGAGTTGCAGCAATTAGGCTTTTGTTAATTACCAGCTGTTGAAACAGATGTGTTGACTATCCTTATTAGTCAACAGCTGGGTGAGAAGAACAATTGATGCTCCCTAAAACCAACAACCAGCTGCTCCGCAGTAATTATCTCCAATTAATAATACAGGTGATAAAAGCAAAAAGCTCCCATCGCTGCATTTAAATAACTTTTGCAGTTTGAAAACCATGCCTTTACTAGCACATATTCAGGGAGGTTACATTTATTACACTGAGCAAAGTTGATACATTGGCAGGAGAAAGATGGACAGTTAGCACAGTAAGGTTAGTACATTAGAGTAGCATTAAATCTACGGCAGTTTCTTAGACACTTTATGGGGTGAAAATCAGACAAGTGGTAAGAGTAGAATCAGACATTCTGCAGGCTTTTATTTATCATATTTCAAATGTCACTGCCAACTTACCTTTCTGGTACTGACAATAATAGCTAAGCACTTAAGTTCTTTGAAAAAGAGAAGCATAACTAAAATCTGTTCTTTTTATTTCCAGGTGTCTTTGCCTATCATGTTTTATATTCAGTTCACTGAAGCACTATTCCCTCTTAGTATGTCTAAATATTAGTGTCTTGTTCCCTAGCTTACATTTCCTAGGTGACCAATAGAAGACATTTTATCAAACCCAAAAAGAATTTATTTCCTATCAGTAAACATTAATTCATATATTCAGTGAAATTAGTAAAACAAGCAGAAAAACGAAAGAACAAAACCATATTTAGTGTGTAGAGTCTATTTTATGATTTAAGTTTCTAATTATGTGAATAAAAATATTAATGGATCATAGGAGACAGTGATAATTCCGTGTTTAAACTACTGTTTTCTATTTTGTTTTCTATTTTTAAATAGTCATTATTGAAGCTTCACTTAAAAAGCAATGTAAAACAAAGATTTAAGCAAGCCAAGCAATCCATCCCTGTCCTACAAAAGAGGTGTCTACAAGAATTTACAGCCATATCTATTCACTAATTAGAGAACACTTAAAGACATTGCCTTTCTGAAAACAAGGATTAGAGCTGGATGAATACATGCCTTTCACAAGCCTTCCTCATGTCTCTGTTGGGTCATCATAAGCAGCTTGTTCATGCAGCATTAGAAAGAAAAGCCTACTGATTATCACTTCTGAGTCCCGCAGTTAGGCATTGGGATGATTAACAGAGACAAAAACGTTAAATAATACATACATAATTTTACCAAAAGAAGCCAAAATTGAAAAAAAGAAAGCAAACTTTCTAAAGCAATTTTAAGTTTTGTCTTGAACAATATGACTGAGATACCACCCTCCCACATACATACATATATACATATATATAATTTTACATGATAGATATTAAAATGAGCTAGGAAAATCTTACCAGTATTATTATGGTTCCTAAAATAGAAATCTCAGCATTTTGAACTTATAAAATAAGAGTTAAGCATATAACAAAGAATATATTTACCTATGAAACCAACCTCCTAATAGAGTCTGTAGTATTTAAGGTTTTATAATTCCCTTGATACACTGAAGCTAACAAAATTTGTAGATAAACTGTTAGATTTTGTGTTTGAAAATCTTTATTGTATCATTTTGTGATTTCTCAATCCTAAACAAAAACAGACTTTTTCTCAACATAATAGAAGCAAGAATAAACATCTTCTACCTCCACTAGATCAGTTCTCCTTTCTCTCTGTACTAGGTAGGAACATCTGAAAAGTACACAAGTGATAGAGTTACCTATGAAGCATTTATCTTCTTTGTGGAAAAACAAGTAGGCTGTGATTACCACTTGTGGAGTCACCAGGTCATATAAATCATACAGGGAAGCCATGACTAATTCTGAAGAGCACTCTCCTTTCATCTTTTATATCCAAGGTGATTGAAACAGAAAGAGTAGAAGTTAAACCTATTTTGAAGCCACTCTTCCTAAATTCAGAGTATTTTAGTACAATGAAATCTGTGTATTCTCCCCATCATCTTTTGATGCTTTCTGGGTCATTCAATACATTGCCCACAGCATCTTTCAAAATTTCAGGAAGTGCCATATGAGCAGGAGCCAATGGTAATGAAGGAGGATGTGGAAGCTCCACTGAAGGCATTGGCAAGAAAAAAAAAAGGCCCCAGGAAACTATGGTATACCAATTGATTTGTTTTAGTTAACAGATGCAGCCCTGGATGTGCTCACCAGCCGAAACCAGGAAATTTGAAGGGCAGCTCTCTGGTCAACAAATTGGAAGAGGTCCATATTTATTCCAAATCCCAAGAAAGGGGATCCAATAGAATGTGGAAGCTATAGGAGAGTATCATTAATATCACATGCAAGCAAAATACTGCTGAAAATCATTAAAAATGTCTAGGACAGTAGTACATAGATAGGAAACTGTCAGAAGTTCAAGCGGGATTTAGAAGAGACTGTGGCACCAGGATTATCACTACAGATGTCAGATTAATTCTGGCTGGAAGTAGAGAATAACAGAAGAATGTCTATTTATGCTTTATTGACTATGCAAAGGTATTATATTTTGTGGATCATAACAAGTTATGGCTAACATTGAGAAGAATGGTAATCTTCTCGAGGAGCACAGCTCAAAGGCATAAATTCTCTTTCTGTTGTTGTTATGTGCAGTTGAGTCACTTGCAACTCATAGCGACCCTATGTACAACAGCTCTGTCCTGTGTCAATCTCATTGTCTCCGCCACACTCATCCCAATTGCCCCAGTCACCGAATCAATCCACCCTTCCCCTCCTGCACCTTCCCTCCACCCTTCAAAGCATGATGTCTTTGTCCAAGGACCAGTTCCTCCTTACAACATGACCAAAGTATGTCAGACGAAGTTTCAGAATCCTTGCCTCCAAGGAACAGCCCGGTTTAACCCTCTCCAGGATGAATCTGTTTGTTTTCTTAGGAGCCCATGGTACCCTCAATACTCTTCTCCAACACCAAAGCTCAAAAGCATCAATTCTCCTTCTATCCTCCCTGGTCATTGTCCAGCTCTCTGACACGTAACAAGAGATTGCAAAGACCATGACCTGTACCAGACACACATTAGTCTCCAGAGACACACTGTTGCTCTTCAGTACAGCAGACTTTCCCATCTCAATTCTCCTTCTATCATCCCTAATTATTGTCCAGCTTTCTGATGTAACTGAAAACCATGGCCTGGATCAGGTGCATTTTAATTTCCAGACTGACATTGTTATTCTTTATTATTCTGGAGATGTCCCTGACAGCACTTTCCCAATGCAATTTGTCTTGATTTCCTGGCTGCCAGTACCAAGAGTGTTGATTCTGGAGCCAAGAAAACAAAAGCTATCAAAAAAATCTCAATCTCTTCACTGTCTATCATGATGCTGCCAATTGGCCTAGTAGTGAGAATCTTTGTTTTCTTAATGTTGAGCTTCAATCCATATTGAAGGCTGCATTCTTTGACATTCTGCAGCAAGCACTTCAGATCCTCATTCAGTTTCAGCAAGTAAGGCTGTGTCATCTGTATAATGCAGTTGATGAGTCTTCCTCCAATCCTGATGCCACATTGCTCCTCATAGAGCTCAGCCTCCAAGATGATCTGTTTCACCTATAGATAGAAAAGATATGGAGATAGAGCATATCCCTGGCCCATGTTGAAGCACGCAGTGTTTCCTCGCTCTGTTCTGATGACTACCTCCTGGTCCATGCAATAGGTTTCACATAAGCACAATCAAGTGTTCTGGGATTCTCATTAGTCTTAGAATTAGCCACAGTTTGTTGTGATCCACGCAGTCAAATGCCTTTGCATTGTCAATGAAACACAGATAGACATTGCTATGGTGCTCTTGCTTTCAGCTAAGATCCATCTAACATTAGCTATAATATCTCTAGTACCACAGCCTTTTCTAAACCCAGCCTGCACATCTGGCAATTCTATGTTAATGTGTTGATCCAGTCATTTTTTAATATGATTTTCAGCAGAATCTTGCTTGCATGTGATATTAATGATATTGTTCCATAATTTCTGTAATTTGTTGGGTCATATGGATCTCTTCCTGTCAGTTGTAAATTGTTGTTGTTGTTATGTGCCGTCGAGTCGCTTATAGTTGTAAATATACGTTACAATTAAAATTGTGACTAGTTTAGGTTTCAATTTAACTATAAATTTATTTCTAATTTCATGATTTCTTATTTAATGTCATTTTTTCTTTTGAGATATACATAAATTTAATTTTAATATCTAATACTTTAAATAACTCCTTCCCAGGAAGGAACAAACCCCCAAACACCTCTGTTTGATCCTAAAGAATAGATTATGATTGTGCTAATAATATGTTATTGTTGTTAGGTGCAGCTGAGTCAACTATGACTCACAGCAACCCTATGTACCACAAGTAGAAACTTTGTCCTTTCCTGTGTTATTCTCACAATGCTCACCAGGGTCTAGCTCAATGCAGTCACTATGACAATCTTTCTCATTAAGTGCCTTATTTCACTAATGTTGTAACGTCTTTTTTCAAGCATTGGTCTTTCCTCAAAATATGCTCAAAGTCTGTGTGACAAAGTCTTTTATTATCCTTGCCTTGAAGGAGCACCCTGCTTGTACATCTTCCAAGATACAGTTATTTGCTGCTTTGCCAATACTTTTAGTCAACAACAAAATTCTCCATAGGTCTTCCTTATTCACTGCCCAACTTTCACAGGCATATGAAGCAACTAGAAATATCATGGCTTGGGTTAGATGCACCTTAGTCTTTGAACTGACATCCTAGCACATTAAGGAGGTCTTTGACAGCAGATTTTGAGATTTGTAAATCATGAGATCTACAATCTCAGAGTTCTACAGTCAGCTATGAGTTGATTCCAACTAGACAGCAATAAGAAACACACACACACACAAACACAAACACAGATAGGAAGAATTTTTACCCACTATTACATAATGTGTTTTAATTTCTTGGCTGCTGCTCGTATGGATGCTGACTGTGCAACAAGTAAAATGAAATTGAGTGCTTAATATTTTTCTTCATCTTTCATGATGTATATAGATCCAGTTGTGAGGACTTTTGTTTTTTGATATTGAATTGTAATTCATCTTAAGGCCTTTGATCTTCTTCAGTAAGTGCTTAAAGTTCTCTTTACTTCCAGCAAGCAAGGTTGTGTCATCTGCATATTGGATTGTTGATGTCTTCCTCCAAACCTGATGCCACATTCTGATTTATACAGTCTAGTTAATCAGATTATCAGCCAAGCATATAGATTGAATAGTTATCGTGAAAGAATATAACCCTGACATGGACTTTTAACATTTTAAGCCATGCAGTATCCCCTTGTTCTGACTGAATGACTGCTCCCTGATCTAAATACAAGGTTTACAGGAGCATACTATATGTTCTAGCTTCACATTCTTCTCACTAATATTGATGATTTGCACAGTCAATAAAGCACAAGTAAACAACTTTCTAGTATTTTTTTCTTTTTGTCAAAGACACATCTGATATCAGCAATGATATCCTTTCTTCTATGAACTTTTCTGAATCCAGCTTGAATTTCTTTGCCAATGTACTGCTCCAGTCATTTTAAAATAAGATCTTCTGGAAGATTTTGTGTGTAATATTAATGAAATTGTTTAAAAATTTCTGCACTCTGTTGTTATGTGCCGTCAAGTCACCTGTGACTCATAGCAACCATATGTACAATAGCTCTGAATGCTGCCCTGTCCTGAACCTGTCTCACCGGCTCCAACACACCTACCCTCATAACTCTAGTTACGGTATCAATCCATCTCATCTGGGGTCTTCCTCTCCTGTGCTATCCCTCCACCCTTCTGAGCATGATGATCTTCTCCAAGCATGTGAGACAGAGTTCAAAATCCGAGTCTCCAAGGATAAACCTGTTTTCACCCTCTCCAAGACAGACCTATTTGTTTTCTTAGCAGTCCAATGTATGTTTAAGATTATTATCCAGAACCACAAATCAAAGGCATCAATTCTTCTTCTATCATCCTTAGTTATTATCCAGCTCCCTGATGCACAGAAAATAATTGTGAAGACCATGGATTGGATGAGGCATACCTTAGTCTCTAGACTGACATCATTGCTTCTTAGTACTCTGGAAAGGTCCCTGATAGCAGATTAACCTAATGCAATTTGTCTTTTGATATCTTGACTGCTGGTGCCAAGAGTGTTGATTGTAGAGCCCAGCAAGCTGTAATGGTTCACAACCTCAATCTCTTCTCCATCCATCACAGTCTGCCAATTGGCCCAATGGTGAAAATCTTTGTCTCCATGAAGTTCAGCTTCAATCCATATTAAAGACTACAGTCTTTGTTAGATAACCTTTTTATAGGACAGACACTTAAATGGATCCAGTCAGTTGCTTAGGTAGTTTATTTTGGAAATATCTTAATATGACTAAGAGCCCTTCCAGGGTTACAGCTACTTGCTGAACCACCTCGATTGGTATTGTCTTTTTTGCCAAAGTCTCTAGTGAAGCCTGTATTTATTCCTCAGAAATTGCTTCTTGATCATATGGTACTTCCTGGAATGGCTCAGTGTTGACTAATTCTTTTCATCCAGTGACTCTTTTATTCTTTCTTTTCTTTTTATGCTTCCTGCATTATGCATATTTTGCCTATACAACCCTTTAGTATTGCAAGTTGAGGCTTGATTTTGTTCTTCAGTTCTTTCAATTTGAACAATGCTAGGCATTTCTTCTCTTTTGGCTTTCTAATGCCATGTGTTCACATTTTAATACTTAGCTTTGTCTTCTCAAGTTGTCCTTTGAAACTTTCTGTTCAGCTTTCTTATGTCATCATTTCTTCCTTTTACTTTGGCTTCTCAACACTGAAGAGCAAGTTTCAAAATCTCTCCTGACATCTATGTAGGTGTCCTTAGAAGCAAGGATGGTGATACTTCATCTCATGTATTTTCAGCATGTTGTCAGGAAGAGCCAGACCTTGGAAAAAGAGATCATATTTGGAAAAGTGGAGGGTCACCAAAAGGGAGGAAGATCCTCAATTAAATGGATCGATACAATGACTAGAACAACATACTTCAGCATGCATGGCAAAAATTGTGAGAATTGTGCAAGACAGGGCAAGGTTTCTACTTGTCGTCCATGGTGCTGCTATGAATCATAGTTGACTTGATTGCATTAAAAAAGGTGAGATTAGTTTACTATATCTAAATTTTACATTGCTATATTACTCCATTTTTCTAAATTTCTAGACAGAAACTAATGCCACTCTCTCCTTAATTTCTACTTCAACATGTATATCCCCTGTTGCTATCAAGATACTATGCAATATCAGAGTTGTGTATAGGGTGACTAATCATTTCCATGGTACGCAAAAAAGTCGAAGCTTTTGGTAATGGGTATATAAACTGGAGACAAAATACAAATATATATGGCAAGCTCCAAAAGAATGTACACTTCTTTTTAGTGTTTAGTAGATATAGTAATCTACTTTCTATTTCTTCCCTTGACCACTGATGTCGTCTACCATGGTTTATCAGACACAATAATGCATCATCCATTGTTTCATCACCCAAGAGGGTTTTAATCACAAAAGCTAACATTTCAATCATCTCTGATATACTCTGTAAGTTAACTGCTGTGCTGCATATCAAGATAGGATAAGCTTAGTTTTTACATTATGGCTACTGTGCCCATGTTTTCTAAGAGGGTAAATAAGGAAAAGAAAATAATGACAATACAATTGCCAGCATTACCTAGCTATGGCTGAAAAAAGCTAAGTGATAATTTTAAAGACAGATGAAAGGACACATACAATTGCATGAGAAAGTTAAACTACCATGACAGAATGAATAACATAATAAGAATAAAATATTTTGCATTCAGCCATACAAGAGAAGATGTGAAATCACCTATGAAGGTGGATTCTCACAGGTCTTTGGTGAGATAAGCAAGTATTGATAAATCAGTCAAAAAATTTGGCTCCCCAAATGACTGTAACAGCAGTCTTCTTGGCATATCACGTGAATGAATATTTTAGTATTTCCTTTATTGTTCTAGGACCCTCAGTATAGATACAGTTCTTGACTCAGAGGTTGTAGCTAAAAGGTCCTAAGGGGAAAAAAAGAGAGTATTTTGATAGGAGAAGTGCTGGCTCCTTGAAGTGTCAAGTTAACTTTTTTAGTGATTAATAACACTCATAACATATTAATAGGTCAAATTATGGTAACATAACTAGTCTCTCCTGCGATAAGGTAGGTACTATTGTTTGAAAAATGATATTTCACTGTTTTCTTGAATAGAACTGCAGTAAACATAAAAGATGGTTAACAATGTCTCTAAATAGAAACAAGAAAAACTCTAATTTATCTAGTTATATATATGGCAGACAACGCAAATCCAAATTTTTGGGAGATTCAGTCTATAAATTCTTACTGAAGAAAATGAAAATATCTCTTAAACAACTTGTACGCAATGCCGCTAAAATAGGTATGATTTGCTTACTTGTGATATTAAGCCTTTCATAATAAAATACTTGGGTCACTTTTAGTTCTTTAAAAAAATGCAAAAGCACTTGGTGAGAAACTCACTGTATATACACTGATAAACTATTATCATTTTTGCTACCAAGAAAAAGATGTTACAATGTTTGCTGGCCAAGAAATCTATTCTCCAAGTATGGCAGCAAAGAATGTCTATCATCAATTATAAACACATTGCAGAAAAGAATGGAGAAAAAAGCATTACATACTTCCTTTTCACTTACTGCCTTTCTCATTACCTGACACTTTGCATTTATGGTAATACTAAAAATATCTACTGTCTGATAGTTTTGAAGAAAGCTATGCATATTTGGTGCATAGTAACAAATGCTGAGGTGCAAGTTGTGAGTAATACTGGTTATGACGGTTAACAACATGTGTAAATTTGGCTTGGTCATGATTCTCGGTGCCTCAGTGCATTATGTAATGATGGCAGTAATTTGGCAGTTATGAAATAGTCTAATCTGATAGTTGTGTAATGATGTCACTGTCTTCCATTTTGTGATCAAAGAGGACCTTCCTTTTCACTGATTTTCCCGAAATGATTTGGTCTTTGAAATCTAACTATGTCAGTTAAGTGAGGGGTAAGTGTAAAATATAAATCTACATGTGTTTTTCTTCCCCCTATTTTGAGGATCCCTGAAAAGACTATAAGAAGCACAGAAGGACAAAAGCCACCCAAGTCGCTTGATGTTATATAAGCAAAAACTCAAAAAGCGAAACACTCAGAATGAAAATGCAAAAACAGTTTCACAGTTACCTCTGAATTGTGTAACAGTGAACTGAGTCCTAAACAACCTAACTAAGAATTTGAGAACTGACAGATGGATCATGGTCCAGATTCTATAATGACAGCTAAGTGGTGAACACAGCTTTAAACAGCACTGCAAAAACTCTGAAAAGAAACAAACAAACAAACAAAAAATCTGAAAAGTGAATTGTCATTAGAACATAGCCCACAAAAGACAGGTCAGAAACAGACTCTAACAATATTAATTTTGTCCAAAAATATAAAATCAATATTCTCCATATTATCTAAATAATAAGACTTAGTGTCTTGTAACGTAATAGTAAAAATGTCCATGACAGAATCTAGACTTATTTAGCATATAAAGATCAGAGAAAACCACAATTTGCATGACACACACCATGAATAGAAGCCAAAACCATGAATATACAAATGCTAGAATTATCTGATATGACTGAATATAAACATAAAAAATATTAGCAAGGAACATTCAGAAGTATGTAGAAAGGCCAAGTGGAAGTTATACCAAGAGGGCAAGAATACTGTAATATTAATAATCTAGAAAAACCCAACTTCACATGATCATATGAAATAATGCAGAAAAACACATGACAGAATTCAATATCCATTTATGACAAAACTCTCACCAAGAGTTTTGTGAAGGTAGTAGTCAGGAACAGAACTTCCTCATGCTATAAGGGGTATTAAAAAAAAGCCCTATTTAATATCATAATAATATAAAATACTGAGTGTTAGAAAAATTCGTTCTACTTCAATGAACATTTTCTTAAAAAAATAGTTTTTTATTGTGATTTTAATGAATGTTTACAGAAGTTAGATTTTCATTCATTCACTGTTACACATTTTCCTCCTTACTCACCCCAGTGCACTACTTTAAAAAAAAGTAACTCTGGTACACACAAAAATAACAATTAAAAAAATTAAAAAAAATACTCATTCATTGTTGCATAATTTCCTTCTTCACCCCTACTTTTCCTGGACTGTTGTCATACAAATAATGTCTAACCATATATTCATTTGAAACAGTTCTTACCTTCATCTGTTTCAACACAGTGTTTATTATTTATACCCTCATTTCTTAGTTTCCCCTAACGCCCAAGTCAGTCTTGTTTTATAAGAGTGGTATTATGCAGTATCTGTCCTTATGTGATTAAGATATTTCACTAAGCATAATGTCCTCTAGGGTCACCCATGTTGTGAATATTTTGAGTTTCTTGTTTTTCAGTGCTGTGTAATATTCCATCATGTGACTATACCATAGTTTTTCTATCCATTCATTTGTTGACTGGCACTTGAGTTGCTTCTATCTCTTTAATATTGTGAATAATGCAACAATAAACATAGGTGAGCATATATTTGGGTGGCAGCTCTGGATTATTTAAGGTATACTCCTAGTAGTGAAATTGCTGGGTCAAATGATATTTCTATTTCCAATTTTTTGAGAAAGCACCATACCACCATCCATAGTGGTTGCACCAGTTTACATTCCAACCTGCAGTGAATGAGGGTTCCAAGTTCTCCACAACCTCACCAGCATTTGTTTTTTGCTGCTCTGTTGAACTCTGCTATTGTTACTGAGGTGAAATGATAACTCATAGTTGTTTTGATTTGCATCTCTCTGAGAGCCAGGGATTTTGAATATTTCTTCATGTGTTTGTCACTTGAATGTCTTCTTTAGTGAAGTGTCTATTCATATCCTGTGCCCATTTTTCAACTGGGTTGTTTACCTTTTGCTTATGGAAGTGCTGGAGTAGTCCATAAATTTTAAACATGAGTCCCTTATCAGATATGTAATTACTAAATATTTCTTTTTCCAGTCTGTGGCTTTCCTTTTTTGTCCTGTTAGAGAAGTTTTATGATATGCATATGGATTTGATTCTTAAAAGGTCCCATTCATCTCTCCTGGTTATAGGTTTTTCAATATGCTTGGAAGACTGTTCATATTGTGAATTTGAGCTTCTAGAGTTCTTCCAAGCTTTTTTCTAATGAAGTTTATAGTCTTTGGTCTTACTCCTAGGTCTTTGATTTACCTTGAGTTGGTTTTTGTGTATGGTGTGAGGTGTGGGTCTTGCTTGAATTTTCTACGATAGTTTTCCAATTTTGCCAACACCATTTGTAAAGAGGCTTTCATTTCTCCACTTAACAGATTTCATCTCTTTTATAAAAATCAATTGACCACAGGTAGATAAGTTGATTTTGGGGGTCTCAGTTCTATTCCATTGAATTATATGTGTCTGTCATGGTACCAGTACCACACTGTCTTAATCATCAAAGCCGTGTGTAGGATTTGAGGTCAGGGAGTACGATGCATCCTACCTTTTTTCACATTTTCAGGATTGCTTTGCTTATCTGGGGTCTCTTTACATTCTAGATGAAACTAGAAATTGCCACTTTCACCTCACTGAAGAAGGAATCAGTATTTGTATTGGGATTGCATTGAGTTTGAAAAGTGCATTTGGTAAAACTGTCATTTGCACAACATTGAATCTTCATATCCTTAAGCGTGGTTTATTCTTCCCTTTCCCCAGGTCTCTTTTTTGTTTCTTGTAGTAATGGTATGTATTTTTTTTAAATAAGTATTTTTGTGTTTCTATTTAGATTTACTCCCAAGTATTTAATCTTGTGGTTAGCTACTGTGATGGGTACTATTTTCCTTAGCACGATTTCTGTATTCTTTTTGTCACTGTAGAGAAATCCAATTGATGTTTTGTATGCTGATCATGTGTCCTGTCACTTTGCTGAATTGGTTGACTATGTCCAGTAATTTTCTCAGTCTACAGGGTTTTCTAAGTATACTATCATATCATCTGCATATACAGATAATTTTATCTCCTCTTTACCAATTTGGATACTTCTTATTTCCTTCTCTCATCTTACTGCTCTTGTTAAGACTTCTAATATAATATTAGACGAGGAGAATATTAGAATAGGAGAGGTGATAATGGGCATCCTTGCCTAGTTCCTGTTCTTAAAGGGAATGCCTTTAACCTCTCTCCATCAAGAATGATGTTGGTCTTGTTTTTGTGCATAGACGTTTCACTATGTTGGGCAAATTCCCCTCTATTCCCATTTTGTTAAGTGTTTTTAATTAAAAAGGTGTTGGATTTTTGTAAAGGCTTTTTCTTCATCAATTGATAGGATCATGTGGTTCTTATTCTTTGCTTTGTTAATGTGATGAATTACACTGATTGTTTTTCTGATGTTGAACCATCCCTGCATAAATGTTATGAATCCTACTTGGTCATCATGAATTATTTTCTTTTTTGTACTGCTGGAGTCTATTAGACAGGATTTTATTGAGGATGTTTGCATCTATGTTCATGAGAGATATTGGTCTATAGTTTTCTATTTTGATGGTATCTTTACTTGACTTTGTTATCAAAGATATATTTACTTTACAGTGAAAGCTGTAGAATATTTCTATGAGACACAATTAAAGACCTAAAAGGAAAAATGTCCCCTGTTCATGGATAGGAAGGCTCAATATAGTAAAAATGACAATCTTACCAAAAGAAATCTGCATGTTTAATGCAATCCCATACAGATACCAAATTCATTTTTCAAAGAGATAGAAAAAAAGGCAACTGGTAAGTTTATTTGAAGAGGAAAGAGACCTGGAATAAGGAAAGCACTTTTGAAAAACAAGAATGAATGAAATGGGAGGAGTAGCACTCTCTGATCTCAAAACCTACTACACAGCTGTAATAACCACAACACATGGTACTGGTACAAAGACAGATATCAACCAATGGAATAGAATCTAGAATCCAGAAGTTAATCCATCCATGGTCAACAGATATTCAACAAGGAAACAAAACCTATCAAATGCGGAAACTACTACCTCTTCAACAAATGATGAAGGCAAAACTGCACTACTACCTGCAGAAAGTTAAAGTACAATACACACCTCTCACCATACACAAAAATAACTAAAGGAAGGATCAGAGACCTAGGGGTAAAGCCCAAAACCATATAGATCATAAGAGACAAAGTAGGACCAAGCTTAGAAGGCTTAGATCATGGTATAAAAGGACTGACACATACAGCCTGTAATACACAACCAAAAGAGGATATAACTGATGAATGGGACCTTTTAAAGATTAAATCCCTGTGCACATAAAAAAGCATTTCTGGACAGTGTGAAAAGAAAACCAACTGACTGTAAAAATCATTTAGTAATACCATTTTAGACAACGGTCTCATATAGAAAGTTTACAGAATCCTATAGGGCCTCTACAAGAAAAAGAGTGATAATACAATTATAAAATGGGCAAAAGACATGAAAAGACTTTTCACAGAGGAAGATATTTGGATGGCAAACAGACACATGGAGAAATGCTCAAAATCTGGTAATAAGAGAGATGCAAATCAAAATCACAGTGAGATAGCACCTCATCCCAGAAGCAGTGGCAAAGTTTGACAATTTAGCAAGTAATAAACATTGGAGAGAGGACATGGATAGATAGAGACTCTTATACACTATTGGTGGGATTGTAAAATGGTACAAGCACTCTGGAAGGCAGTTTGGCGTTTCTTCTAAAAGCTGAACATAGAAATTTCATATAATCCAGCTATTCTATGTTTGGGATACACCCTGAGAAAATGAGAACTGAGGCACAAACGGAGACTCATACATCAATATCCATAGCAGTGCTATTCACCATCACAAGAACACGGAACAACTCAAATGTCCAACCACAATAAAATGTATTGAGCAACTGTGGTATACTCACACAATGGAATACTATGCAGCATGCAGGAACTATGATTTTGAAAATCATTACCTATCTTGGAATGGACTGGAGACATTATACTAAGTGAACTTCCTCAGTCCCATAAGAACAAATGCTGTTTAAGACCATTATTGTAGAACTAGAAAGAGAACTATTAAAATGTGTCTGAGGACCCAAGGAGAGGAGCAGAGGTGTGAGGATGGGCAGGAGGGTATTCACAGGGACCATCTGACGGGTAGAGGAAGGAGTAGGTAAAGGAAATAGGAAAGATCTGGGATGAAAAACAATGTACATGAACTTTGTAAGCAAACTAGTATAAAATGAAAATTTTTTTAATAAAATAAAAAACAATAAAATACTAAAAACACAATTACAAAATGGGCAAAAGAAATGGAAAGACTTCACAGAGGAAGACAGTTGGATGGCCAACAGATACATGAAGAAATGCTTAAAATCACTGGCAATAGAGATATTGCCAGTGCTTATCAAAACCATAATATCATCTCACTCCAGTAGCAATGGCAAAGTTTAACCATACAGTAAACAATAAATGTTGGACATAAGTGATGAGATTGGAATTCTCGTTCATAAATGTACAGACTGGACACATTGTATGGGAGCAATCATATAAAACACAATGTAAATTTAAAAAAAAGGCCCACAAAACATACAAAATTGTTGTTATGTGCTGTTGAGTGACTTGCAACCCATAGAGACCCTATGTACAGCAATTCTGAACCCTGCCCTGTGTTGAGCCAGTCTCACTAATCCTGACACATCAACCGCCATTGCCTCAGTTACAGTATTAATTCATCTCATCCAGGATCTTCCTCTCATGCAATGTCCCTCCACGCTTCCGAGCATGCTGTCCTTTTCCAAGAACTGGTCTCTCCTGGTCATGTGAGACAAAGCTTCAAAATGCTAGCCTTAAGGAGAGACATAGTTTCACCCTCTCCAAGACAGATTTATGTATTTTCTTGGAGGTATACTAATAAAAAAAAGAAAAATCCCTGCCCCTAAAAAAAAATTCCAAAATTAATGGACCACAAGAACCTCAACCTCTAATGATTTGAGACCAAAAGAACTACATGATCCCTGGCTACCAACACCAAGTAGAATTGGTATGAGTGTAATGTTACATCGTGGAAACTGTGATGGATGTCATAAACAAAACGTACATGAACTCTTGAATGGAAGGAACAGCAATTTGCTCTGTAAATTTTCACCCAAAATAAGTATGAACTGTTGGGAAAATGGTTTGGTTCTGAAAATCTTAACTCAAGAAATGTTACTCCTTTTAAAAATGCATTAGGACATAGAATATAAGCTACAAAAATGGTAAGAAATAGAAAAAAATATTTCAATCAATAGACTTTCGAGGAAATCAGTTTGAAAACCCGTATTATTGATCAAAACATGTCTTTGGCAAGAGTGTACGTGCATGCATGTATAAAATATATGAATTAAAGATATATGCTGTATCCAGTGTACAAGGAGACCTAGTGATGTAGGTCATGATACTAACTCAAAGGTCAGCAATGTAAATCCATCAGCTACACTATGTAAGAAAGATGGGCAGTTTTCTCCAAGAAAGATTTACAGCCCAGAAAACCATGTGAAGAGATGCTATCAATGCAGTGACATAGCGTTGGAAACTATGTTGTTGTTATGTGCAATAGCACTGAAGCCTGCCCTAACCTGAGCCAATCTAATTGTCTTCAACAGATCCAATCTCACTTTTCTAGTCACCGAGTCACTCCATCTCATCCTACGTCTTCCTCTCCTGTGCTGTCACTTCACCCTCCCAAGCATGACATTCTTCTCCAAGGACTGGTTCTTCCCTGCCATGTGTCCAAGGCATATGTGATCGAGCTTCAAAATCCTTACTTCCAGGTAACAGTTTGCTTTCACCCTCTCCAGGACTGACCTGTTTGTTCTCCTGGCAGTCCATGGTACACTCAACACTCTTTGCAAGGACCACAACTCAAAGTCATTGATTTTTCTTCTATCATCCTTAGTCATTGTCCAGCTCTTTGACGCATATCAAGTAATTACAAAGACCATGGCCTGTGTCTGGCACACCTTAGTCTCCAGACTGATGCTGTTGCTATTCAGTACTCTAGAGAGGTCCCTGAGAGCGGACTTTTCCAATGTAATTAGTCTTGTGATTTCCTGACTTCTGGTGCCAAGAGTGTTAATTGTGGAATCAAGGAAGCTGAAGGCTGTTGTTGTTAGGTGCCATCAAGTCAAGTACGACTCATAATGACGTATGAACAACAGATCTGGGCCTTGTCCTACTGTGCTGTGTGATCCTCATTATTTCTGACACACTTGATCTCACTGCTGCAGCAGTCACTGTGTAAATTCATCTAATTGTTGGGCATCTTCTCTTTCACTGACCTTACACCTTTCCAAGTATGATGCCCCTTTCCAAAGAACAGTATCTTTTAGCAACATGTCCAAAATATGTGAGACAAAGTTTCATACTCCTTGCCTCCAAGGAGCACTCTGGGTATACTTTCTCCCAAGTATATCTGTTTTTTTTTTTCTTTTAGCGGTCAAAGGGATATTCAGTGCTTTTCCAACATCAAAACGCAAAGCCATCAATTTTTCTCCTGTCATCCTTTTTCATTGCTCAGCTCATAAGATGCATAGAAAGTGACTGGAAAAGCCATGGCCTGAATAAGGCATACTTTTGTGTTCAAACTGACATCATTACACCTCAATGATTTAGAAAGGCCCCATGCTGCAAGACTTTCTCACGCAGTCTTCTGATTTTCTGACTGTTGATACTTAAGGTGTTGATTGTGAATCCAGTAAGACGAAATCATTGACACCTTCAATCTTTTCTCCAGCTATCATGTTGTCCAGTGGTGAGGATTTTTGTCTTTCTGATGTGGAGATGCAATTCCTATTGAAGGCTGTACAAAAGCTGAGTTTGTGATTAAAAATACATCCAGATTTATCGGATTTATATGAAAGCATGAATTTTTAGTTATAAAGAAGGCTTCTTATTATATGGAAGCAAGGATATTTAGACACAAAAAAGGTTTGTTATGAGTGTTTTATTAACAAATTTTGGGTTGTTTCCTTCAATCATCACTATTTTATAATTGGAAAAATATTTTTATCTGCTAAACTGTCTTGTCTTGCCTCCCTTGTTCTTCTAGTTAAAAAAATGTGTTTGAAAAGAATTTTCTAAGTTATTTTTCATTATCTTTCATTGATAATTTAATGAAAGTTTTCAGAAAACTTGGATTTCCATTCATTCACTGTTGCACATTTTCCTCCATATGCTCCGCCTCCCCAATTCACTTTCCTCTTTAAAAAGATTCTGTCATTATTGCACAATTTCCTATCACCCCCTTTCCCTTGCCCAAGTCTACTTTGTTATGCACCTCTTATTCTGGACTGTGGTCATGCAAATAATACCTAATAATATAAGCAAACTTTAGGCATAGGCCTAGATTGTCCTATGATTGTCAGCATATTTTATCCCACTGGTCACAAAAATTAGTTCATACAGATGTGAGTAAGAACATGATCTATGGCAGGCCAATTCGAGTTGATTTGTTGTCACTGTGTATCACCAAGTTGGAAACCACCCATAGCTGGCACTCCTGCGGGTTTTCATAGGCAGTTAATCACAGGAGAGAGAAGACTGCCTATCCTTCTCCCACAGGGCAGCTGGTGGAGTCAACAGTCTGCTTTAGAGATTGCACTGCAGCTTCTTGCCTCTAAGCCCCCAGAGCTGCCTTCAAGTTGATTAGACCAAATTAAATTCCAGGATTTCTGTTTGGAACTTTGATCAGTAACTACATAATTGAAAGTAAGACCTCTTAAGGAATCTACCAACTAAACCATTCATGCATTATTGGCAAAGAATATTGAATGGGCTTTTGTAAAAACAAATAAATCAGTTTGAGATGAAGTTTGGACATGTTATGAAGGAGGGGTTAGTCCCTGGGGAAAGACATCATGCATGGCAAAATAAAAGATTCGACAGAAAAAAGAAGATCCTCAACAAGATGGACTGACATAGGGGATTCAACAATGGACTAAAGTACAGCCCTGAGTTTGAGGATGGAGCAGGAGCTGGCAGTGTTTCAGGTGGTTCTATGTAAAGTCACTACGATTTGAAGTTAATGGCACCTAACAAAATCAACAGTGGAAGAGAACAAACAAAACTTTAGTGATAGAATAAAATCTTCTGGGTCTTGTGCAAGACTTAGCTAAAAACAAACCAAGTCAGATTACTGATACAAACAGCATGAGTGAATTTTTTTCTTAAAAAAAAAAAGTGAACTTAAAATCAACATGCTGAAAGAAGGCAGACAAAAAAGAATGTATATTGTATAACTCCAACTATATAATATTGTAGAAAATGAAAATAAAGATTTAATTACAAAAAGTAGATTCACAGTAGCCTAGGGCCCAGGCAGAGATAGGGATTGGCTAGAAAGCAGCATAATTGATCTTCTAGTAGGAAAATAGAAATATTTTACATTTTTATTATGACAGTTGTTTCACAAGCAAATAGATCTGTAAAAAATGCATAAACTGTATACATTACATTGATTTACTTGATTGTATAACAATGGTAACTAAATGCTGTTGTTATGTACCATCGAGTTGGAACGAACCTGTAGCTGACCCTCAAGTGAGTTTTCAGAGGCAGTAAACTGCACAGAAGATCACCCATCTTTTTTCCTGCAGAGCAGCTCGTGGATTTGAACTGCATGCCTTCAAGTTGGCAGTATAGCTCCTTAATACTAGGCAACCAGAGCTCCCTATAACTAAATGCAGTTGTTTAAAAAGAAAACAAAAAGGCATCCTTAAAAGTTGGCCAAACTTTTAATCTTTTCAGTGTTGAGAACAACTAGTTACATTTCTCCTTAAAACAGACAAATTCTATTTGATATTCAGTCTACAAAATGAAGTATAAGAAAATATATTAATACTTTTCTGAAGAGAGTAATGATTAAAACAAAAAGGCTTACAGGTATTAAATGGTTTAGTCTTCTTTTAAACAAAATATTATGGTTCTTCCATAAGGCAGATTACTTCAAGTTTTATTTCTATTCCTTTATAAGGACAGGTCATCAATGTTTCTTAAATTTTTAGGAAGTTTATGAATTTTTAAATAGTATTTTTCCTGATATCTGGTCTAATCTTTTGTTTGCACTTCAAGACGAGAATAATATATATTTCTCTAAATAATTATAGTGAAATTGTTTCATAGTTGGTTATCCTAATTTCTATTGTAAGTACTATTTTATTTTTAAAAATAACTTCTGTATCTTATCCTTTAGCATCATATGGGAAAACCATTAGTCTTAGAGAAACTGAAATTTTTAAACATCCAATAATCTAGAATAGCTATATTCCAAAGATAAGAACGGCTCAAGTTTGAGGAAAGGCTAAAGTTTGGGGAAAATATCTCCAAAACAATATATGCATAGAGAACCATAGCTTTATAATCAGGGAATTTAAATAATGTACTTGAGATAGATATGCATATCAAATTGTTGTATCATTTGAAACTGTTAAATAACAAAAAGGTTACACAAGATTTACTTAAATAATATTTATATATATATATATTTATTCTAACTCTCATAAATATGTATTTTCTCTTTGCTGTCACTGACCTCTCCAGAGTACTGAAGAGCAGTGATGTCAGTCAGGAGACTAAGGTGCACCTGATCCACGCCAGTCTTTGCAATTGCTTGCTATGCATCAGAGAGCTGGACAGTGACAAGGGATGATAGAAAGAATTGATACCTTTAAGCTGTGGTGCTGGAGAAGAGTTTTGACTATACTGTAGATTGCCAGAACAAAAAGGTTCATCCTTGAGATGGTGAAGCCAGACTTCTCCTTGGAGGCAAGGATTCTGAGGCTCATCTGACACACTCAGGGCATGGTGCAAGGAGGGACCAGTCCTTGGAGAGGGACATTATGTTTGAAAGGGTGGAGGGATGAAGAATGACACGGAGACCTTCAATGAAATGTACTGATACAGTCACTGGGGTAATGATGGTAGGTGTGTCAGAGACAATAAAGTTGGCACAGGATCGAGTAGGTTTCAGGGCTGTTGTATGCAAGGTTGCCATGAGTAGCAAGCAATTCAACGGCACATAACAACTGATAAGAACTGCTACCAGGGCACAACTAACACATTCAATGGAAATCCTGATCCAGTTTCATGATTTAAATTAAGTAATTTGAGAGTTTTTGGAAACAATGTACTAACAGCACTAAGAAATTATTTTCTCACTTTTACTTCCTCATCAGTTGTCACAGAAAAGAATGAAAGTTGAAGACTGTAAATAAAATGAACTACTCAGGATATTCATTTTATCAAAAGTTCTTCTAATTTATGTTAAATTAATTGTTCTAACTTAGAAATTGTGATGTTAGAGAATACAGAACAAATCATGGGCTGGCAAAATCAGTCTTAAAATAAATGGAGCTAGAGTGCTTCTTAGAAGCAAGGACAGTGAGGCTTGATCTCACACACTATACTTAGGATAAGCTATGGGAAGTGCCAGTCCCTGGGGAGGGATATCATGCTTAGAAAGTAGAAGACCAGCCAAAAAAGGGAAGAACCTCAAAAATAGGTAGGGCGGCTGCAATGATAGGCTGAAGCACAGAAGAGATCATGGGGATGGTGCCGGTTTGGACAGTGTTTCATCCTGCTGTATATGCACAGAGTTGCTGAGTTGGAGTTGACTTAATGGCACCTAACAACAATAGTTAGGACAGCTCAGTTATTTTATATTGCTTTTGCCCCCTCCCAGAATACTTGACTATGCTTATGCGAAACCTGTACTTGGACCAGGAGGCAGTCGTCAGAGCCAGGGAAGCAAATACTGCAAGATTCAAGATCCTGAAGGGTGTATGCCGGGGATGTGTCCTATCTCCATACCTTTCAATCTATATGCAGAACAGATCATTTGGGAGGCTAGGCTCTATGAGAAGACTCATCAACAATCTGTGTTACACAGATGACATAACCTTGCTTGCTGAAACTGAGGAGGACCTGAAGTACTTGCTGCAGAAGGTCAAGGACTGCAGCCTTCTCTATGGATTGAAGCTCAACACACACACACACACACACACACACACACACACACACACAAACAAAACCAACACCAAACCAACACAAAAAAGACAAAAAACCAACAAAGATTCTCACCATTGATCCAATTGGCAGCATCATGATAGATGGCGGAGAGATTGAGATTGTAACAGCGTGAGATTGTAACACTCTTGGTACCAGAACCAGGAAATCAAAAGATGAATTGCATTAGGAAAGTTTGCTGTCAGGGACCTCTCCAAAGTACTGAAGAGCAACAGTGTCAGTCTGGAGACTAAGGTGTGCCTGATTCAGGCCATAATTTTCACAGTTACTTGCTATGTGTGAGAAAGGTGGACAATGCCTAAAGATGATAGAAGAATTGATGCCTTTGAACTGTGGTGCTGGAGAAGAGTATTGAGTACACCATGGACTGCCAGGTGAACAAACAGGTTGATCATAGAGAGGGTGAAACCAGGCTGCTCCTTGGAGGCAAAGATTCTGAAGCTTCGTCTGACATACTTTGGGCATACTGCAAGGAGTGATCAGTCCTTGGAGAGAGACAACATTCTTGGGAGGGTGGAGAGACAGTGCAAGAGAGGAAAACCCTCAATGAGATGGACTGACTCAGTGACTGGGGTAATGGGAGTAGGTTTGTCAGAGACAATAAAGTTTGCACAGGATAGAGCAGAGTTCAGAGCTGTTGTACATAGGGTTGCTTTGTGTTGCAAGTGACTCTATGGCATATAACAACAACAGTATAAGAATTTTTAGGGAGTTTTGGTGCCTTAGTGGTAAGAGCTGCCCTGCAATACCAAAGGCATGTGGTTCAAATCTACCAGATGCTCTGTGGGAGAAGGATGGGCAATCATTCCATGAGATTCATTGCCTCTGAAAAATCACTGGAGGGGCAGCTGTTCTGTTCAGACAACTGTTTCTTGGTCTATGTATAAGTTACGGAGGCTCACAAATGTTCTGAGATTCATGTTATTTCCAATGTTACCCACAACTTGTTATAATCCACATAGTTAAATGCCTTTGCATAGTCAATAAAACACAAACATCTCTGGTATTTTGTGCTTTCAGCCAAGATTCAGCTGACATCAGCAATGGTATCTCTTGTACCAAACGAACTCAGCCTGAATTTCTGGCAGTTCTTTGTAGACATACTGTTGCAACTGTTTCTGAATAATTAAAATTCAGTACTATTTTATTTGCGTGTGATATTAATAATATTGTTCAATAATTTTTGCATTCTATTGGATAATCTATTTTGGCATGGAAACAAATATGAATATATCACTTGTCTGTCAGTTTGAGGTGACTGGTGTGTTACTGAGGTGCTCGGAGCTATGCCTCAGCAGCGTCACCCATAGTATACAGGTTTCAGGAAGCGTCCAGACTGAGACAGACTGAGAATCAGAACTGGCCATCCACTTCTGAAATAAAAGGCCTTCAAAACCCTTATGAATATTTGCTGTTGTTTTGTATCATCAAGTTGAGACCATATGAATAATGGTTCTGAACCTTGCCCTATCTTGAATCAACATCCCCATTTCCGATATGCCTGACCCTTTGTTGAATCACTGTCCTCAATCCGTCTCATCCAAGATCTTTCTCTTTGGAGCTGATCTTCTACCCTTCCAAGCGTGATGTCCTACAAACAAGGTCTGGCCCCTCCTGACAATATGCACAAGGTATGTGAGACGAAGTTTTAAAACCCTTGCCTATGGAATTTCTCCACAATTAGAAAATAAACAAGGCTTTAACCGGAAAAAAAAAATTAAAAATCCTTGCCTACAAGGAACAACTGGTTTCACTCTCTTCAGGACAGACTGGTTTGTTCACCTGACAGTCTATGTTATATCCAATACTCTTCTCAAAGGAAATGAGTCTTTTACAGGCATCCATAGTCATTGTCCAGCTTTCAGATTCATAGCAAGCAACTAAGGAGACCATGGCCGTGGATCAAGGCAGGAGTCAAAATTCCTTGAAACTCTATGTGAATTTCTCCATATAGGCACTTTTCCAGAAAGAAGACTCAGAGCTTGCTGAGATGCCTCAAAAGGGTTTCTAATACTCAATGAATTCTAAAAGGTACTACTGTATCATGCAGTAAAAAGGTTGAAAATAGAAGTATCATACGATGTATCTATCCCACTACTGAGGAAGTACCCTAAAGAATCTGATACAAAAACAGTTGTATGAACACATACGTTTATTGCAGCTAATTTACAATAGTGAAAAGATGGAGTCAACCCAAGTACCCATCAACAAATAAATGGATACATAAAACGAAACTGTGGTAAACTCACATAATGGAGTGTTACCCAGTATTGAGGATAAATCAATCTGTGAATCACTACACAACATATGAAAGTCCTACAGGACACTACAATGAATGAAATATCTCAGTAAAAAAAGGACAAATACTGTATAAGACCACTGTTACAAAAATAGGATGATTAATGGAGAGGGAAGGATGATGGAGAAAGCCAGAAAAGAATGGATAGATAATCCCTGCACTGGAATAGGTGAAGGGAATGTCAAATTTAAATGAATAAATGATCAGAAATTATGTGTTTTGCAATCAACAATCTGGAACAGGGCATACACTACAGAGTAAATATAGGCAGGTGGAAGAAAAAAAAAGAGAAACCCAAAATGGGTTTGCCTAAACACAGTTTATGTTAATTGCATAAGCTAATGGTAATTTGCTAATGCTAATTACTCTATAGAGTAAGTATATTCTTGCTTGTTTATCATCATTCTTATTAGTACAGTACTCATCTGTCAATTTGCTGTATTGAGGTAACTTGTGGATTGCTGTGATGCTGAAAGTTGTGCTTCTAGTTATGTCAAATGCAAGAAAGATCACCCATGGTAGACAGGTTAGTAGATCTCTCAAGTTAAGAGAGACTAGGAAGCAGGAATGGTCATGCATTTCTCAAATAGCAGGGCTCTGAATATCCTATAAACAACAGAGGATATCAATATTTTAGAGGTAGAGACCAGAATTGAAGTTAGAAAAAATAAGGAGAAACAGCTGCAAACATTTTTTAATTAGTTGAAACATGAACTATAGGAAGGATGAGCATTGGAAAACTAGATGTTGTGAAAAAGGAAATGTACTGAATGAACACTGGCATTCTAGGCATTAGTGAGATGAGACAGGACAGCTTTGCACACTTTGACATGATATGTTTTTGTCGTTATGTGCCGTTAAGTTGCTTACAACTTGTAGTGACCTTATATACAACAGCCACGAACCCTGCTCTATCTTGAGCCAACTTTATTGTCTCTGACACACCTACCCCCATTACCCTAGTTACTGAGTCAATCCATCTCATCCAGGGTTTTCCTCTCTTACACTGTCCCTCTACTCTTCTAAGCATGGTGTCCCTCTCCAAGGTTTGGTCCCTCCTTGTAACACACTCAAAGTATAGGAAAAATGGTGCTGCATTCATAGATAAAAAGATAATTTCAAGTTATATCCTGAACTTCTATCCTGTGATAGGATATTGCTTATACATGCATAAGGAAGACCTAGTAGTATGCTTATTATTCAAGTAGTATCAATAGCTAAAGCCAAAGAGGAAGAAGTTGAAGATTTTTAACAAATTTTGCAGGGTGAAACTGGCAAAACATGCAATCAAGGTGCATTAATTATAATTGGTGACTGGTCTTCAAAAGTTGGAAACAATGAAGAAGGAAGGGCAGTCAGAAAGTACGGACTTGGTGACAGAAATGAGGCCATAAGCAGAATGATCAAATATTGCACATTCAATGATTTATTTATCATACATATCTTTTTAAAAATCACAAAGGGCAATTTTACACATGGGCTCATCAGATGGACTGCATAGGAATCCAACTGACTGCATCTGTAGAACGAATCACTGGAGAAGCCCAAGGATAGCAGTCAAAACCTTGCCAGGTGCTGAAGGAAAAGACCATCAAATTTATGTACAAATTAAAATTGAGGCCAAAGAAAATTAAAACAACCCACGAGAAGTAAAATCTGATCTTGATTTCATTCCACCTGAATTTTAAAACCATCTTAAGAACAGGTTTAAACATTGAGCAGCAATGATCAACGAGGAGAGCAAAATGTCACTACAAAGAATGAGGAGAAAGAAAAAACCAAGATGGTTGTTAGAAGAAACCCGGGACATGGCTTTAAAGCACTGAGAAGCCAAAATAAAGGGAAGAGATGCTGAAGTAAAAGATAAAAAAATGTCACAGGTAGCTTGAAAAGACAAAGCAAAGTAGTATAATGGAATGTGCAGGGAGTTGAAATTGTAGAATAAAAAGAGAAGAACTCCCTCAGCACATCTTATGCTGAAAGACAGGAAAAATAAATTCCTGAATGATCCAGGAAACATCAAAAGAAGATGGAGGGAATTTACTGAATCACCGTATGAAAAAAGAATTGGCTCACACTGAATTAATTCAGAACATCTCATTTGATCAAAAGCCAACAGTAATAAAAGGAAGAGGTTCAAGCTGCACGGAAGGCACTGGCAAGAAATAAGGTCCCAGGAATCAATGCAATACCAACTGCTGTGTTTCAACTAATAGATGTAGCCTGGACCTGCCCACCAGGCTACATCAGGAAGTTTGAAGGGCAGCTGCCTGGTCGACTGATGGGAAGAGATCCATATTTATCCACATACCTAAGAGAGATGATGCGACAGAATGTGGAAATTATAGAAAAATATCATTAATATCACATGCAAGAAAATATGGTTGAAGAGCATTTAAAAATGGCTAGAACAGTATATAAATCACCCCCCCCCAGAAGTTCAAGATGTCATGGTAGTTAGGATATTATTGCTGATGTCAGATGTATCCTAGCTGAAAGGAGAGAAAATCAGAAGAATATCTATTTGTGCTTTATGAATTATGCAGAGGCACTCATTTAACTTTGTGGAACATGTGCTTTATTGATTAAGCAAAGGCATTTAACTGTTGCTGTTAGGTGCTCTTGAGTTGACTACAACTCATAGTGACCCTATGCACAATAGCTCTGAACCTTGCTCTGTCCTGAGCCAACTTCATTGTCTCTGGCACACATGCTCTCATTATTTCTGTTATTGTGTCAATCTATCTCATCTGGGGGCTTCCTGTCCTGCACTGTCCCTCAACCCTTCTAAGCACGCTATGCTTCTCAAAGGACTGGTCCCTCATGGCAACATGCCCAAAGTCTATGAGACAGAGCTTCAAAATAATTGCCTCCAAAGAGCATCTTGGTTTCACCCTCTGCAAGACACACCTCTTGGTTATCTTTGCAGTCCATGGAATATTCAATATTCTTCTCCAGTACCATAACTAATGGCGTCAATCTTATTCTGTCATCTTTGGTCATTATCTAGCTTTCTGATTTATGGCAAGTAATTGCGACAACCATGGCCTAGATCAGGTGCATCTTAGTCTCTAGACTGACATCGTTGCTCTTCAGCCTTTGGAGAAGTTCCTAATAGCAGATTTTTCCCTTTTTTAAAATTTATTATTAATTTCAATGAAAATTTACAGAGAATTTGGGTTTCCATTAATTCACTGTTTCACTTTTCTCCCCTCCCAACCCTGTCCCCTAGTAGACTGCCCTCTTGGAAAAGTAAAATTCTTTCATTATTTTACACACCCTCCCCCAGGTCCACTCCACGATGTAGCCTTCGCTCTGGACTCCTGTCATGACAAAAATAACTAATCACATATCCCTTTTGAAACCGTTTCCTCCCTTCTCTGTTTCAACGCAGTGTATATTATTGAACCCATCTTTCTCAATCTCTCCCCAACCCCATGGTCAGTCCTGTTTTACAACAGTGGCACCATGCAGTATTTGTTCTTTTGTGACTGGGATACTTCACTCAGCATAATGTCTTCTAGGGTCACCCATTTTGAATAATATAGCATGAGTTCCTTGTTTTTCAATGCAGCATAGTATTCCATTGTATGAATATACCACAGCTTCTCTATCCATTCGTTTGTTGATGGGCATTTGGGTTGTTTCCAATTCCTTGCTATTGTGAACAAAACCGCAGTAAACATGGGTGTGCATATATCTGCTTGGATGTCAGTTATGGTCTCTTTGGGGTATATTCCCAGTAGTGGAATTGCTGGGCAAATGGTATCTCTATTTGCAGCTTTTTGAGAAAGCGCCATACTGCCTTCCACAGTGGTTGCACCATTTTACACTCCCACCAACAGTGAATAAGGGTTCCAGTTTCTCCATAACCTCACCAACATTTGTTGCTTGCTGTTCTGTTAAATTTTTCAATTCTGACTGGGGTGAAATGATACAGTTGTTTTAATTTGCATCTTTCTTAGAGCTAGGGATTTTGAACATTTCTTCATGTGCTTATTAGCTATCTTAATGTCTTCTTTGGTTCATATCCTGTGCCCATTTTCCATTGGATTATTTACCTTTATCTTGTTGTGGTGGATAGCAGGTTTTTCTAATGCAATTCATTTCTTGTGTTCCTGAAAGCTGATGCCAAGAATGCTGCTAGTGGAACCTACCTACCAAGCTGAAACTGTTAACAATTTCATTATCTTTTCCATCTATCATGGTGCTGCAAATTGGCCCAGTGGTGAATTATAATAAATTATGGCTAACATTGAGAAGAATGAAAATAACAGAACACTTAACTGCTCATCCAAAACCTATACCTAGAACAAGACGGTGTTTGTTTTGTGGACACAGTAAGAAACACTACATAATTTAAAATCAAGAAGGGTGTGCATCAGGGTTGTATCCTTTCTCTAGACATATTCAAGCTATATTCTGAACAAACTATTCAAGAAGCCGGACTCTTTGAAGAAAATGCAGCATCTGTATGGGAGAAAGACGAATCAGCAGTCAGCGCTATGCAGATAATAAGACCTTGCTTGCTGAAAGTGAGGAGAACTTGAAACTTTTGCTGCAGAAGCTTAGAGACTGCAGCCTTCAATATGGATTCAATTCCAATTGCATCTCAGTTTCAAGTAAACGAAAATTCTTAACATTCGATCAACAGGCAACATTATGATAGATGGAGAAAAGATTAAAACTGTCAATAATATTTTATACTCAATCCCCCTGTTACCAGAGTCAGATCAGGAGACATTGCACTAGGAGAGTATGTAGTCATGGGCTTCTCCAAATTACTGAGGGTCAATGATGTCAGTTTGAAGACTAAGTTATACCTGAGCCAGGTCATGCATCTGTTATGCACCAGAGAACTGGATAATAAATAAGAATGACAAAAGACTAATTGATGCTTTTGAGTTGTGGTGCTGGAGAAGAATATTGACTATTCTGTGGACTGCCAAAAGACAAAAGGATATGTCTTGTAGAAAGTGCACCTTGAGTGCTCCTTGGAGATAAAAATAGCAAACTTCATCTCACATCCTTTGGGTTTGTTGCTAAAAGAGGCTATCCTTAGAGGATATCATTCTTGGAAAGGTAGAGGGTCAGCAAAGGAGAAGAATGTCCTTGATGAGCTGGACTGACACAGTGACTGCTGCAATGGGCTCAAGTGTGTCAGGGACGATGTGGGTGGCACAGGACAGGACAGGGCTTGATGGGTTGTTCATAGTGTTGCTATCAGTTGTACTTGACTCTAGGGCACCTCTAACAACAACACTAACACTTGCCCATGAATGACTATCTCAAAAAGCCAATGCAATTTGTAAGCCTTCACTCAAATAAAATAGATATTTTTTAAAGGGTTTCAGCAAAATTAGTGATTATCAAAAGGTAGAAGTTTACCTGTTACCTACCAACCAATTTTGACATTAATTGTAATCTTACAAAAATGTATTGCTAATATTACCCATAATATGAATACAGAAAGATTTTCTGTATGAGAGAATATATAATATCTGTTTGTTTCCTAGAATTGAAAGACCTAAACAGGAAACATTATAAAATAAATTAAATCACTGATGAAGAGATATAAATTATTAATCCAAATGAAATGTACATCTGTTCACCTAAAAACATGCTTTACAAATAACTCTGTAAAGTGACAAAAAATTATAAATCTCAATTAATGTCAGTTTACATTTTTGTCATGCATTTATTAAATTACTCTTCCAAAGGCAAATGACTCTTCATTTCCAGTCTTCCTCAAACTTCTGTAAAGTATAAATAAAAATAATGAAACTACAGTTTTCTCTCTCTTTTTCTAGTGGGTTAACAAAAAGCAGAGAAATTAATAAAAGATCTTTTAAATAGGAGTGACTATATACTGTTTTTCTAGAGATTGCAGAGTATAAAAATCCTGCATTACCTCATGAACAAATATAAATGTGTGTGTGTAACTGTGTGTGTGTGTATGGATAATATGTAGAAAATAAGAGGAAACTAAAAGCTTGCAAAAGAATAAAAGCATGCAGTTTAGGTATTTTTCTGTGTTATAAAAAAGAAAGAAAAAAAAAACACAACACACCACCCAACCCAGCCATTATGCAGGCCTATGCTATTCTCAGGCCACTTTCAGGCGGATTCTGAAAAGCTGGAAAGTAAACACAGGTGTTTTAAAACTAGAGCTGCTGTCATGGACAACCACAAACACCCTTAACACTGATGTGGCAACGCCTCTTTCCCGCCCTCTGTTTTTTAAAGTAGTGCCCAAAAAAGAAAACGTCAAATGTTTCACCTTTCAACACCTCAAAATAAGTAAGAGCTTAAAAGTATTGTTACTCAAATCTCCAGCAAATAGATTATTTTTTCACTACTTTTAAATGTAGCCAATTACAAATTAATTGCATGAAATAGGGTTTCTGAGAGAATTCCCGTCACCCCAACCTTACACTCTCTCTCCACATCTTGCATTTTGCTTTTTTATTTATTTTTTTCCAATTTTCTAATGGGATGACCTTTTATTTGATCAGATTTAGATTGTTAATTCTGTTGTGTAATTTTACAGAAAATATTCCATTTGTTCCCGTAAGCTGGACATATGTATGGGTCTTTTTAAACAAATACTACTCACATACCTTTGCTTACCATGTAAAGAGAAATTTAGACTTAAAAAAAAAATTCCAAGCTTTAATATACACAATTCTCTTTTAGAAAACTGTTTCCTGACTGGTACCTTAAGTAAAGGTAGATATAATATTTTCACAGAGAAAATTAGAAAACAGAAATCACAGTAACTTCCAAGCTGACATGGTTTCAGATAACTGAACCATCTTTTTAATACTGAAAAGTTAATACAGTCCCCTATACCTGCATCAGACTGTCCTCCCTAAAAGCAAAGGTAAACTTCATAAGGATACATTATATACCAGTAGTTAATACCAGTATGAGAGATTCAAAGTAGAAGAAATGGTTTATTTTTATCACAACATCAAGCAACAAGTGTATTAAAAATGATCAAGTATCTATCAGTTCTCAAAATACTTATCTTGGAAGTTATTTTTGGATGTTTAGACTTACCCTCAGAATTCCATAAAAAAATTATTTGTGTAATGATGTAGAAAATGCTCTTTGCAATCATATGTGTTTTATTATTTATAATAAGCTATAATAGTTATTTATTGCCCTATGCTTTTTATTAAAAGACACCCTTATTTTTCACAGTGATGACAAAACAAAAATTGAAATTAGTTAATAGAAGTAAAAAATTAATTTTGTACTTATTATTTACATTTCCCTAAAATTTCCACATAATTTATTATCTTACATTTTTTTCCAAATGTAGAGAATTAATATCTGTTACATAAGAAGCAATCAAGTATAAAAGGAAAAAGCAAATAAACTTTTAACAAATTTTTCAGATCCACCCATACATTGCTTCATTTATATATGAAGGGCATTGTATAATATTAAAGACAATACAATGTTAAGTTGTGACATAAATCAATAAAGTAAAAAAGCTCAGAATCAAGATTGGCAATTCTTTACTGAGTCCACTGCAGTTGCTATTGCAACACCCATGATACCTACAGGCACAAAGGAGCATGGAAAGGGCAGTGTGTCAGCCTTAGAAGTTAATTTCCTTGCTTTTGTTGGTTTATATTACCATCTAATATTACGTAAACAATTCGTTTCTAGGCAATTTATTTTTTCCTTTGCCATGATAAGCTGAGTTCATTTGTACGCTAAATTTCAGGATATAAAAACCCAGTTTAAAATAACAACAAAAACCCATAAAGGAATGCTACTTAAAAACCAAGTTCACAAAAATACATGCTATGTACTACTTGGTTAAGTGGAAAGAATAATAATAATATTGTTTATAGCTTAAGAGATTTCAAAAATTGTAAGTAAAAGAACAGAATTTATTAATAACAACTTACCTTTGAGTACTCATTGCCTTTAAGTCTTTTTCTTTCTGTAAGTATAATTACTTAAAAACTTAAATACCTCTACCTAAACTGACATACAATAACAAAGTTGTTTTTGAGTGATTGACACATGTTAGATTCCAGAATTCAATTTAGCATCAAAAACTGACTATCATCTTCTGCACCAAAAATTGTAATTACTCTTCAAAATCCTCTAGCTCAATGAAAGCAAATGATTTTTAATAATTGTAATGTAAAATTTAAGACTAAATTTTTTAAAAAAATTTAGCACTTTTATGAAGAAAGCAATGCTGACATATCTTAAGAGTAAAATGTCAAAACATTGATCCTGATTTAAAAGTAAAATAGAAACATCAAAAGGAAATAAACCTTTAACTAAGATTTCTTAAAACAGGAATGATGCTGGAAAATGAATCATACTAGAAACATTTCCCGGGAATATATACTACACTTATGATGTGAACTTACTAATAAAATATAAATGCAAGCTAATAAAAATGCCATTCATATACAACTATGGTTGTGCCATATTCAAACTTATGGCTACAAGTTACCAAACTCCAGATGTCATTAATTAATTTGAAAGTGCAGGTTTTTTCCTAACTTGCAAAATACATTGTAGTTAATATAAATATCAAAGAATAAAAATGTTGGCATTATGCTTTTGTATTGAATTTTAACTACTGAGAAATATACTACAGCATCTTTAAAAAATGTGACTTTAAGTCACTAGACAGAATGATTCTTCAGGCAGCCTTTTTTTTGTTTCAGTTAAAATTAAAATCCATGCTGTCTAATCCTTGGAGTCAATCTGTAATTAAGGGGATTTGATGAGAGACCAGGAGCTGAATTAATGATAAAATTTAATATCTGTTTTAATGCATCAACATAACAGAAAAACTAACCAATACTGAACAACACAATAAACTCATTTTGATATAGAGGGAATGCTGTAGTTAGGCCAATTTGTGGATTTTTTGATAATAAGTGTCATGTTAAAGTTCTGATAGTGCTAAAAATTGTGTCTGAAAATCAACACTCATGGCAGAAAGGCTACAAGAACAGCAATTTCTTTAGTACTGAGAACTTCAATTGTAAATTTAACTCCATTATTGAGAATTTTATGTAATCTCTGAAGAAAGACAACTGCTTTCTCTGTTATCATGTCTCAAGTCAGAAACATTTTATTAGGAGTTAAAATACATTAACTGCATTGCACAGTCTAAGATTTGGGGGAGTATTCATAAAGGGCATGCAATTTTTACAAATTCAGGGAATTAAATTTAGTATTTTAAGTATTTTAACTCTGCACTGAATTTTTCATACTATACTATATTACATTACACTGTAGTTAATATTTAGGAATTAAATTACTTCAAATCATTTTAGGACACACAGTTAGATAGAATTTAGTCATTAAAGTGGCTAAAACTGAGAGAAAAATTTCATTTCACCTGAATTCTCAGCACTGCCTCATTCAATTCATTCCTATAATATCAAGAGATAAAAAACACTGGGAGAAAAAAGAAAACAAAAACACACCCAACTTTAAAACCATAAAATTAATGACATCACCAAAAGATTGGCATCAGTCTAACTTTTTAAAAAGTGCAAAATTAAGATTGAAAAGCAGTCCTATGATCCAGCAATCCCCAAAAATGCCATGTATATATTCTAAAGAAATATATAGAAATATATGATAGGAATACTATTAGATATATATTCTAAAGTAAGATCTTTGACATGAACAGATAGATTAAGGTACACTCAGTTCACTGCTGCATTATTCACAAACCAAAGAGATGGAAACAGCCCAAGTGCCAATCAACAGCTACAATGAAGTATCATATAACACTGAAAAATGATGAACTGATGAAACACTGCATATTATAGGTGAATCTAGAGGACACTAGGCTGAGGGCAATATCTTGGTTACAAAAGGACAAAAATGTCCAAGACTATTGTTATAAAAAGCTAAGGAGATGTTTACATACACATAGTATCATTCTTGCACAGTTACCAAAGATTCTAAGGAGAGTGACATTTAATAGAGAATCAGTGAAGGGAAAAGCAATACAGAAGATGAACAGATATTGTGGGTATTATAATTAATGTTGTAAAGCAAAATGTGTAAGAATGATTGCTTGAGAACCAATAAAGCTTTGTAAACTTTCACTCAAATCACAATAAAATAAAATGAAAAGTCCAACTGGTGGAAACAAAATTCATGCTTTAAGAAAGAGAAAATAATCATTGTCTTAAAAAGGTGAGAGGACTACTTTGTCTCTACATTTCATATACAAAGCCTATGGTCAATGCGTATTAAGAAACTGCAATTCAACAGCTTTTGGGTCAGGCCAGGGTTATAATTCTGAAAACATTCCTGTGATGATTCTGGTACATGTCTCCTTTAAGAAACATTAATCCAAACTCACTACCTAACAACCAGTCAACTGAACCACTGTTAGGCATTGTCTTTAAAGGTATCTAGGGTATTGTTGCCAACAATATAACATGGGCATCTGCTTGTATGCAACTTCTTGGCAGCCATAATTAAAAAAAAAAATCAATAAGGCAGGAAAAAGGAAAAGAAATAATAAAGTGAGAGCAGAAGGTAACGACAGAGGCAGGATCGAGGGTAAAATACTGATATGTGCAGAGACAGAGTAAGCCTGAAAGGAGAGTCTAGAAGCATTCACAATTTCACATATAGTCCTTTTCTTTTCAGATAAGTTAATTTTGTTATTAAAACAATTCCACCTGAATCCATCTCGAGTTTGGCCACAGAGAAGAACACCGTGGAAATGTGAGCAAGGAGCTCTGGTGTACTGTGTAAGGTCTTGGACTGCTAACCACACGGAATCCAGCAGTTGGATTCCAACCACTATTTGTGGCAGAAACATATACACATCTCTTCCTATAAAGATTCAGAGCCTCAGATGCAATCTCAGCTGAGGAATGAGTTTGATGTGAGTGAGTTTATTTGTTCTGTTTTGATTTGTTTTGTCTTAGGTATTATGGGCACAAAGGAGGAAGTGCAACATAGGAAATTTCAGAAGAAATACCTGGAAAATATGTAATCAGGGGTATTTCAGTGGGAGGATGTAGGTGATACCATGATTGAAAAGGGTTCTAGGATCTATCTAAAGTTAGTTCATACTATGACAAATCTGTTTGGTATACTTAAAATTCAATCTCCTAGTAAATATGCATGCATTTATTCAAACATTTATTTTTATTGCTATTTTTGCATTTTATGAATGTATAAAATAGTTCCTACAGAGAAGCCTGAATTATAGTTTTGTGTCTATCATCATTTACTAAAATACTCAAGTTTCATAACTAACACAAACCTCAAAATTAAAAAAACCACAGCATTAACAACCAATGTTAATGGGAATTAGAGGCAAAAATCCACAAGTATCACATTTATTATGGTTTGCTACCAACAGTCTCTACAATCCTTTCCTAAAGTGATTTGTTATTCCTGCAATAACAGCAGTGATGATTGTCAGTCTGAACCTCACTCAGTTTTTACTCTGTCTTGATTGAATTCCACAGATTTTGATGACCTGTCTATACCTAGTATTGTATTGCATGAAGCCACCACTGACTGTAACCTTGAGAAGAATGAGAAGCCCAGGATACTTGATTGTGCTCTTGCAAAACCTACACTTTGACCAGGAAGCAGTCATCAGAACAGAGCAAGAAAATACTCCATGGTTCAAGATCAGGAAATGTGTACACCAGGAATGCATTCTATCTCCATATCTTTTCAATCTGTGTCTGGAACAAGTCATTCAAGAGGCTGGACTTTATGAGTAGGAATGCGGCATCAGGATTGGATGAAGTCTCACAACTTGCATTATACAGATCGGCACAACTTTGCTTGATGAAACTGAGGAGAATGTGAAATATTTGCTGCAGAAGGTCAAAGACTGTAATCTTCAATATGGATTGAAACTCAACATAAAGAAAACAAAGATTCTTACCACTGGGCCAATTGGAAGCACCACAATAACTGGAAAAGAGATTGAGATTGTTAACAATTTCCAGCTTGTTGGGTTCCACAAACAACACTCTTGGTACCAGTAGCCAGGAAATCAAAAGACAAATTGCATTGGTAAAATCAGCTGTCAGGGATCTCACCAGAGTACTGAAGAACAATGATATTAGTCTAGAGACTAAGGTGTGCCTGTTCTAGGCCTGGGTCTTGCTATGAATCAGAGAGCTGGACAATGACTAAGGATGATAGAAGAATTGATAACTTTGAGGAGTTGTGGTGCTGGCAAAGAGTTTTAAATATACCATCGACTGCCAGGAAAAACAACAGATCTGTCCTGGAGAGAGTAAAATCAGGCTGCTCCCTGGACGTAAGGATTTTGAAGCTCCATCTGACTTACTTAGGGCATGTTGCCAGGAGGGACCAGTCCTTGAAGGAGGACATCATGCTTGGAAGAGTGGAAGGACAATGTAAGACAGGAAGACCCTGGATGAGATATTTTGACTCAGTGACTAGACGAATGGGTTTAGGTATGTCTGAGACAATGAAATCAGCTCAAAATAAAGCAAGGCTCAGAGCTTTTGTACATAGGGTTGCAACGAGTCAGAGTCAACTCGATGACACATAACAACAATGATTAGTCTTTGATCACTGGTGCTTAATACAAAGAGCTTCAATTTAAAATTGTACCTGATGGTCTATTCCACAATTAGTACCTCATTTGATTTTAACTGCAGATATTGCTTTTCTCCAATAATTCTATGTTCAAATATAGCTCAGATCAACAATCAACACTTTTGATAGCAACAGTGAGAAAATCAGGAGACGTAGTGCATTGGGTAAGTTCACTCTCAGGTACCTCTCCAAAATGATGAAGAGCAACGATGTCAATTTGAAGACTAAGGCACACTTGATTCAGGCCATGGTCTTCTCAATCACTGGCCATGCATCAAAGAGCTGGGCAATGAATAAAGACGACAGAAGAATCGATGCCTTTGAGCTCTGGTGCTGGAGAAGAGTACTGAATAACCTATGGACTACTAAAAGAACAAACAGGTATGACTTGGAAAAAGTACAACCAGAGTGCTCCTTGGAGACAAAGATGGTGAAGCTTCATCTTTCATATCTTGGACAAGTAGCTAAGTGAGGCTATTCCTTGGAAAGGGACATCATGCTTGGGAAGACGGAGGTTCAGCAAAGGAGAGTAAGACCCAACAAGATGGATTGTCATGGTGACTTCAGTAATGGGATCTAAAGTGTCAGAGATGATGAAGAGGGCGCAGGATAGAGCAGGGTTCAAGTTGGCTGTTTAGAGGGTCACAATGATTGCTATCCAACGCACCTAACAACAACCACAATAATAACTAGTGCTGCTAAAGATCTCAGCGGTGATAAGGAGAGGTCCTCCAACTCTTTTCTCCATTCTGCTGTTATTTTGCCTTCAAGTCGAGCATGACTCATAGCAACCATATGAACAAAAGGCCTGATGCCCCTCTGCAACTATCAATATTTATCAAAGTTCATAGTTTCTGGAGGCAAGTTGTTTAGAAAGTGGATGCCACTTCTGCTGCCAAACCGGTCACAGAATGTTATTGACCGAGTTGCTTGCGATGCATAGTGCAACAATGAATGAATGAAAACCAAAAGTCTCTGTAAATTTTCATTGAAATTAATAAAATTTTTAAAAAATTTAAAAAATGAAACATTCTATAAATTACACACACACACACACACACACACACACACACACACTCTCACACACACACAGAAAAAGAGAGTTGATTGTGGATCCGAGCAAGCTGTAATTGCTAACAGCTTCAATCTCTTCTCCATCTATTATGGTGCTGCCAATTGGTGGTGAGAATCTTTGTCTTCTTGGTATAGAGCTTCAATCCATATTAAACACCACAGTGTTTGACCTTTTGCAGCTAGTGATTCAGGTTTTGTTCAGTTTCAGCAAGCAAGCTTGTGTCATCTGCATATCGCAGGTTGTTAATGAGTCTCCCTCCAATCTTGATGCCACACTCCTCATAAAGCCCTGTTTTCCGGATGATCTCTTCTGCATATAGATTGAAAAGTTACGGAGACAGGATGCATCCCTGACACACTCCTTTCTTGATTTTGAACCATGCAGTCAGTGTTTCCTTTCTCTGTTCTGAGGACTGCTTCTTGGTCCAAGCACAGGTTTTGTATAAGCACAATCATGTGTTCTGAGATTCCCATTTTCCTCAAGGTTAGCCACAGTGTATTGTGATCCACACAGTCAAATGCCTTTGCATAGTTAATAAAACACAGATAGATGTTCTTCTGGTACTCTCTGCTTTCTGCCAAGATCCATCTGACATTGGCAATAATGTCCCTAGCACCACAACCTTTTCTAAACCCAGCCTGTTTTTCTTGTAGTTCTCTGTCAATGTACTATTCAAGTCTTTTCTGGATAATCTTCAGCAGGATTTTGCTAGTGTGTGATATTAATGATACTGTATCATAATTTACACACTCTGTTGGGTCACCTTTTTTTGGAATGGGGTTAAATATGGCTCTTTTCCAATCAGTTTGCAAGTAGTTGTCCTCCAGATTTCTTGGCATAACTTGGTGGGCACATGCAGGGTAGCATTTGTTTGCTGAAATATGTTAACTGGTATTCTATCAATTCTTGGGGCTTTATTTTTTGCCAAGTACTTCAGATAACCTTAACTTCCTTCATCACCATTGCCTCTTGCTCATATGTTGTTTCTTGAAATTCTTCTGTGTCAGCTAATTCTTTTTGGTACAATGACTCTGTATACTCCTTCCATCTGCTTCTAATGCTTCTTCAATCATTCAATATTCTGCCCAGAGCATCCTTAAGCATGGCAACTCGTGGCTTGAATTTATTTTTTAGTTCTTTCAGCTTAAGAAATGATGAGTTTATTTGGCCCCTTTGAATTTCCGACTCTAGCTCTTCGCACATTTCATTATAATATTTTGCCCTGTCTTCCTGAGCAGCCTTTGAAATCTTCCATTCAGATCCTTAACTTCTTGACTTCTTCCTTTTGCTTTGGATTCTCAGTGCTATAGTGCGATATTCAGAGTCTCTTCTGACATTCGTTTTGGTCTTCTTCCTTCTTAGTAATGACTTTTGCATTCTTCATTAATGATATTCTTGGTATCTTTCCACAACTTCGTTCATTAGTATTTAAGGTCTCAAACCTACTCCTGAGTTGCTTTTTAAATTCATGGGAGATAGACTCAAGGTCAAATTTTGATTCCTGTGGATATGATTTAACCTTCTTTAGTTTTAATTTGAACTTGCATATGAGCAGTTGATGGTCTGTTCCACAGTCAGCACCTGGCCTAGTTTTCTCTGCTGATATTGAATGTCTCCAACGGTTCCTTCCACAGATGTAATCAATCTGATTCCTGTGCATCCCATCATGTGAAATCCATGTGTATAGCCTGCGTTTATGTTTCTTATAAAAGGTACTTGCTATGAATAAATCATTGCTTCTACAGAATTCTATCATTCTATCCTCAACTTCATTTCTGTCACCAAGTCCAACTTTTCCGACAACTGATCCTTCTACCTGATTCCCAACTTTTGCATCCCAGTCACCTATTATGATTAAAGCATCTTGGTTACATGTAGGATTGATTTCTCACTGTATAAATTGATAGAAATCATCTATTTCCTCCACTTTGGCTCTGGTTGTAGGTACATAAATTTGAATGATAGTGGAACAGTTATCCCTTGTGTTCGTATGGATATTATTCTGTCACTCACAAAATTGTATTTCAAGATGGATCTAGAAATGGCCTTTTTAACTATAAAAGTGACCCCATTCTTTCTCATCTTTTCAACTCCACCATAACAGATCATATGATCTTGGGAGTAAAAATGTCCCATGCCAATCCATCTCATTTCACTAATACCCAATATGTCAATATTTATGCATTCCGTTTCTTTCTTTAAAATGTCCAATTTTCCTACATTCATGCTTCTCACATTCCACATACCAATTGTTAAGTTCTTACAACTGTTTCTCCTCTTGTGTTTCCAAATTTGAGGATTCAACTTCAGTTGCCACAACTATTTGTCTACTCTTAAGTATGCTTTGCTATACATAGGGTTCTCAAGGGCCAGTTATATTTGAGAAGTGGATGGCCAATCCTTCTTCCTAGTCTGTCTTAATTTGGATGTTCACTGTTAGAAGAATATCTGACATACAAGTATTTTAAACTAGCAGGTGAAAGATACTTTCCCTACAGAAATAACCATAACATTCACTGCCCACCCACCTCAAGCACGTTTGCCTTCTCTTTAACCTTTCCCTCCTTCCTCCCCATTCCTGGCACACCTGGCTACCTGGTCAAATCCTCCCTTCTCTAGCCACCTCTCAATATGAACACCAGTCATTTCTGTAATGCCTTTCACTACAGAGGGATGGGGCTCTAAGGCTGGACTTAGAACAATCAAATTCTGTATGTTCAATGATGTATTCATGCCAAAGACGTTTTTAAAAACACAGAGGGTAACTTTACACTTGAACCTCACCTGATGGATTGCACAGGTCTCAGACTGATTACAATGATGGAGAGAATTGCTGGAGAAGCTCAACATCCACAATCTAAATCAGGTCAGGTGCTTACTGTGGAACAGACCATCAATTACTCATTTCCAAGTTTAAACTATAGCTCAAGAAAATAAAAACAATCCCACAAAACTAAGAATATGATCTTGAATCTATCACACCTGAATTAAAAAAAACATACCCAGCAAAGGTTTGAGGCACTGAACAATAACAAAGACCCAATGAGTTATGCAATAATATTAATGATTTAATCTATGAAGAGAGCAAAAGGTTCTTACAGTCACAGAGGAGGAAGAAAAGACAAAAGTGGATGACAGAAGAGACTCTAAAAATTGTTGCAGAGCACCAACTAAGAACCCAAAACAAAGGGGGGGGGGAGAATGTAGAAGTAAAAAAGCTAAACTGAAGGTTATAAAGGGCACCTCTAGAAGACAAAGGAAAATATTATAATAGAAATACACAAAGTACTGGAGCTAGAGAATAAAAAGGGAAGAATGTGCTTGGCATTTCTCAAGTTGAAAGAACTGAAAGACAAATTCAAGCCTCAAGTTATAATATTGAGAGATGCTATGGGCACAATATTGCATGATCCAGAAAGCATCAAAAAAAGATAAATGCACAGAGTCACTGTATCAAAAAGAATTGGTTGACACTGAAAAATTTGAAGAAGTACCTTATAAACTAGAGCCAATAGTAATGAAGGAAGAAATTCAAGCAGCACTGAAGGCATTGCAAAAAAAACAACAAAAAAAACCCACAAGAATCATTATGATACCAACTGACATGTTCCAACTAACAGAGGCAGCCCGAGACATGCTTGCTAGGTTTAACAGGACATTCTGGAGGACAATTAACTCGGCCAACTGACTAGATGAGATTGATATATGTTCCTATTTACAAGAAAAGTGATCCAACAAAATGTGGAAATTATGGAACAATATAATGAATATAATCAAGCAAAATATGGCTGAACATCATTCAAAAACAGTGAGAACAGTGCAAACAGAGAGAACTGCCAGAAGTTCAAGTTAGGCTGTGCCACTAAGTCTATCATTGCTGAATACTAGAAGAACGTCTAATTAGATTTAATTGACTATGCAAAGTCATTTATTTATGAGAATCATAGCAAATTATGGCTAACATTGAGAAGAATGGGAATCCCAGAAAATTTCATTATGCTCATATAAATCCTATACCTAGCCTAAGAAGGTGTTGTCTGAAGAGAGAGCAAGGAACCACTGCATGGTTCAAAATCAGGAAAGGCATGCGTTAGGGCTGTACTCTTCTTCATACCTTATCAATCTGCATGCTAAGCAGATCATTTGAGAAGTTGAACCCTATGAAGAAGAATGTGAGATCTGGATCAGAGGAAGTCTCATCAATAGTCTGCATTGTGCGGATGACAACCTTGCTTACCAAAAGTGAAGAGGACTTGGAATACTTGCTGCAGAAGAGCAAAGACTGTAACCTTCAATACAGATTGTATTTCAATATCAAGACCATAAATTTTCACTACTGGGATGATAAGCAACTTCATGATAGATAAGAAAAGAGTGAGGTTGTCAACGATTTCATATAGATGGATCCATAATCAGTACCCTTGGTAGCAGCAATTCATATTGAAAACTACAGTCTTTGACCTTCTGTAGAAAGTGTTTCAGGTCTTCTTCAGTTTCAGTGAGCAAGGGTATTATTATCGGCACAACATAGGTTGCTGATGAGTATTCCTCTAATCCTGATGCCACATTCTGCCTAGTAAAGCCCTGCTTCCTGAATGATCTGTTCTGCATATAGATTGAAAAGGTATGAAAACAGGAGTCATCCCTGACACATTCCTTTCCTGATTTTGAACCATGTAGTATTTCCCTGCTCTGTTCTGAGGACTGCTTCCTGGTTCAAGTATAGGTTTTGCATAAGCACTATGAAGTTTTCTGGGACTCCCATTTTCCTCAAGGTTAGCCACAATTTGTTGTGATCCTCACACTCAAATGCCTTTGTATATGAGTAATGGAATGAAAAGCAATATTTTTTTAAAAAGAAAAACTAGTGGGGGGTCACTGTATCAACCCACCTGTTCAAGGATCTGACATGGTGACTGCTGCAATAGGCTCTAGTGTATCAGGAGGTGTGACGATGGCACAGGATAGGATGAGGTTCAGATCTGTTGTTCATACAGTCACTATGGGTAATACTCGACTGTATGACACTTAATAACAACAATGGTATATTAAATATACAGTTCAAAAGCCAAAAACCCCTCAAAACCCACAAAAATCAAAAGAGGTGACAAGCAAGCTAAGCAGTAAAGAAAAAAAAAAGATGAAAACAAAGCCAGACAGCAGAGCTTAATGCTAAGAACCAGCATAGGATCTCTCTCCGTTTCCTTTACTCAGTTACTGTATGTATTCTTTATGCACTAGCCCCTTAAACTTCAGACTAAACATGGTCTACAGTTGCCAACCTGACTCCAAGCCTACCTCATGACCGCCTAGTTTAGCATTCAAACCTAAATGGCCCATTTCTTCTCAGTTTTCCAGTTATAAATTATTAAAGAACAATCTGATCTACTGATTTTTTGGGGTAAGACAGTCATGACTAAGATTTCTTACGCAGGGGAAAATGATAAACAAATTTGAGTAAATAATAAATATTGTCGAGTTATCTTCTATATTCATTAAAGTAATAATTTGCTCACTTAAAACAATCAAATGAATTTTTGATATTTTGACGTCTCTAAAATATTGGCTACTATAAGCTAGTGAACTTTAAACTAACTCTGGATTTTATGATAACACAATTTTGCAGTGATCTTCCTTTATACCTAAGGGTTCTTTGTCAGTCTTTCTGGCTATGTAGATTTGCATCTGAATATGTTCATAACAAACTATGACCTTCTGTGTCATCCTTACAATTGCTACTGTAATTAAGCCCATTGTTGCAGCCACTGTGTCAATCTAGCTTATTGATGGTTTTCTTTTTCACTGATCTCTACCAAGTACGATGGCTTTTCCTAGGGACTTGGGGCCCTGATAACATGCCCAAAATATTTGTGACAAAGTATCACTATTCTTGTTTTTAAGAGCACTCTGCTTTACTTCTTCCAGATAGAGTTGTTTGTTCTTTTAGCAATGTATATTCAGTATTTTTCAACAACACCACCAATTGTATCAGTTCTCCTTGGACCTACCTTATTCATTACCCAACTTTCATATGCACATGAAGCAATGGATCAGGCACACACTAATCTTTAAAGTGACATCCTTGTTCTTTATCACTTTAAAGAGGTTTTTGGCAGCAGATATATAGAGTAAAACAAATAACTGAGAGTCTAAAACACACTTTAGCCTTTATGGTCTATTGATTTTTTTTTTAACAGAGTGGCAAGAAAATTCAATGGGGAAAAGAATAGTCTTTTAAGTGAATGGTACAAGAAAACATCACATCATACTGGAAATACACTAAATATGGACCACAGACCCTATTAGTAGTTGTGTTGTTGTGTACCATAGAGTTGGAACCGACCCATAGTTGACCCTTCAGTGGGTTTCCAGAGGCAGTTAATCATATAGGAGGAGACTTCCTATCTGTCTAAAATACAAAAATTCATAAAAAAATACTTTTTAGCTACAAATACTTTACAAGACTCAGAGGTTTATTCATAAAAAACTATCTTTCAGTAATAACATAAACAGAGACTCTATATGTGAGCCTTGCTGGATTGAATATATACAAATCAAACTGACTACATGTGTGGAAAGAAATGACAGAGGAACGCAGTATTTGTAGTCAAAATAAGGCAATGGACCAACAACGGGACATAAATAGCACCAAGTATAAATTCAAGGGGAAACTGGAAAAAAAAATGAAAACAAGTTCAGAGAATCAAAGTACAATCCCAAATATATCATATATCCCACATGAGCAATAGAGATCACCTGAAAAATATATTTTATACATTCCACACTAATGAATGAAGCCCAAAGCCTTCTGGATGACATGAGGACATTGTACATGAGGAAAGCAAACAGTTATTGAAAATATTGTAAAGCACAAACAATAAAGGATCAGATGAAAATTTAAAATTTGCTCTGAGCAAAGAGTTGCATTTGTTACATGCAGTTGAGTTGAGAATGACTCTTAATGACTCTATGAACAACAGATCTGAACTCTGTCCTATACCGTTCCATCCTCATCATTTCTGATATATGAGCCCACTGCTGCAGTCACTGTGTAAATCCATTTAGTTAAGGGTCTTCTTTTCTTTAGCCTCCATCTTTCCAAGCATGATATCCTTCTCCAAGGATCTACTAACAACATGCGCACAGTATGTGAGATGCAGCTTTGTCATCTTTGTCTCAAAGGAGCACTCTGGCTTTCCTTTCTCCAAGACATGTTTGTGTGCTCTTTTGGCAGCTCATGGAATATCCAGTACTCAACTCCAACACCATAATTCAGAGGTAATATTTCTTCTTTCATCCTTATTCATATCCAGCTCTCAGATTTATGTAGCAAGTGACTGAACAAAGAGTAGCCAAAGCTACCTACAACTGAATAAATGATGAAATAAGAGATATGAAAAGATTTCAAAGAGTAGCATGACAAGACAAAGTAAAGTTTTGTAATGAAATGTGCAAAGACCTGGAGTTAGAAATCCAAAAGATTAAGAATATACTCAGCATTTCTCAAACTAAAGGAACTGAAAGAAAGAAAATCAAGCTTAGGACTGCATAAAAAATTACATGCACCAAAAAAAAAAAAAAGAATACAGGGCACATAAAAGGAAAATGAAAAAAAGGAAAGTCACGGTACCAAAGGAATTGGTTAACAGTCAACATTTTCAGGAGCGAGCATATAATAAAGAAATACAGGTTCTGAATGAAAAAGCTCAAGCTGTATCCAAGGCACAAGTCTCCAGGAATTGAAAGCATATTAGGTGCGATGAAATCACTAAGAAAATGCAACACTGTTCACTTGTCTATTTTAGGGGATTTGGAAGACTAACTGCAGCCAGCCAACTGACTGGAAGAGATTAACATTTGTTTCCATTCAAAAGAAAAGTGACCCAAAGAAATCTGAAAAATATTGAACAATATAATTACTATTACACATAATGAAAATCCTGCTGGTTTAAAAATTGTTGGAAGAATACTTCAATAAAGAACTGTCATAAATTCAAACCAGATTCTGAAGGAGCTGTATAGTATAAGGGGTATTTCTGCCAATATCAAAAGAATACTGACTAATAGTAGACAATACCAGAAAGATTTTTAACTGTGTTTTATTGACTATACAAAGGCATTTGACTATGTGAATCATAACAAATTGTGCATAATATTGTAAAGAGTGAGAATTCCTGAGCACTTAATTATGCTCAAGGAGATGCTGGACATAGTCTCAGAAGTAGTTGCTCAAAGACAACAAGAGGATATTGCATGGTTTAAAACATTAAAAAATGTGTGCCAGAGTTGACTAATTTCATCATATTTATTCAATATATCAACTGAGCAAATAATCTAAGAAACTAGACTATATGAATAACAACACAGGATTAGAACAGGAGCAATTCTCACTAATAACCACCTATGATATGCAGATGACACAGCCTTGCTTAATGAAAATGAAAAAGACTTGTAGTACTTACTGATGAAAATCAAGGACTAAACAGCATTTGATATAGATCATACAACAACCTAAAGAACAAAGGTCCTCACAACTGATAGGCAAGGACTGAATAAGCAACATCATGTTAAATGGGGGAAAACAGGGATGGTTTCAATGGTCTCATTTTACTTGGATTCACAATCAATACCCACGGAAGCAGCAGTCCAGAATTCAAACAAGGAGTTGGCACTGGATAAGCCTGCTACAAAAGCTACTACAAAAGCAACAACAACAACAACAAAAATTAAAATGTTACTTTGAGGTCTAAAATGTATTGATCCAAGCCAGGTACTTTCACTTGTCTCAGAGGCATGCAACAGCTGGACAATGAATAAAGAAGACTGCAGAAGAATTGATATGCTTGAATTATGGGATTGGTCAAGCATATTGAATGTACCATGGACTAGCAGAAGAAATGAACAAATCTTTCGGAGGCTGTACTGCCAGAATGATTCTTCGTAGATAAGACTGCAGAACTTCGCTTCCCATACTTTGGCCACTTCATCCAGAGAGATCAGAGCATCAGGCAACTATCAGAGGTTAATTACACAGTGGCTGCAACAATGGGCTCAAACTCAGCAACAGCTGTGAAGATGATACAGACTAGAAAATGTTTCATCCTACTATGCCCACAGGTTTTATGAATAGGGATCAACTAGAAGGCACTTAATTTATGCTGACTGTTGTGTGCTCTTGAGTCGGAATCAACCCATAGCTTACCTTCCAGCAGGTTTTCAGAGACAATGAATCATATGGCAGGAGACTGTCCATCTTTATCTTATGGAACAGATGATGGATTTAAACTATGTTTCTTTGAAGTGACAATGCAATTCCGTATCACTAAGCCACTTTGAGCTGTGGTGCTGGAGAAGAGTGTTGAATATACTATGGACTGCCAGGAGAACAAACACGTTCATCCTAGAGAGGATGAAGCCAGGCTTCTCTTTGGAGGCAAGAGTTCTGAGGCTTCATCTGACATTCCTTGGGCATGTTGCAAGGAAGGATCGGTCCTTGGAGAGGGACATCATGCTTGGAAGGGTGGAGGGATGGAGAAAAAAGGAAGACTATTAATGAGATGGATAGATACAGTGACTGGGGTAATGAAGGTAGGTGTGCCAGAGACAGGAAAGTTGACACAGGATAGAGCAGGTTTCAGGGCTGTTGTACATAGGGGTGCTATGAGTTGTAAGTGACTCGAGAGCACATATGAACAACAAGAAGCCACCAGAGCTCCCTAATCTGATATCAAAGCACAGAGGAAGAAAAAATAAATTAGATACTTCAAAATGAAAATTCTGTGGCAAGGCAACCTATAGAGTGAAAATAAATTTTTGACATCATGTCATATTTGCACTTGCATCCAGAGAGTATAAAGAACTGTTAGGATTCAACAATAATTATAGAAATAAATTACTTTTATAGTGAACACCGGGTTTGAATATATATATTTCTTCAAAGCATATACTCAAATGACCATGATAAGATGCTCAATAATACTCATTAAAGAAATGTAAATCAAAACCACAGTGAGATATAACTTCACACCCACCAGGATGGTTATGATTAAAAAGACAGAAAATAATAAGCATTAATGACAATACAGAAAAATCTGGAACTCTCAAACATTGCTGGTGAGAATATTAAGTGGTTCAGTCATTTTGGAAAATAGTTTGGCAGCTGATAGTTCATCAAAGTGCTGAGTACAAAGTTATAAGTTCCAGTTTTAGGTCTATACTTATGAAAAATGAAAATGTGTATACTAATGTTCATAGCAGCATTTTTTTCATAATAGCAAAAGTAATGGCAACATAAATGTCCATCATCTGTCAGTAAAACAAAATATTCTATCACCATGCTAAGAATAAAAATAGGAATAAAAATGAACGATGTATTGATGCATGTAGAACATGAATGAACTTATAAAACATGTATGATTCCAATTATATAAAATAGAAATGAATAGGCAAATCTCTAGAGATATAGAGTAGATTAGTGTATGCCTGGGGGTAAGGGAGTGACAGAATGAATGTTAATGTGAGTTAGATTTCTTTTGAGGGTTTGTTGAACATACTTGAACACTAGGTATTAAAAAACAATAAAGGTAGTAAAAACTATTGAACTATAAAACTTATATATTTTATGGTATGTAGAATGAATTTTAATAAGCTGCAGTTTTTCTCTTCAGGAGAAAGGCTCAAATAAATCAAGAAAAGAAATGGTAAAAAAACACCCATTTATATACTGTATTCCTCATGTGTATAGGGGGGAATACACACACACACACACAAACATATATACATATATATATATACACACACATATATATATTCCTTGAGTATATGGAAAAAATGAAAAACTCACTCCCAAACAAATCCCGATATAGAACCAAAACACACAACTCTAGACTAACTTCATTTATCTTAAGAATACAAACTTTTTTAGCCACATTTATAAGGTTCTAGGTTTAGATCAGGGTTTGCATACAATGTTGGTCAGTTTAGCTTATTTTTAACTGTGGAGTTTGTATGGAGCTCAAATATGTCTTTCCTAGCCATTGAATTTGACTTTGCCATGTGGATATTCAGGAATATGCAAATAGGATGTATTAGACTATCCACAAAGGGATTGGCTTGTTTTATCCATCCAGAAGGGGAGTAGCTAGTCTCACCACTCCACACTGAGATTGGTTAGTCTTCCCATTAAATTGAGCAGATCCAGCAACAGAAAAAAGAAACCTCATCACCAGCAAAGAAAAGTAAGCAAGAGAATGAAACTTGTCCTAAAGAACCACAGCAACAGCCACAGCAGCCACAGTGGAGAACCAGGGAGCTGACATGAGACAGTCCTTGGAACTGCTGCTCAGCATGGAGAGAATCAGAGCTAACCTGGAGCCTTTGCCCAAGTTTGCTGTACAACTCGGATGGAGGGCGGAGATTAGCAAGACTAATAACTGTAACACTGCCTTAAAAAGCCCTGAGACTCAAGGCTGAGGTGTCTCCTATCACATTTCAGAAGCTATCCTGACTATTCTGCTATGAATCTACATTACATTTGACTTCCCAACATGGTTCTTTGTGGTCTGTGAGCTATCGCATCAGAATATGAACCCCAGAAAAGCAGAAAGATTGATGTTGAGATGAGAGGGAAGAAGTATAGGAGTATGTGGGACATGTCTGAGCTCATGAGAACTGGTTTTGGGTTGCTCACGTTATTAAGAGGGATAGTTCCCTTTTGTGAAGCTGGTAAAGGTCAGATATGGCTGTTTCCATTTGGACCTTGCTTTTTTTACACTCTTTACGCTCAGTTTCCTCATCTATGACACAGAAATGGTTGTACCATTTGTCTCACAAGGTTATATTGAGGTTTAAATTATTTAATAGATGAAAAACTAAAATTCAGACAGTATTGGCATATGTCACGCTTTATATAAAGGCAAACTAATATAACTGGACAGGACAGGGTTCAAATCTGATGTTCAAAGAATTTCTGAGTCATACTTGACTTGATGCTATCTATCAACAATAACACTACTGCTACTGACTTATAAAAAAAACCTTCATGAAAATAATGTCAAATAACATCTGACCACATATAAAAATATTAATGCATCTCAACAAGCATAATTTCTTCAAAGAATTTTATATATCAAGGACTCAATGTCATTTTTTTTTACATTCACTAATAAAATCTTTGGGGAACTCTTGTCATATAGACCATAGTGAGTTGTGCTGCTATCCCAAATGGTGCACATCTCCAGTAGTTCAAATCCACAGCTGCTCTGGGGGAAAAAAAAAGACAGGAAGTCTCCTCTTGTGATTTACAGCCTCTGAAACCTGGCAGAAGGTTGTAAGAGTCAGAATCAACTTTAGTGCAGTAAGTGTGATCTAATGAATATTAGCAGTTTGGGCAGGAAACTAACTACTCATATATACAAATGATTTTATCAGAATCCAGCCAAAGATATTCTGCTTCTGACCATGTGTAGAAAGCTGGAGTGAATGCCACTTCATTTTAATAACTTGGTTTTGTCTTTTTTTCCTCATTGTTATCAAGTCAGAATTGACTCACAGCAGACCCTCTAGCAGGTTTGCACAGGCTATAAATTGCACAGAAAGAGAATGCCCATATTTCTCTACAGAGTTGCTGATCAATTTAAACCATTTGCCTTTGGGCTGGAAGTGGAACTTCTTTCCCTAATAATAAGTTATAAGTTGACTCAAACTCATTGGATAGTTAAAATCACAGGGCAATCAAGCAGTCTTTGTTTGAAAAAGCTATTAGCATGTCCAAGGAGAAACAGAGGACATGAAAGAGCTCATCTAGGGCACAGCATGGGATAAAAGGAGCCAGTTACTACACAGATAAGAAATCAGCTAAGATTTTTAAGTAATTGCCAAAAGTCCAATGTGTACTAGAGTGACAGTACAGAACCAGTGGCAACCCTGTGCACAAAACGACATGGCACTCAGTCACAGGCTGTTTTCCACAGATTTCTATTTGGCATGAGAACTATTAAGGGTAAGTATGTAGAAGAGAGTAAGAGGAAGGACTAGATGCAACTATGGAAGGGGCGTAAAATCTTCACATCGTTCTCCAGACTTTTCCAGAAATAGAGAAAATGCTTATGCGAATAAAAGCAGCTCAGTAAAACTATGACACACAAAAACCTACTGCAGTTTGATGAGTACTACCCACTGACACTGAGTCAATTCCAACTCATGCTCCCCCCCACGGGTTACAGAATATAAATGTTCAACATGGTTTTCCTGTTGTTAATCTGAATGGAAGATTACCAAGCCTTTCCTCCATGTAGCTACTAGATGAGTTTAAGATACCAATTCTTATTTTTTTTAAATAAAATTTTGTTTTAATTGTGATTTTAATGAAAGTTTATAGAGAAGTTGGATTTTCATTCATTCATTATTACACATTTTACCCCTCCCTCTCCCTCAGTTCACTTAAAAAAAAAAACAACACTCATTCATTGTTCCGTAATCACCTATTCTTAAATTTACAGCTGATGCAAATAATTCCTGCTATGCAGAGTCCTTTCAGTAACACTCACTCATTGCTGCCAAGTTGGAATTGATAGCTGACCCTCCAGTGGATTTTCTGAGGTTATACTGCATAAGAGGGAACTGCCCAAGTTTGTCCTATTGGTATACTCAAACTATCAGAGTCATTCATTTTTGATTAACTGCACAACATCCTCCAGACTGTGCCACCAGAGTTGCCTTTGTCCTTCAGGTAATGAATGGCTGGAAAAAAAAACCCTTTACCCTTGGATGAGCAGTGGGAAACAGACATGGATCCTGGATCCAATTTCCCTATGATTGATTGTATTATCCTACCATTTAGGGAGGGACCAAAAAAAAATATCTTCTGAATAAAATGTGCCAAAGACACAAGGCAAGTTACTATTATCACAGGTAGGAATGCTGAGAAAACTTCACCTCTAAGGCCCAATTACACACTGAAGGACTATCTATATTCGAAGCACTATCTATATTCGACTCCCAACACTAGTCTCAGGAGAAAGGTAAACTAAAAATCAAAGGGCAGGGAAAAATATACCAAGCAAAGGGTATCTATAAAAAAGCTGGAGTGGCAATACTTTTATCTCTAATAAATTATACTTCAGGATGAAAACCACTTTAATAGATAAAGAAGGGCACTATATAATGATTAAAGGCATAATAGTTCAAGAGGACATAAACTTGGTTAACATCTAAATATCTAATGATAGACCTGCACAATACATTAACAACAATGGTTAACAGATTTGAAAAAATAAACAGACACAATAGTAGCAGGTGACTCTAATGCACCACTTTTACATAAGGACAGGTCTAATAAAAAGAAACTCAACAAAGTTACAGAAGAACTGCTACATAAGTAGCCAACCAAATCGCACAGAATTATTTAGGGTTCTTCACCCAACAAAAGTCAGTTTATATTCTTTTCACATGCTCATAGTACATGCACCAAATTTAATCATATATTAGGACACCAAGGAAGCCTCCATAAATTAAACAATACTCAAATAACACAAAGTATCTTTTCAGATGACAATGCTATAAAGACAAAAATTACCAAGAGGATAAAGAAAAAAAGAACACTCACCCATAACTGAGTAACACCTTACTTGAGCACCACTGGGTTAATGAAGAAATAAAAAATTCCTTGAAATCTATGATAATGAAAATATATTAAAACCACTGGGACACAAATAAGGCAGTCCTAAGGGCTCAGTTCACAGCAATAAGAAAAACACATAAAAAAGAAGAAAGAGGCAAAATAAACTACTTAACATCTCCAGCAAATATAAAAAGAACAACAAACTAATCCCGCAGCCTCTATAGGAAAGGGAATAATAAGGAGAAGATCTGAGATAATGGGATAGAAAACATAAAAACAACTGTAATCATCAATAAAACCGGGTGCTGGTTCTTCCAAAGTGTTAATAAAATAGACAAACTGTGGGTAAACTTAAAAAAGTAGAAGAAATAGAAGACAAAGATAAATAAGAGATGGAAGAGATGACATTACAACATAACTAGCTGAAATTAAATCAATAATACTGTAATATTATTAAAGGTTAAACTGATAAATTTGAAAACCTAGAGGAAACAGACTAATTTCTAGAGACCCACACCCAACCCAAATTAACAGAGACACAAGTGGAACAAACACTGAACAGATCCATCACAAAAAAAGGTCATAAAAGACTTACCATAAAAAAACAAAACAAAACAAAAAAACCAAACAAAAAAACTAGTCCTGGCCCAAAGGGCTTCATGAGTGAATTCTACAAAACATTCAGAGAGGAACCATCACCAATTCTGCTTAAATAATTTAAAAAAAATAGGAAAAGAAGAAATATTCCTAGAGTCATTCTATGAATCAAGTAAACCATAGCACCAAAACCAGTAAAAGAAACCCCCACACACAGAGAGAAAAAACCAGAGACCAATATCTCTCATGCAAATATATGCAAAAATCCTTAACAAAATCCTGACTGACAGAATCCAATGTACATTAAAAATAATACAACATGAACGAGTTGTTTCAAAACAGAAATACAGGGATGGTTTAACGTAAGGGGGGAAAATTATAATTCATCACATTAACAAAGCAAAAAAACAAGAAGCACATGATCCTATCAATTAAGGCAGATTAGGCCTTTGACAAAATCCAACATCCCTTCCTGGCTAAAACATTCAGTAAAGTGGGAATAAGGAAGAATTTCCTCAACTTAGTGAAAAGATGCATGCAAAACCAAAAACCAGAATCATTCTCAATGGAGAGAAACTAAAGACATTCCATTTGTGAAAACAAAGACCAGGCAAGAATGCCCACGATTACCACTCCTATTCAATACTGTGCTGGAAGTTCTAGCTAGGTTTGTAAGGCAAGAAAAGGAAATTAAAATGCTTCCAAATTGGCAAAGAAGTACTGTCACTCTAAGCAGAAAATAGGATAGTGTAGAAAGAAAGTTCCAAAACCTCAACAAAAAACTGTTTAGACTTGGTAGACTAAATTAGTAGAGTGGACAGTTATAAGATCAACATGCAAAACAATTGGATTTCTCTATTGCAAAAAAATAAAGCATGCAAAAAAAAACAAAATTATATTATGTATACTGCATTGAAACAGATGAGAGAGAGAACTATTTAAACGGGATATGTGATTAGGTATTATAGTCATGACAGGAGTCCAGAATGAAGGCTACATAGTGGAGTGGACTGGAGGGGAGAGACTGTATAACAATGAAAAAAGAAGGGACTGGAGGGGAGGGGTGGGTAGGGCAAAAAGTGCAACAATGAATGAATGGAAATCCAAAATCTCTATAATAATAATAATGACGATGATAGAGAATTTATACCTTTGACCTGTGTCCTGGAGAAGAGTGTTAAATATACCATGCACTGCTAGGAGAACAAACAGGTTTGTCCTAGAGAGGGTGAATCTGGAATGCTCCTTGGAGTCAAGGAGTCTGAAGCTTTGTCTGACATACTTTGGGCATGCTGCAAGGAAGGACTGGTCCTTGGAGAGGGACAACATGTTTGGGAGAGTAGAGGGAAGGAGCAGGAGAGGAAGACCCTCGATAAGATGGATCGATTCTGTGAGTGGAGTGGTGGGAATGAGTGTGTTCGAGACGGCGAGGTTGGCACAGGATAGAGCAGCGTTGAGTCACAAGCAACTCGATGGCATTGACAACAACAATTTAAAAAGAGAAAACACACACACGCACACACACACACACACACACACACACACACACACAAAATGCAATACCATTTACAACAGCCCTCTACAAGATGAAACACTTAGGAATAAACCAAACTAGAGCCACAAAATACCTCTATAAAGAAAAGGACATAGCACTTCTACAACAAACCATAAGAGACATAACTAAAAGGAAAAATATTCTGTGTTCATGGATGTGTGTGTGTGTGTGTGTGTGTGTGTGTGTGTGTGTGTGTGTCCATTAAGCCAGAACCAAGCCATAAGTTAGCCCTCCAACAAGTTTTGAGAGGAGTAAATTGCGTGACAGGAGACCGCTCCTCTTTCTCTCACAGAGCAGCAAGCCTTAGGGACTGCAATGTAGGCCACTAGGACTTACCACTAGGCCACCAGAGAGCCCTGTTCATGGATAGAAGACCCAACATTGTGAAAAAAACCCAAAAAACCAAAAAACAACACACCCAAAATTCTACCAACAGCAATCCAGAGGTTCAACATAAACTCAATACAGATACCGAACTCATCCTTCAAGGAGACAGAAAAGGAAACTTCTAATTATTTTTTGGAAAGAGAATACAGAATTAGCAAAGTTCTGAAAAACAAAATAAAACAGGAGTCATCTTACTCTCTGATCTTAATATCTACTTCATGGCTATAGTTATCAGAACAGCATGTTACTGGTACAATGACAGATACATAGATTAATGGAATACAGTCAAGAACCTAGTAACAAACCCATCTACCTATGGTCAATTGATACATGCTGATACTTGAAGAGGAAACAATTCCCATTAAATGTGGAAATGACAGCCTCTTTAAAAATGGTGCTGGAAAAACTGAACATCTACCTGCAGCAAACTGAAACAGAAACCACAACTCATACCATCACAAAAACCAATTAAAAGTTCAACAGAAAGTTATGGGTAAACTTCCAAATTATAAAAATTGCAACAGAAAAAATGGGAACACATTTAGAAATCCAAACTTTTGGCATAAATAAGATGGCAAGCATAGCAAAAAAATGTATAACCAGGAGTGGACAAAAATTTATGGATGGGACCTTCTTAAAATCAAATCCTAACGTGAGTTTAAAAACCTTCAGTAGGGTAAAAAGAAAGTACACAGGCAACATTAAAATATTTGGCAACAACATTTCAGACAAGGACCTCCAAAAGAAAAAGACTGATAACCCAAGCACAAAATAGTCAAAAGACTTGAAAAGACTCTTCACAAAGAAGGACACTTGTACGGATAACAAACACATGAAAAAATGTTCAAAATCATTAGTAAGTAAGATAGATGCAAATTAAAACAATGAAATGCCATCTCACTCCAGTAGCAGTAGTAAAGTTTAACAATACAACAAAAAATAAATGTTGGAGATAATGTGGAGAGAGTGAACTCTCCGCACTATTGGTGGAACTTTAAATGGTAAAACTTCAGTCACTATACCAAAAAGAATTGGCTGACAGAAGAATTTAATAAAACAATATATAATTAAGAGTCAATAGTGGTGAAGGAGGAAGTTCAAGCTGCTCTGAAAGAACTGGCAAAAAACAAGGCCCCCGGAATTGACATCATACCAACTGATGTATTTATTAAACAGATGCTGCCTGGGATGTGTTCACTAGGTTATGCTGAGAAATCCAGAGGACATCTATCTGGACAATTCACTGGAAGAGATTCACATGTATTCCCACTCAAAAAAAAAAAAAAAAAGAGACCGAACAGAGTGTGGAAATTACCAAACATTAGTATTAATATCATACGCAAGCAAGATCCTACTGAAAATTATAAAAAAATGACTGGAACAGCACATAAAGAGAGAACTGTCAGATGTGCAGGTTGGGTTTAGAAAAGGCCATGGTTTAGGGACATTGTAGCCAATTTGAAACGCTTTCTTAGTTGAAAGCAGAGACTACCAAGGGAATGTCTGTGTTTCATTGACTATGCAAAGGCATTTACAGTATGGATAAACTGTGGTTCATGTTGACAAGAATGGGAATCCCAGAACATTTGATGTGCTTATGAGAAACTTATACTTGGATTAAGAGGCTGTTGTCAGAACAGAGCAAGGAAACACAACATGGTTCAAAATCAGAAAAGGTATATGCCAGGGATGCATTCTACCTCCATACTTGTACTGAAGAGCAACGATGTCAGTTTAGAGACTAAAGTACACCTGCCTCAGACCACGGCCTTTGCAATTACTTGCTATAAATTAGAGAGCTGGACAATGACTAAGGATGATAGATGAAGAATCAATGCCTTTGAGTTGTGGTGATAGAGAAGAGTACTGAACATACCATGGATTGCTAAAAGAACAAACAGGTCAGTCCTGGAGAAGGTGAAACTGACTGCTTCTTGGGAGGCAAGAATTTTGAAGCTCTGTTTTGATATACTTTTGGCATGTAGCCAGGAGGGACCAGTCCTTGGAGAGGGGCATCATACTTGGAAAGGTGAAGAGACAGCCCAAGAGGGGAAGATGTTAGATGAGATAGATTGACTTGGTGACTGGGTAATAAAATAGAGCAGGGTTCATAGGGTGGGGATGAGTTGCAAGCAATTCAATGGCAGGTAACAACAAAAAAACCCACAATGTTGCCTTTTCCCTGCTCTATTATCAACATTTGGATCTGAGCAGACTTATATAAGGTATTTTGACTCATCCTTTGTATCTTTTAACATTTCTTTCAAGTTTCCCTTTCTCTCCTTTTAGCTTTCCTACCTCCCTACTTTCCTCCCCTCCTTCCTTCCTATCTCTCTCTTTTATACCTTTGGGCCACATTTCCATGCTTATTTTGTAATTGTTTCCTTATGTGGATGAATATAGATGAAATCTGTTGCTTAACCTATAGTTAATTATTTTCTTTTTAATTTCAGAGGTTCAACTGCATATTTTTCTATACCGACTTGATCATTTTTACAGGAGGTTTTTTTGCTTGTGTTTTTAAAATATCTTTTTTTTTTAAATTTCAGGCATTAAACACACTGTTACAGTCTCTATCTGATAATTAAATTCTGAACTGTGTGCTGAACTTTATCATCTGCAGTCTTATGTTTTTGCACATTATATTGCTGTTATGTGCTGTCGGGTAGAAGTGTCTTTTTTCCTTAGGGGTCTGTCATTTATTTTGTGTTACCTTAAGGTATTGAAACTTTATCTGTAGAAATTACTTGAGGTCCAATGTGAAAGAATTTGTTTTGGTCACATGTGTATAGACCCTTCCAGGCCAGAAATAATTAAGATTAAATATCAAGTTCTAGAATCACACAAGTAGCCAAAATACAAGTTACCTGTGTGCTTCTAAACCTGCCTGAAAGAGACTTTGTGGATTACAAGTTTTTAGAGGAGACTGCTCTTATTCCACAGTCAGGGAAGTCAAGTTCCTGGGCTGTCTTCTGTTGTATGAAGACTTGCCTCTTGGTCACCTGAGTACCAATTTAGTGAACATACAGGATGTCAAGTTTAGCAGAGAATCCCCCACTACAATTCCAGGCATAATTGGTTTCTTAGGTTCATCTCTTGTGTTCTTTGGCCAGTGCAGTAATCAAAATTAAAGCTAAAATTCACAAGGTTTGACAAATACACTTACGGAGAAAGATGTCTTCATGTGCTGTATTTCCTGCATTTTAAAATTCTTTGTATTTCTACAGACCCTCAACCAGATAGACTGACACAGTGACTGCTGCAATTATCTTGAGCATTTTGAGATCATTTCAATTTATATAAGGAACAGATCAATTCTGGAGGCTGGACTTTATCAGGAGAAATGTGGCATCAGGATTTCAGGAAGACTCAACAACCTGCGCACAACCCTGTTTGCTGAAACTGAGGAGGGTACCAGGTACATGCTGAAGAAGGTCAAGGACTACAGTCTTCAATATGGATTGAAACTAACACCAAGAAAACAAAGATTCACACCATAGGGTAAACTGGCAGCTTCATGATAGATGGAGAAGAGACTGAGATTGTTAAAAGTTTCAGCTTGCTTGGTTCCACAATCAACACTCTTGGCACTAGCAGGCAGAAAATCAAAAGAAAAATTGCACTGGGAAAGTCTGCTGTCACATACTTCTCTAGAGTACTGAAGAGCAACGATGTCAGTCTAGAGACTAAGGTGCACCTAAACCAGCCCGTGGTCTTCACAATTCACTTGCTATGCATCAGAGAGCTGGACAATGACTAAGAATGATAGAAGAAAAATTGATGTCTATGAGTTGTGGTGCTAGAGAAGAGTATTGAACCATGGACTGCCAGGAAAACAAACAGCTCAGTCCTGGAGAGAGTGAAATCATGTTGTTCCCTGAAGGCAAGGATTTTGAAGCTCTGTCTCACATACTTTGAACATGTGGCCGGGAGGGACCAGTCCTTGGAGAAGACATCATGCTTGGAAGGGTAGAAGGACAGTGCAGGAGAGAAAGACCCAGAATGAGATGGATTGACTTAGTGACTGGAGAAATGGGCTCAAGTCTACCAGAGACGATGAGATTGGGTAAGGATAGGACAGGGTTCTACTATACATAGGGTCACTATTAGTCAAAAGATAACTCGAGCACACATAATAATAGCAACATGTCAGAAGTTAGGAGAATGGCACAGGATAGCCCAGGACTTAGATCTGTTGTACACAGAGTTGCTATGAGTCATACTTGAGTCACCATCACCTAACAACAAGCTTTGGAAATCTGTAAATTCCTTACATTTGTCTACTCAGTCATGTGTTTTAAAACAACCTTGGAATATAAATTAGGAAGTCATTCAAGATATCAAGTTTTCCACACTACTGGAAATTCAATATTTATTTAAGGTTTTGTACAAAGAAATACTATCTAGGTTTTAGAAAGCAGGGTGACAACTGCTCAGAGAGAAATTGAGGACTAAAAGTATTACTTCTTGTTGTTAGGTGGAGTTGAGTATGACTTCTAACAACAGATCTAAACCCTGCCCTATCCTGTGCCATGCTCATTTCTAACACACTTATGCCCACTGCAGTCACTGTGTTAATTCATTTCATCATGGTCCTTCCTCTTTTTTAATGACCCTTTACCTTTCTAAGTATAATGTTCCACTCCAAGGAACACCCTTTCCTTGCAACACGCCCAAAATATGTTAGATTAGGCTGTGTCATCTTTGCCTCCAAGAAGCACTTTGGCTGCACCTACTCCAAGACATAGACATACATGTTTCTTCTTTTGGCAGCTCATAGTATATTCAGTACTCTTCTCCAACACAATTCAAAGGCATCAATTCTTCTTTCATCATTCTTACTCATTGTCCAGCTTTTAGATGCATGACAAGCAAATGACAAGACTATGACCTGAATCAGGTGCACCTTAGTCTTCAAACTGACATCATTGCTCCTCAGTAATTTGGAGAGGTCTCTGATAGGAGAGTTATTCAATGCAAGGCATCACTTGATCTCCTGACTGGCGAGTACCAAGGGTGTTGATTGTGGATACAAGTAAGATGAGATTGTGGATACAAGTAAGGTGAAATTTTGGATAGTGTCAATCTTTTCTCCATCTATTACAATACTTTGTCTTCTTGATGTTGAGATGTAATCCATATCAAAGTAGCTGATCTTCTGTGGCAAGTGTTCCAGGTTCTCATCACTTTCAGCAAAGCTGTGTTGTCTGCATAACGCAAGCAGTTGATGAGTCTTAGTGTTTTTCTTTTCCTCTCTTTTTTTTAAAGTTTAAATTGATTTTAAAGAGTCTTCAGAGACTTTGGATTTCCATTCATTCATTGTTGCACTTTTCTCCCTGCCTACCACCTCCAGTTTGCTTTTCTTTTTGAAAAGTAAAAAAAAAACACACACACACAAAAAACCCAAAAAACACAACCCTGAGAAAAATTGTATAAATTATATATACTACATTGAAATAGATGAGGGAGAGAACTGTTTGAAAGTGATATATGACTGGGTATTATGGTTATGACAAGAGTCCAGAATGAAGGTTGCATAGTGAAATAGTGGAGTGTACTTGGGGTGGGGGGGAGGATGGGGAAGAATTCTATACCAACGAAATAATTTTACTTTTCAAAGAGAAGTGCAAACTGAGGGGAGGGGTGAGTAGGGAGAAAAATGCAACAATGAATGTATGGAAATCCAAAATCTCTGTAAACATTCATGAAAATTAATTTTAAAAAATTTTTTAAAATGAAATTAATAATTTTTTAAAAAACAACCCTCAAACAACCCAAAAAACCTCTTTCATTGTTATACAATCCCTCCCCCTAAGTCCACTCCACTACGCTACCTTCATTCTGAACTCCTGTCATAACAAGAATATCTAATTATATATCACTTTTATACAGTTCTCCCCTCATCTGTCTCAATGCAGTATATATAATTTATCCCATCTTTCTCAGTCTCCCCCCCCCCAACCTCTATATCAGTCCTCTTTTATAACAGGGGCATTATGCTGTATTGGTCTTTTTGTGACTGAGATATTCTGATTCTACATTCTTCTGCACTGAATTCAGCTTCTCAAATGATCTGCTTAGTGACTAAACAGGTATGGAGAAGGAATATAACCCTCAAGCATACCTTTGCTGATTTTAATCCATGCAGTGTTCCCTTGCTCTGCAGCTTCTTGGTTTAGGTATAGGGTTCATATGAGCATAATATATTGTTCTAGGCCCTTTCTTCTACATGCCATAGCATTATCGGCACCTATACTATGCAGAGGCAAATAATCAAAATGAGAACAAGAGGAATAAAATAAATCACTGCTGTAGAAATGAAAGAACTTGATACTGAATTGGTGTGATTGTAGAGGAAAGGATTTCAAGATTATGCCATTATTTTAAACTACATGACCAAGAGACTTATAGTACCATTAATTACTCTAACTGATTGAGAAACTGGCATAAATTACAGAAAGCTACTAAAAATATAGATCATTTTGATTTTTCTCACACACAAAAAGGGTCAATTTATAGGTACCTGGTATTTGCTTGCTTTCTAAAGTTCTCAGTGATGGAACTAGTTTTTTCTTATTCCCCTCGTCTCCATGCTGCCATTTTAGGCAGTAGGTTAAGTAATCAAAGCAAGGGCAGAAGGAACAATGTTTGCCAACCTTGCCTTTATATCAGGTAAAAAAAAAATATTCCAAGCTCTCACGTCGCAGCAATCAATACCAGTTCACATAATGAAATATCCTCTCTTCACCTGGTTGGATTCTGTTAAGCACATCTCCAGCCAAGGTCCAAATGGGCATCAGCTGCAAGGCAGAAGTTTACACTTCTTCCAGCACCCCAGACCTCCAGGTCTCTTCATGCAGCTTTAGCCCTAACACGGGGTCAAGTCAACAAGCCAGGGACCCTCATGCCTCCCTACTCCTCAAGTCAGCAATCCTTTATAACTTGTTCATTCATCTGTGTGCGCTCGTCATTAGTGCTAATGAACACGTCAAAATTCAGACATCTTTTCATTTTTGCATGCCTCCTACTTCCACTCCAGTGGATTCAGGTGTTCATCTCAAGGGGGTTTAACTTTTAAGACCTCAGGAAGGGCTCTGATGGGCACCAACTTTTCCTTGTGTCAGTGCACTGGAAGCCAAAAGAATTGCTCTGATTTTTAAAACCAATACCTTTTTTCCTGCTTATCTTTCCTCAGTGCCATCTCTGGGGCTCTTTCATCCAAAACCTTTTCCCCCTCCGTATCTTTCCCCCTAGTTGCAGCTAGTTTTGTGGGTGGGTTTTTAAAAATCCAATAAAATGATCTCTTAAAAAAAAAGGCCAAGGTGAGTCAGAAATACATTCAAATGCAATCTCCTCAGACCACTAGATGGGGCTTAATTTTCCCCCAGGATAAGCCCCCTGTCCTCTACCAAATTCTACTATTTTCAACAAGCATTTTGTCAGGGCAAATGTTCCTTTTTCAATTAACCAATCTGGTAACTTCGTCAAGGTTTAACTTACAGGATTTTTAAAAACGATTAGAACAGCACATCAGCAGAGAACTGCCGGAAGTCCAGGCTGGGTTTAGAAGGGGTCGTGGTACTAGGGATATCGTTGCTGATG
>NW_006399850.1:4008651-4039269 GCF_000299155.1 Elephantulus edwardii | reverse complement strand
TAGAGCAGGGTTTAGAGCTGTTGTGCATAGGGTCGCTATGAGTCGGAAACGACTCGACGGCACATAACAACAACATAATATTATAATATCTAGTATTCATATTTACACTATATTTTAACATTGCTACATAGAGAAACATGAGGTAGCAAATATCTGTAAAGTTAAATTACTAAGATCCTTCACACACAAGAAATTCCCAGCTTCATTGTCATACTCCTCACCTAATCTATCTTGTTCATATGCATATGAGCTTAGCCTCCCTTCTACCCTGTTTCTGGCCAAAAGCAGGTTCTCATTTTTCATCTGTTGTTGCCACTGCTGTGTATCTGAACCACAGTTTACTATCTTGCAGGTTTTCAGAAGCAGTAAAAAACACGGAAGGAGATCTTTTCATCTTAGTAACAGCAAAAGTAGCCATTTTAGCTGTACTTTTCAGATTCCTAACTTCTTTTTTCTTACAGAATCGCACACCTGCATGAATCTGCCCTGTTACTGACACCAATTGTAAAAAGAGCAAAGGCCCCGTAAGGATTATCGTATCTGATCTCTCCTAAGTTCACAAGGGAGAACTGTCCCCATCAGCAGCACCCACAATACAAAACCAGTTCCCAGGAGGTAACACATTTCCCCTACACTACTGCACCTTTTCGTACTAATTCCAACACTAGTCTTACTGCTTTGTTGTTTTTATGTGCTTTCAAATCCACCACGACTCATCAGGATACTATGAACAAAGACTCTGAACCTTGCCCCAACCTTGAGCTAACCACACCATCTTTTGACATAACTGACTCATTTGTAAATTATGGTATCAATCCATCTCATCTAGGTTCTTCCCCTTGTGCACTGAACCTCTACTTTTCCAAGCATGATGTCTTTCTCCAAGGACTGGTACCTCTTGGCAAAATACTCAAAGTATGTGAAAAAGAACTTTAAAATCCTTGCCTTTAAGGTTTCATCTTCTCTAGAACCAACCTCTTTATTCTGGCAGCAATGGCATGTTTAATATTTTTCTCAAGTACGACACTCAAAGGCATAGATTCTTATTCTTACACTGTGCAGCTCTCTGATGCTCACACTGCAAGCCACCGAGAAGACCATATCCTGGATCACACGAATCCTAGTCTCTAGACTGACATGCTCTTTAGCACTTTGGAGAAGTCCTTGATGATATATTTTCCCAATTCAATTCATCTTTTGATTTCCTGACTCTTGGTGCCAAGGGTATTGATTGTGGATCTGAGCAAGGTGAAATGATTAACAACTTCAGTCTTTTCTCCACCTATCATAATGCTGCCCACTGGTCTAGTGATGAGGACTGTTTGTTTTCTTGATGTTGAGATGTAATCTGTATTGAGGCTACATTCCTTAATCTTCTGCAGCAAGCACTTAAAAGTCTTCCTCACTTTCAGCAAGCAGAGTTCTGTCATCTGCACACCGAAAATTATAGTTGAGTCTTCCTCCAGTCCAGATGCCACAGTCTTCTTCATAAAGTCCAATCTCTTGAATGATTGTTTAACATATAGATTTTGATAAGGTACGAAGAAAGGATACATTGTTGACACACTCCCTTCTTGTTTTTGAACCATGTAGCATTCCCTTGTTATGTTCAGACAAAAGCTTCTTGGTCTAGGTATAGGTTTCACATTAACATAATCAAGTATTCTGGGATTTCCATACTTCTCAATGTTAGTCATAATTCATTGTGATCCACACCATCAAATGCCTTTGCATTGTCAATAAAACAGAAACAGACACCTTCCTAATACTCTCTGCTTTCAGCCAAGATCTGTCTAACATCAGCAATGATATCCATAGTGCCACAGCCTCTTCTAAATCAGTCTGTATTTCTGGAAGTTCTCTTTAGTTCTAGTTGGTTGGTTTTGTTTTTTTTATAATATTCAGCAAGATTTGCTTGCATGTGATATTAATGATATTGTTTGATAACTTCCACATTCTGTTGGATCTCCTTTATTACCTCCACTATTTTTTTTACCTCCATTATTCATTCATTAAGCTCTACTGGTTCTTGATCATATGCTACTTTTTCATTCCAGGTATAGTAGATCTTATAATGGTCTGATTCAGAATAGCTATGTCAATCCAACTCAGCTCACCAATGCCTAGTATGCCAATATGTATATGCTCCATTTCCTTTTTAACTATATCCAATTTTCCTATACTCATACTTCATAAGTTCCATTGTTAGGATTAAAAGTAGCTGTTTGCAAATATTCCTCCTCATTTTTTGTGCCTTTCAATATGAGAGCTCATCCTTCAGTGCTGTATCTAACAGTATTACGGGCGCTCTATTATTCATAGGGTTTTCAAAGATCTGTTATCTGTCTAAATCAGGGAGTGATGCTTTTGTATGGTATCTGACAGATCAGCACAGTACTCAAAAGAGCAGATAACAGATGTTGCTGTTATGTGCTGTGGAGTTGCATGCTACTCACAGCAACCCTATGTACAATAGCCCTAAATCCTGCTCTATCTTGTGCCAATCTTATCGTCTCTGACACATTTAACTCCATTTACCCAGTCACTGAGTCAATCCATCTCATCGAGAGTCTTCCTCTCCTGCGCTGTCCCTCCACCCTCCCAAGCATGACATTCCTCTCCAAGGACTGGTCCCTCCTTGCAACATGTCCAAAGTATGTCAGATGACATTCCAGGAGCAGTTTGGTTTAACCCTCTCTGTGACAAACCTGTTTGTTATCTCAATCCACAGTATATTCAATATTCTTCAACACCACAGCTCAAAGGCATCAGTTCTCCCTCTGTCATCCCTAATCATTGTCTACTTCTCTGATGCATAGAAAGTGACTGCAAAGACCATGGCCTGTATCAGGAGCACCTTAGTCTTCAGACTGACATCATTGCTCTTCAGTACTCTGCAGAGGTCTCTGACAGCAGACTTTCCCAACACAATATGTCTTTTAATTTCCTGGCTACTGGTGCCAAGAGTGTTGACTGTGTAGCCAAGCAAACTAAAGGTGTTTGTAATCTCAATTCCTTCACCATCCATCAAGACATTGCCCATCAGCCCACTGGTGAGAATCTTTGTTTTCTTGATATTGAACTTCAATCCATATTGAAGGCTGCTGTCCTTGACTGCAGATAATAGGTAAGTAAACATATAATTATCTAAACTACTAACAGTAGCAATATGCAAAGACACTTCCTCAAAACAGAAAACTGATAATAAATAGCATCCTTAAGAACAAACCATAAGGACAAGCAAACATACAGATAAAATGGTGCACGTGGAAGGAATTCCCACTCAAGGCAGCAGTCCCGGTACAGAAGACCTGAAGGTTGTCCGGCCTTGGCTGGGGGTGGTCAGTGGAAGACAAGTTGGTCTTCCCCTTGCCCTCACCCAAGGGGCTGCAAGATGAGGACTCTAACTAAGCCTCAACATGATGGCTCAGGATCTCATCACTCCCTTCCAGTATCTCTGTATTCCCTAGTGAAGATGACACTTTGGCCCTCCTGCCCCAGCTCCTGGACATGCATCTGTGTGCTGCTGGCAGGCCTTCTGGCCTCAGCTCCCCATGTGTGTGGGTGTTGCTGGTGGCTCTACTGCTTCCAGCCCCAGTTCCTGGAGCATGGCTGGTGCTGCTGGTGGGCTTCCAGCCCTGGCTTCCAGCATGCATGTTAATGCTGCTGGCAGGGTCAAAAAGCCCTTTCAATAGCTCACAGAGCAAAGGCAACCACACTGTTGATTATGGGGTGTATGAGGGAAGTTAAATGAAAATTCAGGTTAGCAGCAGGATATCATTTTAGTTGGCACAAGAATATAATTTCTTTTTAAAAAAAATTTTTATCAATTTTAATGAACATTTACAGAGATTTTTTATTTCCATTCATTCATTGTTAAGAATATAATTTCTTAGAACAGTTTCCAAAGGGTGCTCACAGGTCCTTCAGCCTTCAGCCTGATGGTTTTAGGTCAGTGTCACAAAAATCTTAGCCCTGCTAATTATGCTCCTGTCCCCAATTTCTCCAACAGACTTGGACAAAGGGTCTTAGCTCTGGTTCTGTGGGGTAACTGTCCAAAGTTCAGCTCTATCTCATGTGTGTGTTTCTCTGATGTAGCTGCTGCTGAGTTCCTGTAGTACTGAGTGGATAGGCTATCATACCCTATTTGCATATTCCCACTCATTTACATAAAATAATCCATGTCAATGGCTAGGAAAACCATTTTGAACAATAAACCCTTAAGATCCCAAAACAATGACTAGGACAGTGACCTAATTAAGTTTATTTCATTTTTCACAACTTTCCTTTTTCTTGATTCACACAACCAACTAGACTAGTACATCTCCAGAGAACTGCCAGAAACACAAGCTGGATTTAGAAGAGGCTGTGGCACGAGGGAAATCATTGCTGATGTCAGATGGATCTTGGCTGAAAACAGAGTAACAGAAGGATGTCTGTTTTTGTTTTATTGACAATGCAAAGGCATTTGACAGTATGGATCATAACAAATTGTGGCTAACATTGAGAAGAATGGGAATCCCAGAACACTTGACTGTGTTAATGTGAAACCTAAGAAGCTGTTGTCTGAAAAGAACAAGAAAATAATGCATTGTTCAATATCAAAAAAGGAGTGTGTCTGTAATGTATCCTTTCTCCATACTTTTTCAATCTATATGTTGAACAGATCATTCAAGAGACTGCATTTTATGAAGACGAATGTGGTATCTGGACTGGAGGAAGACACAACAAAAACTTTCAATATGCAGATGATACAATTTTGCTTGTTGAATCTGAATGAGATTTTATGTGCCCACTGCAGAACATCAGGGAATGCAACTTTCAAAATGGATTGTGTCTCACCATCAGGAAAACAAAAATCCTCATCACCAGACCAGTAAAGCAGCGTCATGATAGATGAAGATTTAAGTTGTTAATGATTTCACCTTGATCAGATCCACAATCAACAAACTTGCCACCAACAATCAGGAAATTAAAAAATGGGCTGAATAAGGAAAACATATAGTTAAGGACTTCTCCATAGTTCTAAAGAGCAAAGTTTTCAGTCTAAAGAATATGTTGCATCTGTTTAAAGCAATGGTCTTCTCATTTGCTACGCACTGCAAACCGGGTAATGACTCAGGATGACAGGAGAAGAATCTATGCCTTTAAGCTGTGGTGCTAGAGAAGAATACTAAACATACAATGGAATGTCAAGCGAACAGACAGGTCTGTCTTGGAGAGGGTGAAAAGAAGTTGCTCCTTGAAGGCAAGAATTTTGGAATTTCATCTCACATACTTTGGGTATACTGTCAGGAGGGGGCAATCCTCGGAGAAGGACATCATGCTTGGAAGAGTGGAGGGTCAATGGGGGGGTGGAAGACCCTGGATTAGATAGGCTAACACAGTGACTATGGCAATGGGATCAGGTTTTTCCAAGATGGTACGGTTGGCTCAGGAAGAGGGCAAGGTTCAAAAACATTGTTCACAGGGTCACTATGGGTTGTATGACATATAACAACAATATACTTCATGCATTTTGTGCTCCTTTTTATGATGGACATTTACAGCTCATTATGAGTTATGCTACATCAGCAAATCAAGGTCCTGAAAACTTTACTCAAACCACATCATTCACATCTCACTGTACTTTAAGGAGGCCTTTCTTCCCCAGCTGTATTTGAGTATCTTCATTCTTGGAGAACTGATGGACTCAGCTTCTGGCAGTCTATCAGTATTTCTCTCCTGTTCATAAGGATGTCACTGGCCATTTTATTTGTTGTTTTGTTTTGTTTTAGGGAGGAGTAGTATGCAAGGCCCTTCTTTCTAGATGATTGTAGTCTGGAAGCCCTGCTAGAACCTATCACAGGTGATTCTCTACTTGTATTTAGAATATTGGCAAAGCTTCAGCTTCAAAGCAACATGTATGGAAAAGTAATGGATGAGTACCAGTACTAATATATATTTACAAAAATTCTTAAGGTTTATTTTGATAATAAAGTAGTAAAGTCAACGCATGTAATTTAAGAAAATCATCAGAGCAATCCATAACCCTTCATTTTGTCATTTATTTTCCTAATCTACTTATAAAAAGCAAAAGAAAAGAAACATTAAATAATATTTTAAAAGTTATTATAAGCTCACAACTGAGAATTTTTTAAATTAAGTTAAATACATTTCTGGAAAAACTATGGATTAAACCATTTTCCATATGTAAATGTTACCATTTCCTTCAACTCCAGAGACAAATTCTGGCTTAGGAAATTATGCTGTCAATTCCATGACAGGTCTTTGGAATTTTCAGCAATAAAAATTAATTTGAAATTTCAAAGTACAATGCAATTTCTTTAGTAATGCATCTTTTCCTACTGTATAGCAAGGATCTTTTTTATTTTTTGTCCTGCTGGAAATATGCCTATCTCTTGATATTTTACCATGCAAAAGTCTGGACTCACTAGCATTAAGTATAGCTCACAGCTGCACACTGATTGTGAGAAATGAAAGTCTAAATATTTGGAAAAGTTTTTAAAAAGTTAACATGACTGGTTTTTGAAGAAAAGAAATGCAGAGAGAAACTCATAAAAGAGTATCAGAGTTAGGGTACATGAGAAAAGATCACATGAACCTGTATAGGTTATAGTTACAGAATAACATTTACTATGTGATAATAGAAAGTTATGGGAGGTCCTGAGGTAATATAAACTGATTTAAAAATATTATTTGTATGCTTGTGGAAACAAAGACTTCATATCAAGAATGGAAATACCAGGGCCAGGCAGGAACCCAGTGCAGTAGTAGAAGTGGCAAATATTAGTTTCTTGGGTTAGTTATGAAGCAACATAAAATGTACAATGTGATTGCAACTAAGATTTTATTTTTGTAATGGCAGAATGAATAGAATCTGCTGACAAGAATTGTGGGGAAAAGCAATGAAGATGAATACATTTTCTAAATTAACAAAAGACTGGATGAAGTACCAAATTTAGTGCTCAAAAAGAATACAAACCAACAATCAAGTTCTCTGTTTTAAATTATTAAATTTGAGTTATAATTAGTCTTTTTTTCTATCCATCATGATGTTGCATATTGGTCCAGTGGCAAGGATTTTTGTTTCTTGATACTGAGATGCAATTCATATTGAAAGCCACAATGTTTAACCTTCTGAAGCAAGTTCTTCAAGTCCTCCTCACTTTCAGCAAGCAAGGTTGTATCATATGCATAAGGAAAGTTATTGATGAGTCTTTCAATCCTGATGCCACATTTTTCTTCATAAAGTTCTGATTCTTGAGTAATTTACTCAACATGCAGATTAAATAAGTAAGGAGAAAGGATTCAACCCTGACATATACCATTCCTGACTTTAAATCATGTAATGTTAGATTTTGTATGAGTATAATCAAGTGTCCTGGAATTGCCATTCTTCTCAATGTTAGCCGTAATTTGTTATTATCTACACAGTCAAGTGCTTTTGCATAGTCAGTAAAGCACAGACATTTTTCTTTATAGAATCCATCTTTTCCTTTCTTTGTCAGGATCCATCTGACATTAGCAATGATATCTCTGGTCCTACAGCCTCTTCTAAATCAAGCTAGAACGTCTGGCAGTTCTCTATGAGCTGTTCTAGAAATTTTTAAACGATTCTCAGCAATATTTTGCTTGCATGCAATATCTTTATATTGTTCAATAATTTCCATATTCTTTGGATCACCTTTCTTGGTAATGGGAACAAATATTGATCTATCCAGTTAGCCAGGCAACTATCCTCCATTTCCTGACATAAACTGGTGAGCATTTCCAGGGCTGCATTTGTCATTTGAAACATTTCAACTTGTATTCATTTATTCCCGGGATCTTCTTTTTTGCTGATGTTTTCAGGGCAACTTGAAATTCTTCCTTCATTATCACTGGCTCTTGATCGTTTACCACTTCTTGAAATATTTCAGTATCAGCCAATCCTTTTTAGACAGTGACTCTATGTGTTCCCTCCATCTTCATTTGATGTTTCCTGGACTATACAAAATTTTGCCTATAGCATCCCTAAATATTGCACTGAGGAAGTAAGTTGCTGTTGTTGTTATGTGCCGTCGAGTCACTTGCAACCCCAAGCGACCCTATGTACAACAGCTTTGAACCTTCCCCTATCCTGAGACAGTCTCACTAATTTTGACACACCAACTCCAATTGCCCCAGTCACTGTTTCAATCTATCTCATTCAGGGTCTTCCTCTCCTGTGCTGTCCCTACACCCTTTTGAGCATATCTTTCTCCAAGGACCGGCCCTTCCTTGCCATGTGCCCAAAGTAGGTGAGATGGAACTTCAAAATCCTAGCCTCCAAGGAGGAAATGAGTAGAGGTATTGAAAGGTAATGTTTCAAGCTCACTTTAATACTGAATAAAATAAATTTAGTTGGCTATTAAGAAAAATAGGGCAATATAATTTGTATTATTACTAAAAATATAAAAATTAAAGTATTTCAAGAATATTAGTAATATAAATTCAAATACACTATGTAAATTGCTGTTTAAAAAATTTAAGTTTGAAGGATTTTTCAGAAAATTAAATTTTAAAGATTCATATTGTATCTAGTTCTTCTATTTCAAGGCATGAAAATGTTATGCATTGATACATAATTAAAATATTGTGAAATATTTAGTATTCAAAAGTGATTCTTACGTTTATGGAGATATGGAATTTGTGATTTTGCTGGATTTTTCTATTTGGTGAACGAAACTTGTCTACTATCCTTAATGGCATCTCACCAGGAGGAGGCAGTCCTTTGAAAGACATTGCTCTTGGAAAGATGGAAAGTCAACAAAAGAGAGGAAGACCCTCTACAGACCACTATAGTGCCTCTACAAGAAAAGGACTGCTAACTGGGCAAAAGACATGGAAACACTTTTCACAGAGGAAGATATCTGAATGGCCAACAGACATACGAAGACATGCTCAAAATCACCAGCAGTAAGAAAGATGCCAATCAAAACCACAACGAGATGCCATCTCACCCTAGTAGCAGTGGTAAAGTTTAACAGGACAAAAAGCTATAAATGTTGGAGAAGGATATACTGTTTGTGGTATTGTAAAATGGCACAACCACTCTGGAAGGCAGTTTGGCATTTCCTCAAAAAGCTGAACACAGAAACTCCACATGATCCAGCTATTCCACTGGTAGGAATACACTCCAAGGAAATTAGAACTCACACACAAATGGAGATTTGTACATCAATATTCATAGCAGTGCTAGTCACTATTTTAATAACATGGAAAGAGCTCAAATGTCCAACTACAACAGAATAGACTGAGAAATTATGGTATATTTACACAATGAACTACTATACAGAGCTTAGGAGTAACAGTTTAAAAATTACTACATAATTTGGAAGAGACTAGAGGGCATTATAAAGAGTGAACTAACTCAGTCTCTTAAGGACAAATACTGCATGAGACTATTATTGTAGAAATAGAAAGGTAACTAGTAAAAGGTGTATGGTAATTCAAGGTGGGGAGGGTGGGAGCAGAGGGGTGAAGACAGGCAGGGGGATATCATAGGGTCACACTATTTGGTAGATGGCGGGAAGGGTGGGTAAACAAAATGGGAAAGATCTAGAAGGGATCTGGAAAGTCAGGGTAATGGTGGATATAGTGCAATGATGATTAGTTTTATAAAACATAATGAATGGGAATGAATGATTGTATGGAGCACAGTGTGAAACACAATGTGTATGAACTTTGTAAGCAAACTAATCAAAAATTTAAAAAAAGAGAGAGAGGAAAGCTCTCAATAAGATGAATTGACACAGTTAACTCTATCAATGGCCTCAAACATATCAGAGATAATGAGGATGGCACAAGATAAGGCAAGGAACAGATCCATTATTCATAGGTTCGCTATAAGTTGTAGTCAACTTGATGGCTCCTAACAACACCACCAATTCCTAATGACTTACCAATTTGCATGAAGAAAAATTATTCACTAAATATAAACACTGCTTGAATGAAAAAAAAACTGTATGAAAGTTGAAAATCTCACTAGATTGCAATGTGAATAATTCAACTCTAAAGAAAAATGTGACTCAACCAAAAGCTATCACTTTCTTTTAAAAATTAATGTACTTGAAATTAACTCTGAATATACAGTGAATAGCCATGGAACTTTAAATTATATTTTTAGTAATATAATGTCATCCCAGCATAACAGATTTGATTAGTAGTGACATTTTAGCACAATTAACGCAAATAACAATTTATTAAAGGGTTCAATAACTTGCTCAATATGCTTTTTGATACTAAAATGATATTTTAGAAATTATTATTTGAATAATTAAAATTAAAATTGGGTGTTCAAAAACTGACATACATACATATCTGAAATTCCTGGCTTACTCATAATTTTTATTTTTTAAATCTTTGCTCATTGTGTTCCAAACAATCAATACATGTTTTCAAAGTATATATCATTTAGAGGGACAATCTTCTATTTGTGAGTATTAAATGATCTAAAGGCATATTGCTGTCTTTAAGTAGGTAACCTCAAATGAGGAAAAAAGATACTTATAAAAGATGTTTTAAGAAAGATAATAGGTTTATTTCCCTCCTACGTACTAGACTAAAAACTTTTTTTTTTTTAAAATTTAGGTTGTTTATTTTTCATTTCAATGAACATCTACAGAGATTTTGGGATTCCATTCATTCATTGTTGCACCCTTCTCCCCGCACAAACCCCTCCCCCCTTCCCCCCATTTGCTCCTCTCCTTGAAAAGCAAAAGAAAAACTCCCTCATTGGTACACAATCCCCCCCCCCACCTCCCCAAACCCCACCCCCTAGACCCAAATATAATCCACTCTACAACCCTCACTGCATACTCCTACGATAAAAATAATGCCCTGACTAAAAACTTTTTTAAAAATTTTACTTAAAAAAAACCCCTCCATACAACCAGAAGACAGCAAACCAGGGTATTTCATTCTACCCACTATTGTCTCTTCTTGCATGTACTTAGCACCTCAATGATATTCACTAAGCACCTACTATGTCCCATAACTATGACAGGCACTTAGGCAAACACAAGGAGATTGGAAAGGCAAGTGCACCTTAAAAACAATTAGAGCATATTTTTTGTTTTGTGGTTAAGAGTTCTATATTACAATGGCATGTATCTTCTTGCCATGAATGCACACTTCATTCTGTTCAAGTTCTAGCAGAACATTCTATCTTTCGTATATATTTTAGATAGCATTTCAAGTATTCTTTCAATTAACCTATCCTTTTTAAAATATTATCCATTCCGTGGTTTGATACTACAAGTAATTATGTAATAGTTGTAAAAATACTATTAAAAGTCCATGTATTTTTAAAAAAGTATAGTCATTTTTAATGAACTAAAAAAGGTAATAATACATTATGCAAATAAAAGTAGGATGAAAATGTACAGTTCCATTACTAAAAATTCAGAAAATATGTTGTTTTCATGTACACATACATGGAATACAATAATACCATAACAGAAGGGTGCTGTATCTGTGTTTAAAGAAGGAGTTGTTGGCAAACACCACAGCTCACTTCTGCTGAAATGTACACAACTGATATATGCAGCACAGAAAGCTGGCACCAAGGGCTTACAACCTTAATTTGCCTGCAAGAAGGAATGGAGATTTACCTTCAGAGCACGTTCTTGATTGTTTTCAGCAGTCAGATGTCTCATGTTGTTTGCTGAAGTCTGGCTCTGCTCTTTCAGATGATGGAGCTCCTGCTCCAGCCGTGTGCACTGCCACAAGGGAAGAATCCCATTAAGTAAAGGAGGTATAGCATTTTTTCATCAAGCCACAGGAATTAATGTAAATAATATTATTGTATTCTCTAAAAGACAGGGATGGTGTATTTTTGCAACAAGAATATTAAATTAAAAACAATGCTGAAATACAAGCAAAACAGCATATACTATGTTACTCTATGTAATATAGTACCCATAGAATTAATTCGTAATTTTCAGTTAGCCTTTTATTAAACCAAGCATTAATAAACATAAAAAATAATAATTTTATCAAATCAAGGTCAATGATTTAAAATGATTATCATTGACTATTTTTCACTGTATATCAATTTTCTGTATAAAAGCGTGCTACTAATTATACTTTCTAAAACCCTCAGTTTTAAATAAGCTACCATATATTTCTATTTATCATATATAAACATTATCATAAAATATATTAAATAATTTTCAAGTTTAAAAATTATCAAAAGAAATAATTTTGTAAGAAAACAAGCAACAGCTACAAACTGTTAAAGTCAGAAACAAATAAGGAAATTAATGACTTCAACTTCTCCTATTTTGACTATACCTTTTAGTTAAAATAAGTAATAACAGACAAATAAAATGACATTTTAACCTCATTTAAAGATAAGAGAATAACAGCAAGACTGATTAATAAAAGTATAAATGTGCTATTAGAAACCTCTATTTAAAAAAAATTACTGAAACATGCAATATGAATCTAAAATCTCAATTTCAGTATAAAGTTTAAAAACAGATAGATAAAACATTTCACAAAATAACTGTAAAGTGTATAAGCTGATATAATGTAGGAGAGTATGAATATACACAAGCAAATAGTTAATAGTAAAAAAAAGGCATATCTTTGAGGAAAGAATTTAAAAATCACTCTTTAATTTATGTATTCATAAGCTAAGACATTAAAATACTAAACATAAATAAATATTTTGGTTTTAGTTCTTGACAATATCTTTGTAGAATATTTCATGAATGGCTAGTTATCATTTTAAATTATTACTTATTATTGAAATTAGTATTTATTACTAATTTGTTACTCTAAACGATCTCTTCTGCATCTGACATCCATTAGAGCACACAATCTTTATTAATATTTCTCAACCTTCAGTAATATATGAATTCTTCTTTCAAAAGAAAAATTCTTACTAGATTCTTGATGGTGGTTTAAAATATATATATTTTGTTGTCTATACACAAATATAAAATTAGGTATAAACTCCTTATGCATACATAAACAATTATAAAACCAAAGCATATTCATAAAAAATAACAATTTAAAATTAAAATATTTCAAGTGAATTAACTATAAAGACTGTAAGCATGCAAAGTTTCATAGAAATTAAATTTAAAAAATGGTGCTCTAACACTGATTACCATATTGCCGGGTACTTTCCCAGTGCAGAGTCATTCTACTATGTATTATGGGACAATTCATCCACTACATTTTTCTTTTTTAAACCATGTTAAACCTCTAGCCTTTTTTTTGAAGAGTCAAAATTATTTACAAACTAGCTCTGCTTTTTTTGTTCTTTTTTAATCTCATAATAATTAATGTATATGGTCACACCCAATTATAACACAAATAATGTTTAGTGAAGACACAAATCAAAAGGCATGGCAATGAATAAGACTTACCAGTAAATACCACAAGAGATGTTCTCTACCAGCACAGTACTCTGTTTCTCTAATAGTTCATTAATACAGTTATCAAGTATTAAAACAAAATGACTCAAGGATTCAAGGGTAGAGTAGATAATTTTTGTTTTGGGGTAAAATAATGTTTCATAGAAAAATGACATCTGAGTTGGGCTTCACTTTCATTTATAATTTTGAAAGATGGAACTAAAGAAAGTAGGTAAAAATTTTGAAGGGTTGAAGGTGGTAATGTCAGCAGTGTTTCCAGAGAAAGCAAGCATGCTCCACAGTTATGAGACAACTTATTCTTTGTATTACAAAGTAGAACAGGAATGACTTAGCCATAAAGATATTTCCCCCCTGTTCATATAATGCAGAACAAAGAATTTACTTTCTTGTGCAAGAAGTTAATTTCTTCTCATTTATTATTAGAGTTTAAATTTAAAATTGACCTGCAGCTCAAAGTAAAATATCACCTGTGAAGGAATTAAAAAAAAAAGTTTCTCAAATTATACATTTTTAATTTATGTTTAAAATGTCTTTATATCTATACCTCATATTTCTTTGTTCAGTACACATTTGAAAAAGCCTAACACTTTCCACAATTATATTTCTACAAGTATGTTTACATATATTTCCTCTGATCTTTCTCTGCTTTATTTTATGAAAGTCTTTAATGATAAAATTTAATTTGAGACAAAGGAACTTAAGTGATTTTTTAATAAGTTTGTTATTAGGTTGACTACAACTCACAGCAACACAATAAACAACAGCTATGAACCAAGCCTGATCTTGCACCACCACAACCTTGGTCCCGCTCATGTCCATTATGGTACTGAATGTGTCAATCCAACTTGTTGAAGGTCTCTGTTTCACTGACTCTCAATCTTTCCCAGCATATCTCTTCCCAAGGATTAGTCCATCTTCAGACCCTGATTGCAGCTCATTCAAGATAAATGCATTGGTTCTTTGGGTATACTGTGGGATGTTCAATACTATTGGCTGACATCATAATTCAAAGGCATCAATTCTTAGTCTGTCTTCCTTGTTCACTATTCAACATTCAGATGCACAGGAAACAACAGAAAATTACATAGCTGGGTACAGGTGGTGCACCTTCGACTTCGACCTCAAATCTTTACTCTTTAGCACCTTGGAGAGGTCCTGGAAAGGAGGTTTTCCCCAATGCAACAAGTCTTTTGAATTCTTCACTGCAAGTAATACGAGTGTTGACAGTAGATCAAAGTAAAAGGACATTGTTGATAACTTCAATATTTCCTCTACCTATGTTAATGCAACCTATTTGTCTGTTGTAGGTTAGTACGGTTGGGTGGGAAGTGACCTGTAATTGACCCTCCTGTGGGTTTTCAGAGATAATAAATTACACGAGAGGAGACTGCTCATCCTTTTCCTGCAGAGCAGCTGGTGGATTTGAACCACTGGTCTTTGGGATTACAGGGCAGCTTTTTAACACCAGGCCACCAGAGCTCCGTTTCCTATTGATCTAGAGGTGAGAAATTTTGCTTTCTTACTGTTGAGATGTAATCCATATGGATCTTTAATCTTCAGCAGTAAGTGCTTAAAGTTCTCTTCACTTTCTATAAGCAAGGTGTGAGTCATCTGATAATGTAAGCTGTTGATGAGTGCTCCTCTAATCCGGATGCGACTTTCTTCATTTAGCCCAATTTCTTCAAGGATGTGATCAGCATGCATTTTGAATAAGTATGGAGAAAGGATACAATGTTGACACACAACATTCCTGTCTTTTACCATGCAGTGTTCCTTTGTTCTGTTTGAACAACTGCTCTGTTGTGTATGTGTCGATCAGTTTTGCATGAGCACAATTAAGTGTTCTGGGATTTCCATTCTAATCAAAATTAACTATCATTTGTTATGAGCCACACAATTAAATGTTTTTAAATTATCAATAAAATTCAAATAAACATCTTGCTGACATCCTCTACTTTCAGCCAACACCAGCAATGCAAGCAATCACAGCTACATGAAAGACATCACAGTACAGCTGACTAACAGATATAGTTAGGTGCCATTTAGTCATGTAAAACTCAAAGTGACCCTATGAACAACAGATCTGAACCCTATCCTATCCTGCTTCAACCTCACTACCTCTTGACACATTTGAGCTCATTTCTCCACTCACTGTGTCAGTCCACTTAGTTGAGGGTCTTTCTCTCTTTTGCTGACATACTACCTTTCCAAGCCCAAAGTCCCTCTCTAAGGAAAAGCCTCTCTTAATAACATGCTGTGAAAACTAGGCCAAGTGCTAATCTACTTTTATACAAGTTCAAACTGAAGCTAAAGAAAATAGAATCAAATCCACAAGAATCAAAGTTTGACCTTGAGTCAATGCCTCCTGAATGTAAAGAAAATCCCAGCAACAGGTTTGAGGTCTTGAATACTAATGAACGAAGACCAAATGAGCTGTGGGAGGATATCAAGAATATCATCAATGAAAATGCAAAATGTCATTACAAAGATGGATGACGAGGAAAAGACCAGGATGAAATATTGCACTAGAGCACCAAGAGGCCAAAGCAAAGGGCAGAATTCAAGATGTTGAGGAGCTGAAAAGATTTCAGGACAGGAAGACAGAGAAGATTATTATAATGAAATATGCAAAGAGCTGGAATTGGAAAATATAAATGGATGAACTCATTTAGGATTTCTTCAGCTAAAGGAAGAGAAGAACAAAATCAAGCCTCAAGTTGCAATACTTACGCATGCTATGGGAAGAATTTTTAATGACTCTTTCCAGCAAAAGAAAATGGAAGGAGTACACAAAGTCACTATAGCAAAAAGAATAGGCTTACACAGAAGAATTTCTTGAAAGGACATAAGTTCAAGAGCCAATGGTGATGAAGGAGGAAGTTCAAGCTACTCTGAAAGAATTGGGGTGGGGGTGAAGGGCCTCAGGAACTGATGGCTTATCAACTGACATACTTAAACAAAGAGAAGAAGCCCTGGATGCACCCATCAGATTGTGCAAGGAAATCTGGAGGACAATCACCTGGAAAAGTAAAAAAAAAAATCTATATTTACACCCATTCAAAAAAAAAAAAAAGGTGATCTGAAAAAATGTGGAAATTATCAAACAATATCATTAATATCACATGCAAGCAAAATTCTGCTGAAAACGACCCCAAAATGGCTAGAACAGCATATCAACAGAGAACTGCCATATGTGCAGGCTGGGTTTAGGAGAGCTTGTAGCACTAGGGGATTAAAGCCAATGATAAATGGATCTTAGCTGAAAGCAGAGAGCATCAGAGAAATGTCTATCTGTGTTTCATTAACTATGCAAAGACATTTGATTGTGTGTATCACAACAAACTGTGGCTGACTCTGAGAATAATGGGAATCTCAGAACACTTGACTGTGCTTTTACGAAATCTACACTTGGATCGGGAGGCAGTTGTCAGAACAAAGCATGGAAACACTGCATGGTTCAAAATCAGGAAAGGTGTATGCCAGGTGGGTGATAACTAAGGATGGTGGAAGAAGAATTGATGCCTTTGAATTGTGGTGATTGAGAAGAGTATTGAAGATACCATCAACTGCTAAGAGAACTAAACGTCTGTCCTGGACAGGGTGAAAAAGGCTGCTCCTTGGAAGCAAGGATTGTGCATCTTCATCATGCTTGGGAGGGTGGAGGGACAGTACGAGAGGAAGACCCTAGATGACATAGACTGATTCGGTAACCGGGGTTGTGGGGAAAGGTGAGTTGTAGACAATAAAAATTGCATCAAGATAGATCAGGGTTCAGAACTGTTGTACATAGGGTTGCTGTTACGTTGCAAGTGACTTGATGGCACATAACAACTAACATGCCCAAAGAATGTGAGATTAAGTTTTATCACCTTTGTCTCCAAGGAGTATTCTATTTTTTCTTTTGGGAGTCCATGGGATATTCAGTACTATTCTCCAATACTATAGTTTAAAATCCTTATTCATTGTCAAGATCTCAGATGCACACAGCAAATGATTGAGAAGATCATGGCCATAATCAGCCAAACTACCTCAGTCCCTAAAGTGACTCTGGAGTCTCTTTGAAAGTCCCTGACTGCAGACTTTCCCAGTGCAATATATCTCTTGATCTCTTGACTGTTGGTACCAAGTGTATTGACTGTGAAAGCCATTGACAGTTTCAATATTTCCTCCATCTATCATTATGTTCCAATCTTGCTTGCTGAAACTGAGGAAGACCTGAAGTGCTCGCTGTAGAAAATCCAGGACTATAATCTTCAATATGGATTGAAGCTCAACATCAAGAAGACAAGATTCTCACCACTCGGTCAATTGGCAGCACCAGGATAGATGGAAAAGAAATTGATGTTAAGAATAATTTCAGCTTGCTAAACCCACAATCCACACTTTTGGCATCAGCAGTCAGGGAATCAAAAGATGAACTTCCCTGGGAAGAATCTGCAATTAAGGTCTTCTCCAGAGTGTTGAGAAGCAACGAAGTCAATCTAGAGACTAAATGCACCTGATCCAGGGCATGGGCTTTGCAATTCTTGCTATGCATCAGAGAACTGGACAATGATTAAGGATGACAGAAGGTTTTGAAACTCTGTCTGACATACTTTGGGCACATGGCCAGGAAAGAGCAGTCCTTGGAGAAGGACGTCATGCTTGGAAGGGCGGAGGGACAGAACAGGAAGGGAAAACTTCGGATGAGATGGATTGACACAGTATCTGGGTTTATGGGGTAGGTGTGCTGGACTCAGTGACACTGGTTCAGGATAGGGTAGGCTTCAGAGCTATTATACAAAGGGTCATATGAGTCACAGGCAACTCTATGGCACATAACAACAAAGAAAAGATTTTACGGTGATGACTAAGTTGCTCCAGGTCCAAGGTATAGTCTTCATAGTCACCACATATGCATGGAAAATCCTGACAATGAAAAAGAATGACCAAAGAAGAATTGATACATTTGCATTGTTGGCAATGTTGATACTGGCTATTAATATTCAATATATCCTGTACGTCTAGAAGAATGAGTTTTTTTAGAAATGCAACTAGAATGTTCTATAAAGTAAGAATAGCAAAACTTACTTTTCTTTACCTCAGACCCATCATTAGGGAAAACCAGCTACTAGAATCCTGATTGACAGAGGTTCAGTGAAGACAAGAGTAACCTCAATAAACTGGACTGACACAGTGGCCAAAGCAGTGGACTCAAATGTAGCAACTAGCAAGAAGATACTGCAGACCTTGTCTATCATTCTTAATGTCACTGACTTGAAGGCAACTCAACACCACTTAAAAACAATGTTCACTGATTCTTTTGCTTTGTGATTTAACATGCTTCTTTAATCTTTGCTGATTAATCTGGTACTTATGAGTATAAAGTACTGTATTTGTTATTAAACTCTTATTTAGTTTTATATGCTATACATGTTGTTGTTCTGTACCACTGAGAGGTAATTTATCTATAACTGACCCTCTAGGAGTTTTTCAGACAGCTAATCACACAGAGGAGATTGTCCATATGGCTAGTTGTTGTTGTTAGGTGCCATCACATCGAGTACGACTCAGCGACCCTATAAACAAAAGATCTGAACCCAGCATCAAAAGAGCACTCTGGATGCACCCTCTCCAAGACATACCTGTTTGTTCTCTGGGCCATCCATGGGATGGATGTTCAGTGCTATTCTCTAACACCACACAGCTCAAAGGTGTGAATTCTTTTTCTGGCATCCTTATTCATTGTCTAGTTCTCGGATGCATAGTTAGTAATTGGAAAGACTATGACCTGAATCAGATGAACCTAAGTCCTCAAACAGACATCATTACTCCTCAATAATTTGGAAAGGTCCCTAACAGCAGATTTTCTCAGCATAATGTGTCTGTCTCCTTATTTCCTGACTGCTTGTACCAAGCGTGTTAATCATGAATATCAAGCAAGATGAAGCTGCTGACTGTTTCAGTCCCTTTCCATTCATCATGACACTGCCTATTGGATCATTGGTAAGAATCTCTGTTTTCTTGATATTGAGATGCAGTCCATTCTGGAGGCTACATTCCATGATCTTCTGCAACAAATGCTTCAAGTTCTTTTTACCGTCAGCGAATACGGTTGTGTCATCCTCATAACACAGGTTATTGATATATCTTCCTCCAATCTTGATGCCATATTCCTCTTTATAGAGTCCAGCTTCTCAGATAATTTGCTCAACATATAGACTGAACAGGTATGGAGACAGCATATAACCCTGCCACATCCCCTTCCCAATTCCAAACCATGCAGTGCTCCTCTGCTCCATTTGCAGGCACCTGGTCCAGGTATAGGTTCCACATGAGCACAATCAAGTGCTTTGGGATTCTTCTTGTATTCCTTACTTTCAGCCAGGATCTATCGGACATCAGCAATGGTATCCCTGGCACCATGGCCTCTTCTAAATCCCACTTGAACTTCTGGCAATTCCTTATCTATGTACTGTTCCAGCCATTTTTTAATTATCTTCAGCAGTATTTTGCTTGCATGTGATAACAATGATAATGTTCAAAAATTTCCACATTTAGTTGGATCACCCTTCTCGGGAATAGGAACAAATATGGACTGCTTCCAATCTGTTGGCCAGACAGCCATCCTCCAAATTTCCTGGCATAGACTGGTGAGTGCATTCAATGTTTTATCTGTTAATTGAAACAGGCCAATTAGTATCCTATCAATTTTCTTTCATTACCAGTGGCTCCTATTCATATGGTACGTCTTGAAATTTTTCAGTGTCAATCAACTTTTTTTTTTTGTACAGTGACTCTATAACTCATTGTGACCCTATGTACAATAGCTCTGAACTCTGACCTATCCTGATCCAATTCCAACACACCTACCCCCACTTCCCCAGTTACTGAGTCAATCCATCTCATTCAGGGCCTTTCTCTCTTGCGCTGTCCCTCCACCTCTCCAAACATGATGTTGTTCTCCAAGGACTGGTCCCTTCTGGCAACATACCCAAAATATATGTGATATAGATTCCAAATCCTTGCCTCCAAGGAGCAGCTTGGTTTCACTCTCTTCAGGACATACCTCTTTGTTCTCTTAGCAGTCCAAACTCAAAGGTATTGATTCTTCTTTTTCCATCTTTAGTCACTGTCCAGCTCTGATGCATAGCAAGTATTTAAGAATACTATGGCTTGGATCAGGCACACCTCAGTCTCTAGACTGACATTATATATGTCGAATTCACCAGCTGCTCCAAGGGAAAATGATAGGCATTCTCCTTGTTTGATTTACTGCTTCTGAAATCCTGCTGGACTGGACAGTCAGTAGGACGATCAGTTCTAACTCCATGGTACACAACAATAATACTAGATATACATAGCCCTGGTCATGCAATGGTTACAAAATTCAACTGTAAACCAAAAGTTAGTGGTTTAGACCCACAAGTCATTTTTTTGAAGAACAATGAAGAAGTCGGCGTCCATAAATATACACAGCCTTGGAAACCTTAAAGTGAGTTCTACTGTGTCTTACAGGATCATTACAAGTTCACATTAACTTCTTTGAAGTCTGTTCTGTTTGGTCTATTTTAGAGTATGTCTGTGTATTGTTAAGAGAATGCATGCTCTAGTGTGTTATACATTTGGTTACTAACTGAGAGGACAGTAGTTAGAATTTACTTGCCATTCTGGAGAGATAATTGGGTAGTGTCGTCTCAAAAGATTTATAGCCTTGGAAAGCCAATGCAGTGTAGCTATGATCCAGTTTTAGGTCAATTGCAATGAGTTTTAGTTTGTTATGTACAGTTAAATAAGACGTGTTTATGCAATTACTAGCAACATGTCATTGCCTGGCATCTTGCCTTACAGGTTCTGGCTATATGACAGGTAGACAACCTCCTAATGGATGACTGAGATGTAAGGGTCCTGCTCACTGAGAATCTTACCCACTGTGGTCCAGAGAGAATAAGATTTCCCACCTCCTAGTTGTTAGGTGTATAACAAATTACCCTCCCTACAGAGCTATGTCCTCCGGACATCTACGCTTCTCCTTCCTGCTCATTTTAGTCCTAGCTGCCCACAATCCCTTCTCTTATCCCCCTACTCCTAGGAGTGGTTCAGTGGGGACTAACTTGAGTTCAGGAATCTGCATGACTTGCTCCATTTTAAACTCCTGATTCCTTCTGCTCCTTCAGGTCTGATGATCTACTGGAACGACCCACAGTATTCAAACCATACACTAACTACATTACAACCCAAAATTATATAAACAAAAGGCCACAAAGAATGAGATCTAGGAAGCGTGGGTTCTTATGGTGTAGAAGCATATAGTGCTTCTACATGTCAAAAAAGGATGCACTACCCTCTCCCACACAACTCGGAAGCTCTGTGACTGTCTTCCAAGACCTTTAATCATGTCTTCTTTACACGTCCATGGTAGATAACACCAGACATCCCTTGTATTAGTCAGCATTAAGTTTCCAGGCAGTCCCTAATAGTCTAAGGCAGCCCCCATTCATAAACCACATGTAATGGCACAGCTTGAAAGAACCAAAAACTAAAACCAAATGACTTTCCACAAAGTGACTGCAAGCTTTACAATGCTCAGTGAAAAAAACACTGATTAATTTGTTGTTAGGAAACACTGCTGACTTAGTGATAATGAGTTGTGCTGCCAACCTAAATGCACGCAGTTCTAATCCACCAGCAGCTCGACAGAGGAAAGACTGTCTCCTCTCATGTAATTCACAGCTTCTGAAAACCTGCTGGAGGGTCAGCTGTGGGTTGGTTCCAACTTAGTGGTAGCTAACAAAGTATCATTAAGACTGGTTATTGCTAATATTCGTTTAAACTGAGGTTTTGTAAAGTCTTTGGAGATGCAAGCTGCATTTTAGAATTTAAAAACTCTTCATTAAAAGTTAATAAGTATACGAAATCACTCCAATTATTTTAGCTGAAGTCATGTTACTTTTCCTTAATTCTTACATGTGAAATGAAACAAAAACTTATTTGGATAATCCTAAATGCTTTCAAATATCTACAGATCAAAGTAGATCAAAGTAATTCACATTGACACCAAAATTCCATTTGAGTAGTAGAATCTCATTTTTTTTTCCTGCCTGGGAAAAAAAAAGTAACATTTCATCCAGATAGGAAAATGTGTTTGACTGTAAAGTGACCAAGATGATTTGTATAAAGACACCTTTTTGTGTCACAGCTGTGACTTCTCAAGGATTTATTCCAAATAGTGGGAAAGCTGGGTCAAATACTAGTCCTATTTTCAACTTTTTGAGGAAGAAGTCATAGTGGTTATACCGTTTACATTCCCACCAGCAGTCCTGAGAATTCTGATCCTCACCAGCAATTGTTGTTTGCTTTCCTGTTAAACTTTACCATTGCTGAGGTGAGATGATATTTCATCTTTTCATAAGCCATACAATGTGGTTGTACAATATTCTTAACCTGTATTTTGGTCCTAGTTTTTCATTTTATTCCACTTCATTCTATTTTAACTCTAAAACTAATACATGTAAGCATTCATTTTTTCTTTTATTAGTCACCAATAATTCACATTTTTACAATCACTTGTATACATTATTTTATTCCCTCATTTCTGTACATGAAGTTTTATATCATTAATTACTGTTGATCTATATACTTGATGTCTCTTTCTAAGGAATAGCCACTCCTAAAATCATGTCCAAAGAATGTGAGATGAAACTTTGTTATCTTTGTATTTTGGCACTTTTTCTTAAGACACACCTGTTTGTTCTTTTAGCTATTCCATGGAAAGGGACATCATGCTTGAAAAGGTAAAGGGAAGACAGAAGAGAGGACGCTCTTTAACAAGATGGATTGACACAGTGACTGCAGGGATGGGATGAAGTATAGCAGAAATGATGAGGATGGTACAGTATAGGACAAGGTTCTGATCTGTTGTTCAAAGGTCACTGTGACTCTGTGACACTGTGACTCGATGGCAAATAAGAATAACGACATCTAACTATACTTTTATCACTGAATCGCATCAAGTTCCCACAGATTGAGAAAAATATTTGGCAATGATTTGAATTCCAGACAAGAAAGAGTCTCATAACTAAACATTACAGAATATTACAGGATCTCCACAAGAAAAAGACTGATAACTCAATTAAAAAATGAGCAGACAGAAAGACTTCACAAAGCAAGCATTTGGATGATTAACAAGTACATGAGGAAATGTTCAAAACGGCTGGCAGAGATGTAAATCAAAACAACAGTAAGATACTATCTAATCTCAGCATCAATAGCAAAGCTGAACAGGACAGCAAGTGATAAATGTCGGGAAGGATGTGGAAAGGCTCCAATTCTCATGCATGGCTGGTGGGACTATAAAATGATTCAACAAGGAAGGCAGCTTGACGTTTCCTAAAAAAGGTGATCATGTCAATTCCCTAGGACCCAACTATTCTACTACTAGGAAAACATAGTTTCAAAAAATCTCATGTAATTGCTATGATTTCTCTCGACCCCAGTGCTATGAATTTCATGTCTGTCTCTGTAGACGTGTTCCCCTAATACATATAAAATATATTACTTTGTCTTTGTGTAGAGTTTTCCAAGCACAGGGAATATTGTTAGAGGGGTGGTGCAAGACAAGCCAAGTTTCCTATCTGTTGTTTATGTGGTTTCTATGAATTATAGTCAACTTGACAGCACATAGAAACATCAGTTTTTCTGCATTTTTGTTACTTCCTCGCTCAAAACTTTTTAGTTTTGAGATCTCAGATCTAGTTTATATCTTTTAATTAATGAGTAATAACACTGTTAATATCTGTTGTTGTTGCTATGTGCTGTCAAGTAGCGTGCAACTCATAGCAACCCTATGTACAACAGTTCTGAAGTCTGCCCAGTCCTGAGCCAGTCTCACTGACTCTGAAACATCTACCCCCATTGCCTTAGTTACCATATCAATCCATCTCATCCAGGGTCTTCCTCTCCTGCACTGTTCCTCTACCCTTCTGAGCATGATGTCCTTCTCCAAGGATAGGTCCCTCCTGGCCACATGCCCAAAGTAAGTGAGGCAGAGCTTAAAAAATAGCCTCCAAAGACAAACTTAGCTTTACCTTCTCCAAGACAGACCTATTTGTTTTCTTGGCAGTCCACAGTATGTTCAAGACTCTTCTCCAGAACCACAACTCAAAGACATCAATTCTTTTTCTATTATCCTTAGTCATTATTCAGCTCTCTGATGCATAGCAAATAATTGTGAAGACCATGGACTGGATCAGGCACTTCTTAGTCGCTGGACTGACATCGTTGCTTCTCAGTACTCTGGAAGATCCCTGACCATCATAGTACATTTAATGTTGGTTTGTTTTTTTTTTAATCTTTATTTTTTCTCATACCTTCAAAAGTAGGAAAGCTCTGCTAGGGTCTGCTCTCTAGAGGTTTAAAATCTACAAGCAGCTCTGCAAGAGAAAAATTATTATTTATAGCCTCTGAAAAACCACTGAAGGGTCATTTGTGACGAGGTTCTGACTTGATGGCAAGGAATTTAATTCTTTCAACAATATTGCAATGTACCTCTCTGTACATGTTTGCTTATACACATTTGTATGTTCTTGCTTCTCTGGTGTTGTTGTTGTTAGGTGCCCTTGAGTACAACTCATAGCGACCCTATGAACAAAAGATCTGAACCCTGTTCTATCCTGCACTATCCTCACACTTCCTGATACACAAGAGTCCATTGCAGCAGTTACCATGTCAATCCACCAAGTTTAGCATCTTCCTCTCCTTCGCCAACCTTCTATCCTCCCCAGGATCATGTCCGTCTCCAAGACTTCTCTAGAGTAATTATCCAAAAAGAAAATTGCTGAGTGATAGGATGTATACCTAATCATACGACCCAATTACCACTAGTGCTATAGACTTTTTATCAGCAGTTAAATAAGAATAATCATTGAACTACAATTTCATTAATGCTTAATGTAGTTAAACATTGGTGTTTTGCTAAGTTGATGGGGGGGGGAAATAGCCTCTTCAATTCCAGCTAACCTAAAAACTAAGTTGAACAGCTTTTATATTTTTATTTCTTCCTTTGTAAAATAACAGTTCTTCTTATTTTGGTATTGCATTAATTATCTTGATTACATGTTGAAGCTAATCATATATTTTAGTACATGTGTTAAATCATTTTCTTCCAAGGTCAAAATAGCCTAAATTTGAACAGATAGATGGATAAGTAAGATATATTTCATATATCAAAGAGCATATTATGATTCAGCCATAAAGAAATGAAGTCCTGAAACACTGATGAAACTTAAAAACATCATACTGGCAGGCGGGGGGGGGGGGGAAGTGCAAGAATATGTCAAGAAGACATGTAAATACTGTATGATTACATTTAAATGACATATCTAAGATAGGTAAGTGTTTAGGGATAAAAGTTGATTAGTTGCAAGGACTATGTGGAAGAAGGAAGAGAAGAAATTCATTCACTGCTTAGATGAAACCCAGCTTCTCTTAAGAATGTTAGGAAGATTTGGAAACATACTGGTATGACTGAACAACACAGTGAATGACTACTATTGCTACTTAGTATACAATAAAAAACGTTGAAATAACAAATACTGTTACATATATATGTAGCATTCATTCAAGGCTAGACTTTCCCCCCCTTCTTTCAGCTTAAGAAATGCCCAGAATTTGTAAAATGGTACAACCACTTTAAGAAGCAGTTTGGTGTTTCCCTAAAATGCTGAACATAGAAATTCCATATGACCCAGTTATTCCACTGCTTGGAATATACCTCGAGAGAATGAGAACTGAAGCACAAACAGAGATTTGAACACCAATGTTCATAGCAGCATTATTCACCATTGCAAGAACATGGAAACAGCTCAATTATTCAACTACAACTGAATGGATTGAGAAATGATGGTACATTAACACGATGGAATACTATGCAGCAGTAATGATTTTATAAATGACTACCTAACTTGGGAGGGACTAGAGAGCATTATGCCAAGTGAACTAACTCAGTTCTATAAGGACAAATATTGTTCAAGATCTTTCTTGTAGAACATGTATGAGGATGGGTAGGTGGCTGGGTTGGGGTGGTTAATCATAGGGTCATACAATTTGATGGGATGCAATGGGATAAATCAGATATCCAGAATGTCATTAAAGTAATAAAGAACATCATTTTAAAAACTAAGACCACTTAAGGTCCAAAGTGAGGAGAGAGGAATTTTTCACCATTCTTTCCTTTAAAGAGTTCCCTGGCTGCACTTCCTCCAAGACAGGCTTGTTTGGTGTTTTGTTTTGTCAACAGTTTATGGGATATTCTGTATTCTTTGCCAATGCCACAAATCAGAGGCATCAGTTTTCAGTTAACCTTATTCATTGGCCAACTTCCACATGTATAAATAACAAGTGAAAATAACATGGCACACTTTAGTCTTTAAAATGACATCATCAGTCTGTAGCAATTTGGAGAGGTCTTTTACAGCTGATTTTTCCAATGCATCATGTCTTTTCCTTTCTTGACTGCTATTTCATGTGTGTTGATTGTGGATACAAAGAAAATGAAAATACTGACAACTTCAGTTTTTTCTCTACAATGATGCTGCTTATTGGTTCAGTGGTGAGGATTTTTATTTAACTGATTTTCAGATGTAATTCATATCATAGTCTGTAGTCTTTGATCTTCAATAATTGCTTCAAGTTTTCACCACTTTTCTACAAATAAGGTAGTGCCATCTCCATAACAGGTTGTTAATGAGTCTTCCCCAGTCCTTCTGCTACTTCTTAATTTAGTCCAGCTGCTCACAAGGTTTGCTTTGCATACACACTGAATAGGTATGGAGAAAAAATAAACACTAACGCACATCTTTCCATTCCTAATTTTAAACTATACAATGTTTCCTTTTTCTGTTCTGACAACTACTTCTTTTTGGTCTATGTATGTTTTGCATGAGTTCAGTTAACTATCTAAGAATGCCATTCTTCTTACTACTTATCCATAATTTGTTATGATCTATACAATCAAACTCCTTTGCATAGTCAATAAAACACAAGAAAACATCTTTCTTACGGTCTTTGCTTTTGCTTTTATGTAGTCCATCTGATATTAGCAATTATATCTCTGAATTCAGCTTAAATTTCTGGCAGGTCCCTGTTGTAGCGTTAGTTTATTTTTCTAAGTGGCTTTCCTAGTCACTGATCTGACATCATGTGAATGAGCAGGAATACGCAAACAAGATGTGTTAGCCTAGACACAAGGGAACTGGCTGGTCTTGTCACTAAGTGGAGTGAATTCACTGGCACATTCAGTGAGTCCCAATTTGAAATATATCCTGAAGTACAATGTTGTGAGTGATAGAATATTATCTATATGCATACAAGGACGATCTGTTAATACGACTATTACCCAAATATATGCATGGACAGCTTAAGCCAAAAAGAAGAAATTTGAAGATTTTGATCAAATGTTGTAGTCCAAAACTGGTCAGCCATACAAACAAGACGTGTTAATGAAAACTGGTGACTGGAATGCAAAAGTGAAGGAGGAGGAGGAGCTGGAAAGTAAGGAACTAATGACAGAAACGAGATTGGAAACAGAGCAATCAAATTTTATACGTTCAGTGATTTATTCATCACAAATACTTTTTTTAAAAACCCACCACAAAAAAGAAAAACCATAACAAACAACAACCCCACCACAAATGGCAGCTTTACATGGTAAGTACCATTACACATGGACCCCATCAAGTTGATTGCATAGGATTCAGACCGACTACATCTGTGGAAGGAATCAGTAGAAAAACTCAATGTCAAAAGTCAAAACAAAAAAAAAAAAAGTCAAAACCAGGCCAGGTGCTAACTGTGGAACAGACCACCAAATACAGTGAAAATTAAAACAAGCCTGAAAGAATCAAAATGTTACCTTTAGTATACCCCACATAAATTTTAAAATTCTAATTTTTGAAGCACTTATAATAAACGATCTAAGACCAGATGAGTTGTGGAATAACATCAAATATATCATCCATGAGGAAAGCAAAAGGTCACTACAAAGACAGAGGAGAAAGAAAAAAAATAAAAATGGATGTCAGAAGACACTCCGCAAATTTCACTAGAGCTTTGAGAAGCCAAAACAAAGGGAAAAAAATGCTAAAGTAAAAGAGATGAACAGATTTCAAAGGGCAATCAATGTAAGATATGATATTGGAATATTCAGAGACACAGAACTGGAGAATAAAAAGGGAGGACTCAGTATTTCTAAAAGTGAAAGAACTGAAAAACAAATTTAACACTCAAGTTGCAATACTCAAGATGCCATGGACAAACTCTTAAATGATCCAGGAAGCATCAAAGAAGATGGAGGAATACTCAGATTCAGTACAAAAAAGAATTGGCCAACACTGATATATTTCAGGAAGTACCAAAAGATCAAGAGCCAATGGCAATGAAGGAATAATTTGAAGCTGAAATGAAGCATTGTTAAAAAAGAAGTTCCAAGAGATCGATAATAGCAATTGACATGTTTCAAATGACTGATGCAGCCTAGGACATGCTAACCAGTATATGCCAGGAAATTTGGTGGAGAGCTGCTTGGCAACTGCCTGGAAGAGATTTATATAAGCTGCTATTGACAGGAAAGAAGATTCAACAGACCAGCCTCAAATTCCTAGACTCCAAGGAGAAACTGGCTTTCAACCTCTCCATGACAGACCTATTTATTTTCTTGGACATCCAAGGTATGTATGTTTAATACTCTTCTTCAGCACTACACTCAAAGGCATCAATTATTCTTCTGTAATTCTTAACCACTGTCCAGCTCTCTGAAGACCATGGCTTTAATCAGGTACATCGTAGTCTCTAGATTGACATTATTGCTCCTTAGTACTCTGGAGAGGTCCCGGAAAGCATTTTCCCAGTGAAATTTTGTGGTTTTTTACATCATTTTTTTTCTCCATTTCCTGACTAGTTCTTTGTTTCTTGGCTGGTCCTAAGAGTGTTGATTGTGGAGCCGAGCAAGTAGAAATTGTTAACAACCTCAATCTCTTCTCCATTTATCCTAGTGCTGCCAATTGGTCCAATGGTGGTGAGAATCTGTCTTCATGATGTTGAGCTTCAATCCATATTGAAAACTACAGTCCTTGACTTCCTTCAGCAAGCACTTCAGGCCTGCCCGCCTCAGTTTCAGCAAGCAAGGTTGTGTCACCTGCATAATGCAGGCTGTTGATAAGTCTTCCTCCAATCCTGATGCCACATTCCTCCCCAGTTGTCCAAATAATCTGTTCTGCATATAGATTGAAAAGGTATGGAGTCAGAACGCATACTTGATGCACTCCTTTCCTGATTTTTAAGCCATGCAGTGCTTCCTTGCTCTGTTCTGAGGACTGCTTCCTGCCCAGGTATAGGTTTTGCATGTGCACAATCAAGATTTCAAGATTCCCATTCTCAAGGTTAGCCACAATTTGTTGTGACCCACACAGTCAAATGCCTTCCATAGTCAATGAAACAGATAAATATCCCTCTGATATTCTTTGCTTTTGGCTAAGATCCATCTCACATTGGCAATAATGTTTCTAGTGCTGGCCTCTTTTAAATCCAGCTTGTATTTTCTGATAGGTCTCTGTTGATGTACTGTTCCAGTCATTTTTGGATAATCTTCAGCAGGATTTAGCTTCCATGTGGTATAAGTGATACTGTTCAATAATTTCCACACTCTGGCAGGTCACTTTTGTTGTTGTTTTGACTCAGAATAAATATGGATCTCTTCCAATCAGTTGGCTAGGGAGTTGTCCTCCAGATTTCTTGGAGCAAACTAGTAAGCATGTCCAGGACATCTGTTGAAATACATTACTTGGTATTCCATCAATTCCTAGGGCTTTGTTTTTCCCCAGTTTCTTCAGAGTAGCCTTAACTTCGCTCCTTCATCAATATTTCCTATTGATCATATATTGTTACTTGAAATACTTCTACATCAGCAATTCTTTTTAGTACAATGACTGTATACTCCTTCCATCTATTAACGCTTCGTGGATCATTCAATATTCTGCCCATAGCATCCTCAAGTATTTCAACTCAAGGCTTAAATCTGTTCTTTAGTTCCTTCATTTAACGAATGTTGAGTTAGTTCGGCTCTTTATATTTTCTGAATCCAGGTCTTCGCACATTTCATTATACTACTTTGCTTTGTCTTCTCAAGGTTGTTGTTGTTGTTATGTGGCGTCGAGTCGTTTGCGACTCATAG
>NW_006399850.1:4005162-4008551 GCF_000299155.1 Elephantulus edwardii | reverse complement strand
AATAAGGCTCCAGGAATAGATGGTATACCAATTGACATATTTCAGTTAACAGATGCTGCCCTGGACGTGCTCACCAAGTTGTGCCAAGAAATCTGGAGAATGACCACTTGGCCAATTGACTTGAAGAGATCGATATTTGTTCCTATCCCAAAGAAAGGTGACCAAGGATTATAAGCTTCATTAAAGAAAAACTTGGAAGAACTCTAGTAGTCCTAATCCACAACATAAACAGTCATTCAAGTACCCTGAATAATCTACAACGAGGAGAAGATAAAATAGATGAATGGGACCTTCTAAGAATCAAATCTCTATGTACATCCAAAAACTTCTCCAACAGGATAAAAAGGGAAGACACAGACTGGGAAAAAGTGTTTGGTCATGACATGTCAGATAAGTGACTTATATCAAGAATTTATAAAATACTTGAGCACCACAACAAGATAAACAATCAGCTGCAAAATTGGCACAGGATATGAAGAAACAGTTCACCAAAGAAGACATTCAGATGGCCTACAAGCACATGCAGAAATGTTCAAAATCCCTAGCTCTAAGAGAGATGAAATTAAAACTATGAGATACCATCTCACCCCAGTAAGAATAGAAAACTTTAACAGAGCAGCAAGCAACAAATGCTGGTGAGGTTTTGAAGAAACCGGAACCTGCGGGGAGAATTTTTCTTTTACTTTTTTTCCCTTTTACTTCTCAAAGATAAGAGTATACTGGGAGGGGAGGGGTGGGCAGGGAGAAAAGTTCAACAATGAATGAATGGAAATCCAAAGTCTTTGTAAATTTTCATTATAATTAATAATAACAATAATACAATAATAATAAAAGATTTAAAATGGAGTTAAGATTGTGCTTTTAGAGTGATGTGTTTAAACCTGAAATGCCCCTTATTTTAGATTCACATACAGATAAAAGTCAAGAACTCTAATTCTGAATATTCAGCCATTAAAAACTCTTAAAGTTTGACACACATAGTTTCACTAGGAATCAGACACTATTTGCTGGCAACTTGCTAAAATCAAGGGAGCTCTGGTGATACACTTCAAAGGGCATTGTGCTACTAATCCAAAGGCCCTTCCAGTGGTTTGAACATACCATTAGCCTCATGGAAGAGAAGCAATCAGGCTCCTCTCCTACAATTTACAGCCTCCAAAAAAAATTGCTATAGGCTCAGCTATGAGTCAGTTCGAACTCTGGTGTGAAGTTTTCAATATATCTTCCTGACTATCTTCTCTCTAAAGTTGGTGATCTTCTTTCTAGTGTGACATACTTTGGACATGTTGCTAAAAGAAAAAGAAATTACATGCAGGAACTTCTAAATATTTCTTTAGCAGTGAAATTTTTACCTTGAGAAAGTCACAATATATTATCAAATAATTAATAGCAAAGTAAAAGGTGGAATTTCACCTAAACGTCTATTTCATTCATATCTACACATCAGGATTGGAGGAAGACTCACAATCGATATTATGCAGATGATACAACCTTGTTTACTGAAACTGAGAAGGACCTGAAGTGACTGCATCCTTCAGTATGGATTGAAGCTCAGTATCAAGAAAACAAAGATTCTCACCACTGCACTGATTGGCAGCATCGTGATGGATGGTGAAGAGATTGGAGACAGTTAACAGTTTTAGTTTGTTTGGCTCCACAATCAACACTCTTGGTACAAGCAGCTAGGAAATTAAAAGATGAACTGTATTTGGAAAGTTTGCTGTCAGAGACCTCTCCAAAGTACTGAGGAGTAACAATGTCCTCTCTTGCACTGTCCCTCCACCCTCCCAAACATGACATCCCGCTCAACGGACTGGTCCCTCCTTGCAACATCTCCAAAGTAAGTCAGATGACGCTTCAGAACCCTTGCCTCCAAGAAGCAGCCTGGTTTCACCCTTTCCACGACAAACCTGTTCATTTTCTTAGCAGTCCATAGTATATTCAATACTCTCCAATACCACAGCTCAAAGGCATCAATTCTCCTTCTGTCATCCCAATTCATTGTCCAGCTCTCTGATGCATAGCAAGTGATTGCAAAGACCATGGTATGTATCAGGCACACCTTAGTCTCCAGACTGACATCGCTGCTCTTCAGCACTTTAGAGAGGTCTCTAACTGCATCCTACTAGTTTTTCCCTATCTTCCCTTGGTCTTTGAGATCTCCTCACAGGAAAGATGTACATTAGGGTTGCAGCTTTTCTCCTTACCTATTCAATCTGCATGCTGACAAAATCATTAAAAAAGTTGAACTCAGGGGAGCTCTGGTGGCCTAGTGGCAAGGAGCTGCAACTACAATCCCAGAGGCACACGGTTCAAATCCACCAGATGTTCTGCGGGGAAGGAGGGACAATCTCCTCCTGTACCAGTCAGACCTGATTTGACGGTACACTCACACAAAAATAATAAAATAAAATTATTTTTTTTAAAAAGGTTGAACTCAATCTCTTCCGTCATTTCCTTCCCAAAGAATAAGGTCCATCCTACCTCTGGGATGTAACTTTCTAATAACCTTAAACCTTACTTTTTACCTTCACTTCTGCCTAGAAGTCTCCTTCTATCTCATTGCTATCCTCTTCAGTCAATGACCATAGATAAGTTCTTCGATTTCAAACTTACTAACAGACTGAAACACTACTTCATTTCACTAAAAGGCTACCTCCTTCATTATTTCTTTTCTAAGGAAAAAGGTCAACCCCCTCTTTTGGGACATAACTTTCTAATAAAGCTATCTTTACTTTTTACCTTAAAAGAAAAAAAATGTTCAACGCTATGAAGAAAAAGGTGGGATGAGCATTGTAGGAAGACTCAACAACTTGCATTATGCAGATGGCACAAAAAATTGCTTGCTGAAAGGGAGGAGAATTTGAAATGCTGGCTGCAGAAGATTAAAGACTACAATCTTCAATATGGATTGCATCTCAACATAAATAAAACAAAAATCCTTACCACTTGACCAATGTTAGACAATGTCTAAAAGTTAGACAATGAACAAAGATGACAGAAGACTTGATGCCTTTGATCTAGCTTTTGGATACACAGCAAGTGATTGAAAAGACCATGACCAAAACAACTATGAGGTATCATCTCACCCCAGTCAGAATAACAAAATTTAACAGAACAGCATGCAACAAATGCTGGCGAGGTTGTGGAGAAACTGGAACCCTTATACATTGTTGGTGGAAGTGTAAAACGGTACAACCACTGTGGAAGGCGGTATGGGACTTTCTCAAAAACTGCAAATAGAGATACCTTTGACCCAGCAATTCCACTACTGGTAATATACTCCAAAGAGACCATAACCAACATCTAAGCAGATATATGCACACATGTGTTTATTGCAGCTTTGTTCACAATAGCAAGGAGTTGGAAACAACCTAAGTGCCCATCAA
>NW_006399850.1:3998915-4005062 GCF_000299155.1 Elephantulus edwardii | reverse complement strand
TGGACTTCCTTGTAAACGTATGGATATAATCCTGTCACTCACGATGTTGTACTTCAAGATGGATCTAGAAATTACTTTTTTTACTATGAAGGCAACCCCATTTTTCCTTGTGCCCTTGGAAATATTCTCTTCAGCTCCTTAACTTCTTGTTTTCTTCCCTTTGCTTTGGCTTCTTGGTGATGTAGCATAATATTCAGAGTCTCCTCTAACATTTCTCTTGTTCTTTTCTTCCTCTTATGTCTATATAATGACCTTCCCTCCCTCCTCACGAAACTAACATGTCAAGCAACCATTGAAGAGAAGGTTAAAATTGCACTGTAATGATATCCTGAATGATATTCTTAATATTCTCAGCTCATCTGGTCTTGGTTCATTAGCATTTAAGACCTCAAATTTGTTCCTGAGATGGTTTGTAAGTTCAGGTGGGATAGATTCAAAGTCAAATTTTGTTTCCTATGACCATGATTTAAGCTGCTTTTTCTTTATTTTTAACTTGCATATGAGTGTAGTTGATGGTCTGTTTCACAACCAGCACCTGACCTAGTTTACACTACTGCTATTGAGCTGCTCCAACGATCTTTACACAAATGCAGTCGATCTGATTCCTGTGCATCCATTAGGTAAAATCTTTGTGTATAGTCTGCATTTACCTTTCTTGCAAAACGTATTTACAATGAATATATCATTGATTGTATACAATTCTATCATTTGATCTCCAACCTCATTTCTGTCACCAAGTCCATGTTTTCCAACTAAGGATTCTTCTTCCCTGTTCCGAACATTTGCATTCCAGTCACCCATTACTATTAATGCATCTTGGCTACATGGTTGATCGATTTTTGATTGCAAAATTGGTAGAATTCTTCTATTTCCTACCCTTTTGCTCTAGTTGTTGGTGCACCTATTTGAATCTTTGGAACATATTAAAAACATCTTTTTCAGTAGATTTTCCACTGTAATACACTACTTGATTGTTAATGACTACTGCTTCCATGACAATTAATGGCTGAGAAAAATAAATGAAATCATCGATAGCTTCAATTATTTCTCATTTATCATAAAACTATTTAGTCCAAATTGTGAGGACTTACGTGTTCTTCAGGTTCAGAAATAATCAGGGTTTCAAACTAGTCATGGCTGCTGAACTAAAACTGGAACACATCAAAAATTTTAAAATGTAGATTATCCAGAATGATAATGGAGGCGGGCACAACCGCATCTGAAGCTCTAGAATGACGCTACACATACTAAAAGGGAAGCAGCAAGTTGTTATCATTGTTGTTAGGCGTCATCAAGTTGAGGACGACTCATAATTCTGTGAGAAAGGAACCCAAACCCTGCCCTATCCTGTGCCATCCTCATCATCTCTGACACACTTGAACCCACTGCTGCAGTCATTATGTCGATCTACCTCACTGGGTTTTTTTCTCTCTGTCTCTGGCCCTCCATCTTTCCAAGCATGATATCACTTTCAAAGGAATAGCCCATCCTGGCAACATGCTCAAAAAATAAGAAAAAGGGCTTACACATCCTTTCCTCCAAGGAGCACTCTAGCTGCACTTTCTCCAAGACACATCCGTTCATTCTTTTTGCAATCCACAGTGTACTTAGTACTCTTCTCAAGCACCACAACGCGAAGGCTTGATTCTTCTGTCATCCTTATTCATTGTCTAGCTCTCAGATGCATAGCAGCTGATTGAAAAGGCCATAGCCTGAATTAAGCATATCTTAGTCTGCAAGTTGACTTCATTGTCCTTAATTATTTTGAAGAGGTACCTGCCAGTGGACTTACTCAATGCAATGTATCTACTTATCTTCTGACTGCTAGTACCAAGGGTATTGACAGTTAATATATGCAAGATTAAACCACTGACAGCTTCAATTTTCCCCCCATCTATCATGATGTTGACTGATGGCCTGTAATAAGGACCTTTATTTTCTTGAGATGTTTAGATGTAATTATACTGAAGGCTGTTTTCTTAATCTTCTGTGGCAAACATGTCAAGTCATCCTCACTTTCAGCAATAAAGGTTGTGTTATCTACATGGGTACTGAGGAATTCTCCTCCAATCTTGATGCCACATTCTTCTTCAGAGAATCCATCTTCATAAATTATTTGCTCAGCATACAGACTGAAAAGGCATGAAGAAAGGATACATCCCTGGCACACTCCTTGATTTTAAACAATGCACTATTCCCGTACTTCGTTCAGAAAACAGCTTCTTGATGTAGGCCTAGATTCCATGTTAGCACACTGAAATGTTGGGGATTTCCATTCTTCTCAGTGAGTCACTTAGCAGACACACTGTTTCTTATTACTCAGAATTTCTTATTACTCAGAATTTGATGGCCAAGAGACATGGTTGCTATGAGATATATATGCTGCCCTTGTTTTCTAGAGGAATAGTGAGTTTCTTCAGGGCTGCAGCCCATGGTTTTCCGAATCTGGTTCACTAAGATGTTAAAATCTGGGTCTGTTCTGGCTTCACTTCCTTGGTCATTACTGACTCAGGAAGAACTGGTTTCAAAACAACTAGGAGATATCATCTCACCCTAGTCAGAATAGCAAAATTTAACAGACAGAAAGCAACAAATGCTGGCTAGGTTGTGGAGAAACTGGAACCCTTATTCACAGCTGGTGGGTAAAATGGTGCAACCACTGTGGAAGGCAGTATGCTGCTTTCTCAAAAAGTTGCAAAAAGAGATACCATTTGACCCAGATATTCCACTACAGGGAATAGACTCCAAAGACCATAACTGACATCCAAGCAGATATATGCACACCTGTGTTTATTGCAGCTTTGTTCACAATAGCAAGGAGTTGGAAGCAACCTAAGTGCCCATCAACAAATGAATGGATAGAGAAGCTGTGGTATATTCACACAATGGAATACTATGCTACATTGAAAAGCAAGGAACTCATGCAATATTATTCAAAATGGCTAACCCTGGAGGACAGTCTGCTGAGTGAAGTATCTCAGCCACAAAAGGACAAATACTGCATGGTGCCACTGTTGTAAAATAGTACTGACCTCGGGGTTGGGGGGAGACAGAGAAAGATGGGATAAATAATGTATACTGCATTGAAACAGATGAGGAAGAAAACTGTTTAAGAGATATGTGATTAGGTATTCTTGTCATGACAGGAGTCCAGAGCAAAGACTACATGGTGGAGTGGACCTGGGGGGAGGGTTTGTAAAACAATGAAAGAATTTTTCTTTTACTTTTCCAAGAGGGTAGTGGACTAGGGGTGAGGGCTGGGAGGGGAGAAAAGTGTAACAATGAGTGAGTGGAAATCCAAAGTCTCTGGAAATTTTCATTGAAATTAATAATAAATTAAAAAAAAACCCAAAACTAAAAAATAAAAAAGAACTGGTTCAAAATCCAGAGTATAATCCACATAGAAAACTACAGTCTTTGACTTTCATCAAAACATGAAGTTTTAGAAATCAAGGTTGTATTACTTAGACATTGTAGGTTGTTAAAGATTCTTTTTCCAATTTTGAAGCCATAGTCTTCATATATTCTAGCTTCCTGGGTTATTTATTAAGCATACAAACTGACTAAGTAAGGTGAAAAGCTATAATCACAGGTCCAAAATAATTGTTCAAAGCCAAATTTTAAAAAAATAAATAAACCAAACTACAAAATAAAACAGCCTTAAATTTCTAAAGTATACCTCTGCAATTAGAAAAAAAAAAATTATAGGTCAAAGCCCTTAAATGAAAACACTCAGAGGAGGTGTATTTAAAAAGGCACAGTTTAGTCTTTAGACTAACATCATTGTTCTTCAGTATTTTAGAGAGATCCTGACACCAGATTTGCCCTGGGCTACATGTCTCCTGATCTCCTAACTGTTGGTACCAAGGGTTTTGATTGTTGAGCCAAGCAAGACGAAATTACTGACAACTTCAATCCTTTCTCCATCTATCATGATGTTGCCCGAGAGCCCAGGGGTAAGGATTTTTGTGTTCTTAATGTAATCCATATTGAAGACAGAGGTCCGTGATCTTCTTCAGGAAGCATTTCAAGTCCTCATCACTTTCAACAAGTAAGGTTTTGTAATCTATGAAACACAACTGTTGATGGGTCTTCTTCTGATCTTGATGTTTAGTACTTTTTAATTAGAATCTGGATATTTTCAGTGGTGCACTGTAAGGCATCTCCTCTCAAAGTAACAACCTTTCCTCAAGTAGGCAGTTATGTTAATGCTTGATTCCTTTAGTCCCATTTGAACTTAGTCCTTAGAGTCCTTTTTCTACAATCTGGCTGATATGATAACAATGAAAGCCTGAGGCTATTTAAATGTAAGTGTATATTAAATAAACTTAAATAAGTTTTTTTGAACATGACTGCTCTAAGGGTTTGTCCTTCTTTCAAGGAGGAATAAAAGGAAGACCAACGTGTTCAAGAAGGTCTCTCCACTCAGAACAGAATACCAACTGTTCCACTGGATCTCAGTCCTGCAGCAGACTCTCTTTAACACCATATGTATGCAAAATGAGCACAAACACAGCACATAGGTCTTGGGGCACACTGAAGATGGTTCAGTAGATTCCTATTTATTCCAACCACTGTACCACAGCGTCCTCTTATTTAATCCTCACTGATAAAAATGTTTCAAACTGCCCCAATGCCATCTTAAATGTCACCTTCTTTAATTCAGCAAGACAGCTGCTCTGCATGGGCTCCATGTGCCTGAGTCCACAAGAAACTGCCTCCTGAAAAAAAAATCCTTAAATTGAACTCTGTCTCTCTGCAACTGACATACCTTTTGCCCAATTTTATAGTTCTTTTTAGCAGGATAGCAAATCTGGTACCAGTTATTCTATACTTGTGAAAGTCTCTTATTATTTTTTAAAGCGATTGAAAGCAATTTTTCATATAAAAAAATACCTTCAGTACACAAACTAATTCATTACCTGACTGACTGGTCATAATTTTTTCATTTGCTTCAAACTGGCTTAACGAAGGTTCTATCATTCTTTTAAGCTATAAATGTGAAAGCCCTGAGTGGTGCAATGGGCCAATGTGCTTTACTACTAACCAAAAGGCTGACAGATCAAGCACACCCACAGATGCCTTGGATATGTCAGTAACTGAAAACACACACTCGGAAAAAGTAAAATGAAGAGTTTTATTCAAGTCTAGAGGCATTCAGGATCAGGGGAAAGGCCAGACTCAGAGGATGACCATGGCCATTCTTCTCGAACAAGAGAAAGGACACACCATTACACTGCTGAAAAGGAAAACAATAAAGTTCCCAGTTGGCTTAAAGACAAATGGAGAGTCAAAGGTAAGATATCCAGAGGCGACAATTTGGGATCAATATGCCCATAACATGTAAGTGGGATTAGATGATTGGTCAAAATACATGCGATTCAGTTTACCCACCTTGGTGTCAAGGATTTCAGACAGGAATGGTTTTTCTACTAATCTACCAATACTTAGATAATGCTGTGTACCAAGACTCCTGCCTATATAATGTTGTATTTATTTGACATTAATGAAATGACCCTTTGGGAATAAACTTGGGAACTGCTCAGGAATATCATTCTGGGAATATATGATACAAGAAAGTACAAAGACTAAAGGAAATGGCATTTGAAAAGTCAGATTTTCAAAATACAACAGGGCAAAACAGGAATAGAGAGAAATTTCTTCAACATAGTAAAAAGTGCTTATGCAAACCTGAGAACCATCATTGTTCTCAATGGTTGTTGTTGTTGTTGTTATGTGCCGTCGAGTCGCCTGTGACTCATAGCGACCCTGTCTCTGACACTCCCATCCCAATTATCCCAGTCACTGAATCAATCCACCTCATAGAGGGTCTTCCTCTCAATGGAGAGAGGTTGAAAGCATTTCCTTTAAGAACAGGAACTAGTCAAGTATGCCCACTCTCACCTCTTCTATTCCTATTGAATTAGAAGTCTTAGCAATAGCAATAAGACAAGAGAAGGAAATAAGAAGTGTCCAAATGGCAAAGAGAAAGTAAAATTATCTTTCTATGCAGATGGTATGATGGTATACTTAGAAAACCCTAAAGACTCACCAAGAAAACTATTGGACATAGTTAACCAATTCAGCAAAGTAGCAGGATACAAGATCAACATACAAAAATCAGTTGGATTTCTCTACAGTGACAAA
>NW_006399850.1:3996967-3998315 GCF_000299155.1 Elephantulus edwardii | reverse complement strand
TCAACAACAGGAATTCAAGGATTCCCAAGGAGAAATGGGTGACTCTTGTGGCTCCCCTCACCCCCCACAGAGCCCGCGCCATGCTGCACAGCCGCTGGAACTCCATGAGGCTTCACAGCCAGAATGAATGGACACCCTCACCGAGGATGGATGCTGGGCACTGACCCTCCTCAAGGCTGGTACAGCGAAGCCACCACACTGCCGCAAGGTGGACTTGTTCTGGAGAGAATGCTTGGAACCAGGATGGCGGCTGTGGGGGAAGCGGGCACCCGCTGGCCACCCGCACAAGAGGGGCCGTGCGCACACCGAGTGCCCATGCGGCGGGGTGGAGGGGCGCGCCCCACTGGCCGCCTGCATAGGAGGTGGGGGATGGAATACATGCCCGCCATCTGCAGGTTTGGGTTTCCTTGGACAGGCCAAAGAAGATGATTACCTATACAATGGATTACTGAAAGTCACTGTGAGTCTGATGACCTTAGCAGTGGCAGCATGCACAAGACTACCCACATCCTAAATGCACCACATATTTTCTTCTGTTGAATGCTTCTGCCAAAAGATGGTTAGACCTGGAGGGAGTCTGTTCACAATTCTCAGGTTCCCTTTATCATATATAAAGGGGGAGGGCAGTGACACCTATTTCAAAATATAGTATGACCACTTATGGGGGGGATAAAAGTGGCAGTACTGGAATTGGAGACACTATCCCTGACCACAGAGTCCTCAGTCAGGTGAGGGGACCAGACTGGGATAGGGGCAATTGGAGGGGGAGTATACCAGCCAGCTCCTGGGGGGTGTTGCCCTGCTCAGGATGGGCTGCCTCAGCCGCCGGCTTGGGACGAGCTGTTGCGGCTTTCTGCCCGGGGCGGGCTGCCCTCGGCCCCCGGCATGGGGCGAGCTGTCGTGGCCCTCTGCCCGGGGCAGGCTATCTTCGGCCCCCGGCTCGGGGTGAGCTGTCACAGCCCTCTGCCCAGGGCTGGCTGCCCTCAGCCCTCGGCTCGGGGTGAGCCATCGCAGCCCTCAGGGTGAGCTCCTCAGTCGCCACATTGTGACATCTGACAACTGGGTGGGGAAGGAAAAAAAATTAAAAATGCCTAGGGTATCCAGATAATGTTACCTAGGCCACCTTCTGCCACCCTCCCCCCAAGTAAACCTGAAAGCAACACCCTCAAAGCCATTCTCTTTGTAACTCACAAGTTTGTCCTCTCTAGGTTTGCTCCCTTTCCTATAGGTAACCTTAACACTGAGTTTTACACCAGAATTGACCCTGAACCCAGTGCCAGTGACAAAAAGGAAATACAACTGACAGCTAAGGAAGCAAAGGAGGATGGAGCCGCTGGGTTCAACCAGC
>NW_006399850.1:3971745-3992327 GCF_000299155.1 Elephantulus edwardii | reverse complement strand
CATCAACAAATGAATGGATAGAGAAGCTGTGGTATATTCACACAATGGAATACTATGCTGCATTGAAAAACAAGGAATTCATGCAATATTATTCAAAATGGGTGACCCTGGAGGACAGTACACTGAGTGAAGTATCTCAGCCACAAAAGAACAAATACTGCATGGTGCCATTGTTGTAAAACAGGACTGACCTCAGGGTTGGGGGGGAGACTGAGAAAGATGGGATAAATAATGTATACTGCATTGAAACAGATGAGGAAGAAAACTGTTTAAGAGATATGTGATTAGGTATTGTTGTCATGACAGGAGTCCAGAGCAAAGGCTACATGGTGGAGTGGACCTGGGGGGAGGGATTGTAAAACAATGAAAGAATTTTTCTTTTACTTTTCCAAAAGGATAGTGCACTAGGGGGGAGGGTTGGGAGAGGAGAAAAGTGCAACAATGAATGAATGGAAATCCAAAGTCTCTGAAAATTTTCATTGAAATTATATGTGAATGAATGAATGAATGGATGGATAGATAGATCGATAGATAGATAAATAAGACCATGACCTACGTAAGGCACACCTTAGTCTTCAAACTGACATCATTATTCCTTAGTAATATGGAGAGGTCTCTGATAGCACACTTGACAGTGTAGTATGTTTCATAATCTCGTTAACTATTGATACCAATGGTATTGATTATAGATTCAAGTACAATGAAATTGTACTCTTTTCCCCCCATCTATTTTGTCCAGTGGTGAAGATGTCTGTCTTCTTAATGTCGACATGTAGTCCATATTGAAGGCTGTAGCCTTTGATATTCTGCAGCAAGTATTTCAAGTCCTCCTCACTCTTAGAAAGCAAGGTTCTCAACTGCATAACACAAGTTGGTTGAGCCTTTCTCTGATCCTGCTGCCATATTCTTTTTCACAGAATCTAACTTTTTAAATTATTTGCTCAGTGTACAAATTGAATAGGTATAGAGAAAGGATACAGACCTGATGCACACCTTTCCTGATTTTAAACCATGCTCTGTTTGTACAATAGCTTCTCAGTCTAGGTATAGGTTTCATATGAGCATCTAGAATTCCCATTCTTCTAAATGTTAGCTACAATTTGCTATGATCCTAACAGTCAAATGATTTTGCATAGTCAATAACATACAGCAAAGCCATTATGTTGTTCAGTTTTTCTCCGCTTTCAGCCAGGATCCATCTGACATCAGCAATGATATTTGTGGTGCCACACTCTTCTAAATTCAGCTGGTAGTTCTAGCAGTTCTTTCTCAATGTACTGCTCTAGTCATTCTCAGATGATATTCAGTAATATTTTTCTTGAATGTAATATTAATGACATATGATATTCTTCAATAATTTCCACATTATGTGGGAAAGTGGAAATAGGTGTATAAAAGTGATGGGCACTAATTGGTACTTTCCTATTTCCTGTATGTCACTCTGTAAAGTGGTCAACTAATATCTTTTGGAATTAAAAGAGATTTAAGATTTCAATGTTAGTAGTTGAACTAGAAGTCACAATTCACTAACAAAACTTTCTGTAATGATTCAATAATATAAGTAAAGGCTTTAAAATAGTATTTATTGGAATACTTTGTGTTAATATGAATTGTATCAGGAGAGTATTATATTTTGGTAGTTTAAGAAGAATTACCAGAAATTAAAATACAGAGCAGTATTTTAACTAATATGAATAACAGAGAGGGGAAAAAATTTTATCTAGCTTATTAAATTTCTATAATCTCTTCAGGACTGCAAAAGCATTTCTTTCTCAGATGATAACTTTAATTCTCTGGCTAATGCAACTACTAGGATGTGGTATTTTGATCCTTTTTGTACAGTTATAACCTTGTAATGCTGAACCCTGCAGGTAGCTGATGGTCATGAAAACAAAATTCAGTAAATAATACCATTGTAATGAGTTGGTTCTTAAGTAAACCTCAATGGATTTTCTCAAAATCCATAAACAAACAACAGTATAACCTAAATGTTAAGTTGGCAGTTATTGCACAAAAGGACAGAGATGCTTCTTACACCATTTAAAAACACAAAGCAGAGTTCAGGAAATGGTATTAGTGCTCACTGGATGATAGCCATGGTTTAATAGTTTATTAAGCTCTTGTTCTGTTATTGTATTCCTGGAAACATAGACGCTTCCTCGTGGTTTGCAAACTTTATATGTTTGCCATTATAAATGTTGCAATCGCAATAGAGATGTCAATTACTTAAGTGCTCATTCTTAATTTTCTTGTTGTATAATGTACATTCCCTGAAGCCACGCTAGTGTCTAAGATTACAAGGGGAGACAAATTGGAAAATAGAAAAATTCAAGTTTTAACAGGAGAAAAAGTGCAACAATGAATGAATGGTAATCCTAAGTCTCTATAAACTTTCATTAAAATTAATAAAAAAATAATGCTCTTCAGAGATAAGGCTCATTGCTTTCGAATGTGTAAGTAAAATTATCAGTGTTCTCTACAGGAAACAAGTAAATATCTATGTACTGATTTACCAGCTACTGTAACGAAAGCTTTGAAAAGTTGGGATATTTCTCAGAATACTTCCTAGTTCTTTACTGTAGTTAATTATTTACTTCTATCTACTTTTTATTTTTAAATGTTCTTGAAATTGTTCAGTAATTGAATAATAAATATATGTAAGAACAAGGACATTAGCCAAACCTTCTGGTAGTAATTAACTTAAGAATTCAACACTAACTGATGTCAAGTGAACGAACTTAAGTCGCCACTGTGTTTCTATGGTAATAAATTGCATGGGAGGAGACTGCTCAGCTTTTTCCAAAAAACTGCTCACATTTTTGAATTGCCAAAGAAGTATGGCCTTTAGGTTAGCAGCACAATTCACTACGGGCTACAAAACTAGAGCACCCAATTAACTTAATAATGTAAGTAATATTCAATTCTCTTAAATACAGAAAAGTACTGAATACACCAGGCTCAAAACAAAGGAATCTGTCTTGGACAAAGTGCAACCAGCAAGCTCCTTAGAGATAAAAATCTAACCAAACAAAAAAAGCCCCCAACTTTGTCTGCAGGAAGAAATGCTCAAAATCACTAGCAGTAAAAGAGATACAAAGCAAAACTATAATGAGATACCATCTTACTCCAGTAGCAGTGACAAAGTTTAACATGACAGTAAGTATTAAATGCTGGAGAGGATGTGGAGAGATAGGAACCCTCATACACTACTGGTGGGATTGTAAAATGGTACAACCACTCTGCAAAGCAGTTTGGCACTTCCTCAAAAAGCTGAACATAGAAATTCCACATTCCATAGAAATTCCAGCTATTCCACTGCTTGGAATATACCCCGAGAAAATAAGAACTGAGACACTAACAGACACTTATACACAGCAGCATTGTTCACCATCGCAAGAACAAAGAAACAGCACAAACGTTCAACCACAATAGAATGGATTGAGAAATTATGGTACATTCACACAATGGAATACTACACAGCATGCAAGAGCAATGACTTTTAAAATTACTGCCTAATTTGGGAGGGGCTGGAGAGCTTTATTCTAAGTGAACTAACTCAGTCCCATAAGGACAAATACTGTATAAGATCATTATTGTAGAAATAGAATGATAACTATTAAAAATTGCATGATGATACAAGGAAGGGGAGTGTAGGAGCAGAGGGGTGAGGAGGGGCGGGGGGTAAAACACAGGGTTGCATAATTTGATGGGTAGATGGAGGGACTGTTGTTTTTGATAAGTGCCATCAAATCGTAGATGACTCATAGTGACCCTAAGAATGAAAGACCTGCCTGAACAACTGTATAACTTTCATTTCTCCAATTTCATAGAGTTTGGGAGGCAAGTTCTTTCAGAAGTAGATGCCACTCCTGCTTCCAAACTTGTCTTAATTGGGGAGCTCCACCAAACACTGTCCACCATGGCTAACCATTATCACATTTGACACACTAGTGTCACAGTGTTTAGCATCACAGCAACCACGAGTTACCTCTATACATTAAATGGACAGATCAGTGCTATTCCACTTAGAAGAATGAAAATATTTGACCAAAACCAATTAAAACTAGGCTTGAGGGCTGCAGATTAAAATCACCCATCTTTGACTTGGTAGCATAATTTTCTATCCACCAGGCCCAGGCCCATAGAGCTCTATGTTGGTGTTGCTAAGTGCCATCAAGTCACAGGAGGCAGGGGAGTAGGTAAGGGAAATGGAAACGATCTGCTGTGAAAAACAATGTATATGAACTTTGAAAATAAACAAGTATTAAATAAAAATTTTATTTTAAAAAATACCAAACAACTTTGTCTTATATACTTTGGGCTTGTCATTAGGAAGGATCAGTCCTTCAGAAAAGACATTATATTAATCAAAGAGAAGAAGGATCTCAGTAAGATTGATGTCTCAGTGAGGGTTACCAGGGAGGGTGCATGGTGGAGATGATGAAGATTCAGAATATGGCAGGGTCAGGATATCAAGGCAGTGTACTCAAGGGCACCTAACAAAAATAAAATGTCCAAATATCAAATGAGGAATGAAGGGCAATGGCATGAACATTTTTGCCCTCTCAAATCACTTCTAAATGGCCCTATAATTTGTTGTTGTTACTTGCCATAGAGTTGCCTGTGACTCACTGTGACCCTATGTATGTTAGCTCTGAACCCTGTCCTATCCTGAGTCGCTCACATCATCTCCGACAGACCTAATCCCATTTCTCCAGTCACTGAGTCAATCCATCTCATCCTGGGTCTTCCTCTATTGCCCTGTCCCTCCATCCTTCCAAGCATGATGTGCTTCTCCAAGGAATGGTCCCTCTTGGCCATGTGCCCAAAGTATGTGAGTCGGAGCTCCAAAAATCTTTGAATCCTGGGAGCAGTCTGGTTTCAGCCTCTCTGGGAGTGATAAAACACTCTCGTCTAGCACCACAACTTAAAGGCATTGATCTTTCTTCTGTCATAATTAGGCATTGCTCAGCTCTCTGATGTATAGCAAGTAATTGCAAAGACTATGGTGCACCATAGTCTCCAGATGGACATCTTTGCTCTTCAGTACTCTAGAGGTCCCTGACAACAGACATTCCTGGTGTAGAGCGTTGATTGTGGAACCAAGAAAGCAGAAGTTAACAATCTCAATTTCTTCTCTATCATGAAGCCATCAATTGGTCCAGTTGTGAGAATCTCATTTCTTATGTTGAGCTTCAATCATATTGAAGACTACAGTCCTTGACCTTCTGCAACAAATGCCTCATGTCCTTCTCAATTTCAGCAAACAAGGTTGTGTCATATGCATAACACAAGTTGTTATTAAGTTTTCCTCCAATAATCCAATCCTGATGCCACATTCCTTCTCATAAAATACAGCCTTCCTAATGATCTGTTCTGTATACAGATTGAAAAGGTATTGAGACAGGATGCATCCCTGATGCTCACCTTTCCTGATCCTGAACCATGCAGTGTTTCCCTGCTTGCTCTGTCCTGAGGATTCTTGGTACTGATCATTATTCCTTTATATTTTGTTAATTTCTCCCTTTCTCTAAGGCTTTGATCAAATCAAGTCTCTTATTCTTTCCTTATCCTCCTTAGGTCCCATGGAGTCAATCCTGACTCATAATAACCCTATGCATAAATGGTTGAAAACATGCCACTTCTGTATCATAGTCATAATCTCTGTTGTCCATTAAGTCCACTGCTGTGATCATCCATCTCACTAAGAGTCAGTCTCCCTTTCACTGACCCTTCCATATTTCCAAGCATGATGTTCTTTTCAAATACTCAGGACCCACTTGTACAAAGTTAACAGAAAGTTTAACTTCCTTATATGTTGCCACACTTCCTTAGTCCTTTACCTTGGTCTCAAAATCTCAAAATTTAGACAATAATTTACAACTAAGGTAAAGTATATTCACATATGAACACAGAATATGTGTGTCCATGTGAATGCTCATCAAAATGTGACCTCAGCAGAAGGGATTTTCATAATGAGACAGACAAGGATGACCTACTCTGTAGACCCCAGTGTGCCTCACTCTCTACAAACTCTTGTCATTGCACCATTCACTCAAAGTGAAAGTAGATTAGTTTGTGCCTGGGCTCGGCAACATTGACTTCTGCTCACGAAGTCTTTATCTGCTCACTTGCACGTATCTATCAAAGGATGCACTTTCTGCATCACACACAACCACTAAGCCCCTAATATGACATTATGCCCAAGGGCAATAAACTTGGAGAATACACATAGGTTGATAATACAGGAAAATTTCCATTTTAGAAGACTTCATTTCTTAGGGCTGCTACAACAAATAAGAAAATTGGAATACTTAGGGCAACAGTAATTTATTTGTGGACCAGCAGAAATTAAAAATCAAGATGTCAACAGTATCAATATGCCTTTGATGGTTCTAGGAGAGATTAGTTTTTTGCCTCTTATAGTCTCTAATAGCTCTGAAAATTCCTTTTTTATTTTGTGGCTGCATAATCACAATCTTCTCATTTAGTCTTCATGTTGTATTCAACATTTCTCTAACTCAAAGTTCCATCCACTTTTCCTGATAAAGACAATTGTCACTGGATATAAAGTACAATTGAATAATCCAAAATAATTTCCTTTGGGGGTCATTACATCTTCAAAGATCCCTTTCCAAATGAAGTCATATTCAGAGATTCCAGGGATCAAAAAAATGTTGGTTTTATATATGTATATATATATACACACACACACACATATACATATGCATATGTTGTTGTTGTTATGTGCCGTAGAGTCGTTTTCGACTCATAGCGACCCTATGCACAACAGCCCTAAACCCTGCTCTATCCTGCGCCAACCGCACTGCCTCCGACACACCCATCCCGATTACCCCAGTCACCGAATCAATCCATCTCATAGAGGGTCTTCCCCTCCTGCGCTGTCCCTCCACCCTCTCAAGCATGATGTCCCTCTCCAAGGACCTGTCCCTCCTCGCAACATGTCCAAAGTATGTCAGACGAAGCCCCAGAATCCTTGCCTCCAAGGAATAGCTTGGTTTAATCCTCTCCAAGATGAATCTGTTTGTTTTCCTGGCAGTCCATGGTACATTCAGTACTCTTCTCCAGCACCACAGCTCAAAAGCATCAACTCTCCTTCTGTCCTCCCTAGTCATTGTCCAACTCTCTGAGGCATAATAAGCGATTGCAAATACCATGGCCTGTATCAGGCGCACCTTAGTCTCCAGAGAGACACCGTTGTTCCTGAGTACTTTAGAGAGGTCCCTAACAGCAGTCTTTCCCATCGCGATCCGCTTTTTGATTTCCTGACTGCTGGTGCCAAGAGTGTTGACTGTGGAGCCAAGCAAACTGAAGCTGTGAACAATCTCAATCTCTTCGCCATCCTTCCTGACGCTGCCAATTGGTCCAGTGGTGAGAATCTTTGTCTTCTTGACATTGAGCCTCAGTCCATACTGAAGGCTGCAGTCCCTGACCGTCCGCAGTAAGCGCATGAGGTCCTCCTCAATTTCAGCAAGCAGGGTTGTGTCATCTGCATAACGGAGATTGTTAATTGATCTTCCACCAATCCTGATGCCACAATTCTCCTCATAGAGCCCAGCCTCTCGGATAATCTGCTCTGCATACATGTTGAAAAGGTATGGAGACAGGATGCATCCCTGGTGTACACCCTTCCCAATTTTGAACCATGCAGTATTACCCTGCTCTGTTCTGACTACTGCCTCTTGATCCAAGTACAGGTTTCACATTAGCACAATTAAATGTTCTGGGATTCCCATTCTTCTCAGAGTCAGCCACAGTTTGTTATGATCCACACAGTCAAATGCCTTTGCATAATCAATGAAACACAGATAGACATTCTTCTGGTATTCTCTGCTTTCAGCCAAGATCCATCTAACATCAGCAATATATAAAATATTGAAATCCAGCATTTAACTTTGTATAGGAGGGGTAGTACTCAGGTCATACTGGGAAGACAGATACTTCCTCTAGATATAGCTGTGTCTTCCTGAATGCAATGCTTTTATCAAAACTACCATCTCCACTATCTATGAACTTAATGCGTTATTAATCACCATGGTATTCCACACAATATTGCTTCTAATCAAGGAACTTAATTCTCAGCAAATGAAGTGTGGTAATGCGCCGATGCTCGTGGAATTCACTAGTTTTACAATGTTCTTCAGCATCCTGATGTAGTTGGCTTGCTACAAGGATACTGTTGTTCTTAGGTGCAAATAAGATAACCAAAAATCAGTGTAACACTACAAATAACAGATCAAAACCTTGCCTTGTTTTATGCCATCCTTACAATCTCTGCCACACTCAACCCATTGTTGATGTTATTTTCAATTAATCTCATTGAAGTTCTTTCTCTCTTTTGCTCAATTCTATTTTTCGCCTCCAGAAACTCTATGAACTTTGATAAATGTCAATAGTTGTAGAGGGGCTTCAGAACTTTTGTTCATAGGGTTGCTATGAGTCGTGTTCAACAGGAAGGCAATCAACAACAAAAACATGTCTAGAAGTACTGATGTCTCCTGACAGCATGCCCAGAGTATATGAGACAAAGTTTCTTAACTGTGGCCTCTAAGGAGAACCTTGGATGTACTTACTACTTGGTCTTTTGGCAGTCCATAGTTTTCCTTTTTGTTGAAATTTCACACATGAACCAAGTGAACGTATCATGGCCTGAGTCAGGAACACCTTAGTCCTTAAACTGACTTCCTTCCTCTTCTGCACTTTAAAGAGATTAGTGGTAGCAGATTGTCCAATGTAATTAATTATTAAACTTCTTGATTTCTACTTCCATGGATGTTGCCTGTGGAAATGTATAAAATTAAATCCTGTATATCTTGAATCTTTTCTCCATTTATCCCAATATTTTTTTATTGGTCCAAGTGTGAAGTTTTGGGTTTTTTCACATTGAGGTGTAATCCATTTTAAAGGCAGCAGTCTTAGTTCTTTTTCAGAAAGTGCTTCCAGTCCTCACTTTCTATAAAGAAGGTATGTAATTTCATAGTGCAGGTTGCTGATGAGTCTGTCTACAATTCTGATACCATATTTTTCTGCATACAGTTCAGCTTCTCAAAATTAACTTCTCAGATTACAGAATGAGAAGGTATGGAGAAAGGATACAATCCTAGAACACATCTGATTTTATGCATGAAATATCCCTATATTCTCTTTAAATGACTACTTCTATTCATTTAAATGACAAATAGGTCTGTTTTAGAAAAGGTGAAACCAAGTTTCTCCTTGGAGGCTAGAAATTTGAAACTCCATCTTATGTATTTTGGGCATGTGGCCAGGAGTAACCGATCCTTGGAGGAGGACATCATGCTCAGAAGGATAGAGGGACAGTGCAGGAGAGGAAGACCAAGGATGAGATGGATTGATAAAGTGACTAAGGCAATCGGGGTAGGTGTGTCACAGTCAGTGAAAATGGCTCAGGATAGAGCAGACTTCAGAACTATTGTACATAGGGTCACTATGATTTGCAGGTGACTCAATAGAACGTAACAACCACCACCTAGCTCAACAACCAGCCAGCTCAACAATTATATTCATTCTTTTTCTCCTATATTTTATTTTGTTGTTGTTGAGAATACACATGGCGGAACATAGAAACATTAAATTTCTGCATGTACTCTTTAAGGGCACTGGCTATATAATACATTTAATTCTTTTCCATAATTCTTATTCATTGTCTAGCTGTCATGCACCTATTAGGAAACTTCAAACACAACGGATTGAGCCAGGCTCATCTTAATCCTCTAAGTAGCCATCATTAGTTTTTTACCAATCTAAAGAGATCTTTTACACAAATTTGCACAATGTAATATGTCATTTGGTGCCGGTTGTGGATGCAAGTAAAATTATCCTTGAAAACTTCAATCTGTTCTCCATTAATCATGATGTTGCTTACTGATCTCTTAAAGTAGATTTTTGTTTTCTCTGTGTTGCTATGTAATCCATACTGAAGGCTTCTGTTTTTATATTCATTTATTCCAAGTCACCTTCATTTAAATAAAGCTGTAATGAGTCCTATTCCAATGCTGATGCTACATTCTTCTTTATAAACAGATTTTTCTCGGATTATCTGAACAGCACAAAAACTGAAAAAATATACTAAGACACAATCCTGATGGAATCTTTTCTTTTGCTGATTTTAAATTCTACAGTATCCCCTTGTCCTGTTAAAAGGACTCAGGTAGGTAGGTAGATAGATAGATGATAGATAGATAGATAGATAGATAGATAGATAGATAGATAGATAGATAGATAGATATACAGGCTATGCATGAATACAATTAAATATTATAAAATTCTCTTTGCAATGTTACCCATTAATTTATCATGATCCACACCATGAAATGCCCTCAGATAGTGAATAAAACACAAGTAAATATTTTTCTGGCATGAATTCTCTGTTTTCACTCAACATACAATGATATCCCTTGTTCTATGTATAAATAAATTATAATTTTATAACATATTCAACATATACTTTAGCTTCTTCTTAGATTAAAATGTTTAGCACAATGGACTAAATAATATTAATAATGGGTTACTATATACCTCAGTAATTTTTTTCAAAGAATTATGATGCCGAAACAGGCTATTAGTTAAAATATAAAGCCTTTTCCCCTGAACATTTTCAAGGTTTTGACATTAAATATTTAAATTAATTCTAGAAAGTGGTTTGGGAGTCTGATCTTTTGTGATCCGAGAGCTTAGTGCAATGATAGATGAGTCAAGTAGCAATTAATCAAACAAACCTGTATGCAAATGGTACAGCTAGCCACAGGGCCATGTTTGAAAGGAAAATGGAGGTATTGATGCGGTGAGAATAAAAGCTTCTTTTAAGCACCCTGAAACTTTAGATATGGGTTAAGCATTAAGCACCTTGATATAAATGACAAATTCATATTTTATATTTATCCTGCAATAGTACACAGAGTCATCTTACTATCTATTTAGTAATATGTAATTATGTTAGTTAAAATTTAGTGTAAACACTATCCACTAGAATGTCAGCTGAAAATTTTCCTTGTGAAATCACGTAGGTAATTTAAAAAAGATAGAATTTTAAATTTTTGTAGGCAAATGAAAATTCATGAAAACTATCAAGCTTGGTACTATCTCTCAGGGAATTATAAAATTTCAATAAATCTCAATTTTCAGAGTAAAGATGCTTTCATACCAAAACATTTACAATGTTGTTGTTATTTGCCATCAAGTTGAGTACAACTCACAGTGACCCTGTGAACAAGAGATATGCACCTTTACCCCACCCTGTGTCATCCTCATTTCTGATACACCTGACCCCACTGTTACAGTCACTGTGTCAATCCACTTCCCTAACAGGTTTGGAAGCAGGAGTGGCATCCACTTCCCAAATAGCTTGTCTCCCAGAAACTACAAATGATGATAGTTATACAATTGTACAGGTCTTTCATTCATAGGGTCTATGACTCGAGAGCACTTAACAACAACATACTAGTTTACTTACAAAATTTATATACATTGTTTTCCACGCTGAATCTTTCCCCTTTCCTTTCCCCATACCTCCCTCCACTCATGAACTTGTGCAACCCTATGATTAAGCACCCCACCCCTGCCCATCCTCACCCCTCTGCTCTCCCCCTTGAATCCTCATACTCATTCTACATGAGTACTCATTCTATAATGATCCTATATAGTATTTGTCTTTATTAGACTGAGTTAGTTCACTCAGCATAATGCTCTCCAGTCCCTCCCAAGTTAGGCAGTAATTTACAAAATCATCGCTTTTGCATGCTGTGTAGTATTCCACTGTGTGAACATACCATAATTTCTCAATCTATTTCATTGTGGTTTGACATTTGTGCTGCTTCTGCTGACACTGGGCCTCAGCCCAGTGTTTAGAAGCCACAGAGGGTTCTTGACACCATCACCACTGCTGGGCATCAGCCCAGATCCTAAAAGTTAGAAAGAGAGGGCTCTAGCCACTTACAACATAAATTTAGAGAATTTCAATAATGTAGGTTGTTGTTAGATGCCATCAAGTTGCATTCAACTCATAGTGGTCCTTTGGACAACACATCTGTACCATACTCATAATCTCTGATATGTCCAATATCATTGTTCCTGTCACTGTTTCAACCCATTTTGCTGAGGGTCTTCCTCTATTTCTCTGAGACTCCGACATTCCCAGCAGTAGGTATTTTCCTAAGGATCTGTCTCTCCTGACAACATGCACAAAGCATGTGAGATGACGTTTCACCATTCGCACCTTTAAGGAGTATTCTAGTTTCACTTTCAGCAAGACAGACTTGGGGAGTATTTTTAGCAGAGATATATGTAGATATATAGGATAGAGATAGAGATAGATAAGATAGAAAGATAGATAGATAGATAGATAGATATAGACAGATATATACATACATATACACACACTCAATATTTAGAGATTGACAAATGGACTAAGAAACCATTGTATAGTCATATGACAGAGTACTTTGCAACACTAAAGAACTTGTTTAACACTATATAACATGGATACATCTAGAGGAAATTATGCTGAGTAACTTAAGTCAGTCACAAAAGGACAATTACTGTTCAAAACGACTATTATAAAGTTAAGTATAAGTTTATATAGAGACTATTTCTTACATATATCCACCTGGGATGAGAAAAAAGAGAGAAGAGAGTAAAAATTAACAAATAAATAAGGCATTATTTAAGCTGGGTAAAGAGAAAACAATATGCAATAACAGGCTGATAAAATAGTAGTTGATTAATTATACAGCATCATGATAGGCAGTGAAGAGACTGAGACTGTTAACAGCTTCAGTTTGCTTGGTGACACAATCAACAGTCTTTTACACATAAATCAAAACACGAATTGCATTGGGAAAGTATGCAGTCAGTGACATCTCCAGAGTACTCAAGAGCAACGATATCAGTCTGTAGACTAAGGTATGCCTGATCCACACCACCATCTTTGCAATTACTTGTTATGTATCAGAAAGCTGAATGATGGCTTAGGGATGATAGAAAAATTGATGCCTTTGAGCTGCGGTGCTGGAGAAGAGTATTAAATATTCCATCGACTTCTAGGAGAACAAACAGGTTCATCCTGTAGAGGATGAAATCAGGCTGCTACTTGGAGGCAAGGATTCTGAGGCTCCATCTGACATACTATGGGCATGTTGCAAGGAGAGACTAGTCCTTGGAGAGGGACATCATACTTGAGAGGGTGGAGGGACAATGCAAGAAAGGAAGACCCTGCATGAGATGGATTGACTCAATGACTGAGATAATGAGGGTAGGTGTGTCAGGGGCAATAAGGTTGGCTCAGGATAGAGCAGGGTTGAGAGCTGTTGTACACAGGGTTGTTATGAGTTGAAAGCAACTTGATGGCACATAACAACAACAATTAATTATTTTTAACTTTTATAAAATGTAATGTGTATAAATGAGGAAAAATCCAGTGATTTATAAACTTTTACTCATTTCATAAAAAAGAAAAATTATAGAAAAAAAATGTTAATGATAGAATACAAGTGATGCATACATTAGGTTGTTTTTTGTTGTTATATGCCATGGAGCCACCTGTGACTTCCAGCGACTCAATGGACATTAGCTCTGAACTCTCCCCTATCCTGAGCCAATCTCATCATTTCAGACAGACCTAATCTCGTTTCCCAGTTACTGAATCAATCTATCTCATGCTGGGTCTTCCTCTCCTGTGCTGTCCCTCCACCGGTCCAAGTATTATGTCCTTCTCCAAGGAGTTGCAGTCAAGATCACTGACGCTCCCGGATTAACCAGTCTCCTAAGTATACTTGAACTTCTAGCTGGCAAAAACTCCAGTGATGTTGTCTATAGTGTATTTGGCCATAACCCCTGTATGGTAGTGGTCCGAGTTCAACAACTGCTCTGAGGAAGAAAATAGACTGTCACCTCTCCCAAAGACCTAAAGCCTTGGAAATCCTACAGAGAGGGTCACAATGAGTTGGAACTGACTCAACAGCAGGACTTTAGAGCTTTTTGGAGATAGAAAATAAATTATATATCAATTTTTATCAATAAGTACACTATTTCAACCAAAATTTTCAATGAAAAATTTTTATAAAATTTCTACTTATGCTAAAAAATATTCTAGCAAGTTAAATAATCTGAAACTTTCATCAGTTAAAAAAAATCAACAGATAACATCACCCCTAATGGTAAAATAGTGAATATTTTTTTTGCCTAAGTATGGGAACAAGAAAGAATGTTCATTAGCACCATTTCCTCTTAATAAGGGAGCTCGAGTATTCTAGTGTTAAGGAGGTGCATTGCCAACCCAAATGCAAAGACTGAATCCACTAACTGCTCTGTAAAACAAAGACAGGCAATCAACTCCCTTGACATTCACTGCTTCTAAAAGCCCTTTGGAGGGTCAATTATGAGTCTGTTCTGACTTGAGAGCACTGAACAACAGTAATAACAATTACATCTGAAACTCAAGAGCCTAGGCAGCTCAAAAAGACAAAATATGATAAAATAACAATGAAAAACAATGCAATAAAACTATGTTTATTCATCATTCTTTTTAAGCTGCCTCTGATTTAGCCCTTGACTCTTAGAAACTCCACGTATAACACAATAGAATTTTCTGTGATCCATTAGGTTCTCATCAACTAGTTTTTGGAAGTAGACTACCAGTCCGTTCTTCCTAGTATGTTCCTATGACCCTGTTTAGTATCATAGTAACATACCAGCACCATTGACAGACAGTGCTGGCTTCATTTGAACTACATTGGCTGGGAATAAAAATCTGGTCTCCCGCATGGAAGTTAGTACTCCACCACCAAAGTGCCACTGCCCTGATATCATTAATCATACATGACAGAACTCTGATCAGGAAAATCCAAAAAGATGTTATAAACTATGTATAATATGTAAGTGAATTTTTCAATTCTGTTGTATTACACATCAATATTTAAAAATCTAGTGTATTTCTATGTCTATGAATACAAAAATGTCTATATTCTATCAATAAAGGAGATTTAGTGGCCTAGTCCATTGCTCTAACCCTAAGAACAGGCCTCCTTGGAGATTAGAATCTATCAGTGACTCTTTGAGAGGATGACCAATTTCCCACCCTGTGATTTCCAGCCTTGTAAACACAATGGATAATCTGCTATGAATAAATTCCAACTTGATGGCAATCTATTTTAGATTTTTACTAATAATAAATAGAAAACAAAATTTACAAATATATTTCAAAACCCCAAATATTTTTTTCCTAAAAAAAAGTATCTAGAAATAAGGAAGATCTGGTGAACTAGTGGGTAAGGAGTTGTGTTGCCAAAACAAATGTAAGCTGTTCAAATGCACCAGGAGGTCCATGGGAGAAAGATGGGACAATTTCCTCCTGTGCAATTTACAGCCTCTGAAAGCTTACAGTTGGTTCTGACTCAACACAACATCAAGGAATAAATTAAAAACTGTAAAATTTCATAAAGAATTGTTGTCATTGCTCTTGTTCACTACCATCAAGTTGAGCACAACTCATAATGACCCTATGAACAAAAGGACTGAAGCCTTTCTCTATCTTCATTTATCAAAGTTCATAGAGTTTCTAGAGGTATGTTCTTTAGGAAGTGGATGTCAGTCCTGCCTTCATTTAAAAAGAATACTAAAAAATAAAGAGATTCTTGGTAGAGAGATGGATTAGCACAATAGTTACGACTGTGGTCTCATACATGCTGAGGAGAGGAAAAATGAGAAGTAACAGACTACTATTCCATTAAGTCACTATGAGTCAGAGTTGAAAAAGTATTATCTGTCTATCTACGTAGAGACATGTTGTTGTTGTATACTGTCAAGTCGAAACTGACCCCATAGTAACTGACCCTCCAGTGGGATTTCAGAGGCAATAAATTGTGTAAGTAGATCCATGGAGGAGTTGGTGGAGTTAACTACCTGCTTTTGGGTTAGCCACACTATTACAACTATATAAGCCACTAGAGTTACATACGTTCCTTTAATTGATCTTTAGATTACAAGCATTCCTCATCAAAATCCTAGTAGATCTGATGGTGAATGATAAATTGATTCTCAAATATATGACCAAATTTTGAAAACCTAAACACTAACATAGCTGAGAAAATATTGAACAACTGAGGAAAAAAGCTAAGGAAATACTGAAGAACAAGAAGAAAATGTTCTTTTTCTGTTACCACAATCAACACTCACTCAAATGCTGTGGTAATTATTGTTAGGTGGCATCACATCCACTATGACTCATAAGGACCCTATGAAAACAAATCTGAACCTTGCCATATCCTGTTCATCCTCATAATCGCTACAATGGTCATCAAGCCCACTGTGGTTTTCACTGCTACTGTCTCTTCTATGTAATTTTCTTACCTCAGCATTCCATCCACCTGTTGTGACTTACTATTCAAATGCAAGTGTCACAATCATTTTGGCCTTTTCTTTCTTCTCTGTCTTTGTAATGACCTTTTGTTTTATTCACTGATGATATCTTTGATGTCATTCAACAACTCATCTGGTCTTTGGTCATTAGTTCAATGCATGAAATCTATTCTTAAGATGGTTTTTACAATTCAGTTAGGATACACTCAAGGTCATATTTTGGTCCTGTGGTCTTGTTTTCATTTTCGTAATTCTCAATTTAAATTACAGTATGAATAACAGTCAGTCAACAATCTGGTTTTGACTGCTAATACTGACATTCTCCAATGTCTCTTTTCCCAGAGGTAATCATTTTGATTCCTGTGTGGTTCATTAGGTGAACAGTTTTCAGTGGAGCTTCCAGACTATGACAGACCAAGCAGTAAGACTAGTCACCCACTTCTGTTAAGACAAGCCTCAGAACACTCTGTGGGCATCGGAAGAACACTGTTGGATACAGTGCTGTAAGATAAGCCTAGTGGACAAGGAATTGCACATCTTGGCAACCCAAAGGCACAAAATTTGAGGCCATCCACTGCTTTGTTGAAGAAAGATAGACAATCTTTGCCTGTGCAATTTATAGCCATTTAAAACAAGCTGGAGTGTCAGGTGTGACTCAGTTCTGACTCACTAGCACATAACAACAACAGTAATAGTATTTTAAAAAGAGCTCTGGAACTATTAAACTAGAAAAGCAGCTGACCAGGAAGATGGCCAATCCAAGCATCATGTAGATTTCCCGCCTCACAACCGGCCTTTAGACAACCTTAGTTTGACAATCTTATTCTACTGTCTTTATTACTTGTTCAACCTTGAGCAAGTCAGTTAACTACTCTGGAAGCCCCTTTTCCATTGGAAAGGGGAAGTAATAATAGGTACTTCAAGTTACAATTAGATAACTAGGTGGAGAGGAAGGGGACATAAGGTTCAGACCTCAAAAGAGCCTGGAGGTGGAAGAAGTTTCTGGCCCCTGAGGAGGTCTGGCAGGGGAGAGCCACTCGGCCCCTGGGAAGAGCTTTCTGGCCATAAGGGGAGCTGGCCAGCCCTGGGAGGAGCTGCCTGGCAGTGGAGAGAAGCCTGGTACCTGAGAGGAGCAGCCTGGCTCCTGGGAAAAGCCAACTGACAGGGGAGAGCTTCCTAGTGTGTATGAGGACTTTTACTTAAGCCACTTTCCTCCATCTCCTCCTCCAATACACTTATTAGTAGCACCACCAAAACCATTTTCTTTTAATGTACAAGTTCGTTCTATCTCGTTTTGTTTCTTTTCCTATAGGTAATCTGAAAACTGAGTCTTGTTTCAGAACCTGAACCCTGAGCCTAGTTCCAGAGACAAAAGGGAAATATAACTTCCACCTAAGGAAGTGAAGGTAGATAGAGTCTCAAAGTTCAGCCTGCCTTTCCCACTGGACTCACTCACTCACGCAAACACCTTGCAGTCTAGAGGGCAGAAAACGTCATGAAAATATCTTTTAACTGGACAAGAAGGCATGTAGCTTCAACTCAAGACCATTAGTAGAGTATTAATGTGGGCTCCCCTTTTTCATCATCTCAAGGCCCCTGTTCAGCATGAAGCAGCCAAAGAGTTTGCACCCCTATTCCCAAATGGGAAACCCACAAAAGAGGCAATCTTTTTGTTAAAAAAAAAAGTGAATTGGATGGTACAGAGGAAAACGTGCAACAATGACTAAATGAAAATCCAAGTTTTCTGTAAATTTTCATTAAAATTACAATTAATTTTTTTTTAAAAAAAAAGAGCTCTGATGACATACTGCATTGTGCGTTGCTAACCAGACAGTCAGAGGATGGAATCCACAAAGCTCTCACAACTTCTTGTAGTCTATATTGTAGTGTGCTAGACTGTGAACCTTTATGGTAGCAGTTCAAATCCACCTGATACTCCAAGAGAGCGAGCTGAGAAATCTCTCCCTACAAAGACTCAAAGTCTTGGAAACTTGACAGGGAGTCATCATGAGTTGAAATCTACTTGATGATGATAACTGGCGATTGGACTTTAAAACGAGCTCTGATGGGGTAGTGAATGCTTGGCTACGAATCACAAGATTGACATCCCATCAGTCATTCAGTAGAGGATAGTCAGATAGATGCAGCAGTCTGCTTCCATAATGATGGATAATCTTAGAAATGCTCTGTCATTTTTTTCTTTTATAAATATGGTCTCACGGAAATCAGTACAATATTGGCTATGAAATATTTTAACAACCCCAAACTTATATCTGTACAGGTAGGATACAGGAAGGAGAGAAGGACATGTCTCTGAGTATAGGCTCTTGGGAGATGTCCCACGGGCAGGCAGCGTGCAAAATGGCACTGCTGCAGGACTCAGGTTGCTCTTGCTGCTCAGGAGGATGAAATAGTCAGCAGGATTCTCTGCGCTCCCCTCATTCCCTGCTTACCTCATTTTGCTCCAGACTAGGACTTTCCAACCACAGCTGCTACTAGTGCCCATTCTTCTGGCTTTAGCCAGGAATTCATCCAGCAGCTGAGATATAGGAGCAGCTATGCAGAGAATTGGGAGTGGGTTCTCATAAGGTTTTAAAAGCTGTGCAATGTCCCAATCACATAACATCCTATATCACAGAACATATAACATTATTAAGCAATGCGTACTTGCAGATATTTATTTTAAAATGTTTATATGCTTTGATCCAACATTCTCATTTTGAGAAATTTTCCCTCAGGATATTAAAGCCAATTTATATATTTTATAAAAATAATCCCACTATCAAAAACCAGGAAATTATACAAACACGACCAAGTGGCAGATAAGCTTTAACAAACCTTAATACACCATATTTTAATTTTAATAATATTTGTTCTTCTTGTTGTTGTTGTTGCTATTATATGCCATCGAGTCACCTGGAACTCATAGCAACCCTATGGCCAATAGCTCTAAACCCTGTTCTATCTTGAGCCAACTTGACTGTCTCCAACACATCTGCTCTTATTGCCGCAGTCATTCTATCAATCTCTCTCATCCAGGGCCTTCTGCTCCTGCATTGTCCCTCCATTTTTCTAAGCATGATGTCTTTCCCCACGGACTGGTCTCTCCTAGCACCATGCTCAAAATATGTGAGATAGAGCTTCAAAATTCTTGTCTCCAGAGAGTAAATTGCTTTCATCTTCTCCAGAATAGACCTGTTTGTTCTTTTGGCAGACCATGGTATGTTCAGCCTTCTTCTCCAGCACAACTCAAAGGCATCAATTCTTCTCCTAGCATACTTATTTACTGTCTAACTCTCTGATGCATAGTAAGTAATGTGAAGACCATAGCCTGAATCTGGTGCACCTTAGCCTTTAGATGACATCTTTGCACTTCAGCACTTTAGAGAGTTTCCTCTCAGCAGACTTTGACAAATGTACAACTAGCGAAAGAGTAAGATACAAAGTAAGATTCATAGTACAATCTGCATCTTAAAAGGTAAACTCAGTACATGATCATTTCTTAGTGAGCTTATGAATTTTTTTTCTTTTTTCTTACCTATACTTTTCACAGTCTATTCGTGCTTTTTTGACTATGCAAAGACTGTGTGGATCATAACAAATTGTGACTGATATTAAGAATGGGAGTCTCACAGCACTTAATTGTGATCATGCAAAACATATACCTGGACCAGGAGGCTGCTGTGTGAACAGAGCAGGGGAACACTGCATGGCATGGTTTAAAAGTAACGGACAGATACTACACAGCACACAGGAGCAATGATTTTTTTAAATCACTACATAACTTGGGAAGACCTGGAGAGCATTACACTAAGGGAACTAATTCAGTCTCATAAGGACAAATATGGTATAAGAACATTATTGTAGTATGTGTATGAGGATCCAAGTTGGGGAGGGTGGGAGCAGATGGGTGAGGATGGGCAGAGGGGACTGTAAATCATAGGGTCGCACAATCTGATAGGTGGAGGGAGGGTTAGGTAAAGGAAAGGGGAAAGATCTGGTGTGAAAAACAATGTATATTAACTTTGTAAGTAAACCAGTATAAAATAAAAATTCTATTTAAATAAAACAAAATCAAGAAGGGAGTGTATAAGTATTGTATTTTCTCTCTATATCTATTAAATCTGTACAGAGCCAGAACTAAGAGAAACAATACCTTTCACAATAGCTAATCACAAGATTAAATA
>NW_006399850.1:3968697-3969681 GCF_000299155.1 Elephantulus edwardii | reverse complement strand
CAAGAACAAACTGGGAGGAGGGTAGAGAGAATAGTGCAACAATGAATGAGTGGAAGCCCAAAATCTCTGTAAATGTATATGAAAATTAATAAAATATAATTAAAAAAAATAAATCTGTATGCTGAGCAAATTATTTGAGAAGCTGGACTCAATGAAGAAGAATGTAGCATCAGAATTGGAGGGAGATGCATCAATAACCTGTGTTATGCAGATGATATAGATTTGTTTGCTTAAAGTGAGTAAGACTTGAAGCACTTGTTGAAAAAAGATCAAAGAGTACAGCCTTTGGTATGGATTGCATCTCAATGTCAAGAAAACAAAGACTGTTACCATTGGACTGATAGGCAACATCATGATAGATGAAGAAGAGATTGAAACTCTCAATAACTTCATCTTGCTTGGATCCACGATTAACAGCCTTAGTACCAGCAGTCAGGAAAAAAGGAGACACACTGCAGTTATAGGGACCTCTCCAAATTACTGAGGGTTATGATGTCAGTTTGAGGATTAAGGTGTGTTTGGTTCAGGCTATAGTCTTTCTTATCACTGAGAGCTGGACAGTGAATAAGGATGACAGAAGAAGAATTGATGCCTTTGAGCCGTGGTATTGGAGAAGAGCAGTGAACATCCCATGGACTGCCAAAAGAACAAACAGGTATGTCCTGGAGAAAGAGCAGCCAGAGTGCTCTTTGGAGGCCAGAATGATGAGGCTTTACTTCACATATTTAGGCATGTTGCAGGTACTCTTCGGAGAAAAACACGATGCTGGAAAAGGTGGAGGGTCGCCAAAAGAGAGGAAGACTCTCAACTAAGTGGACTGATGCAGTGACTGCCTCAATGGGCTCTTGTGTGTCAGGAAGTGTGAAGATAGCACAGGGCAGAACAGGAATCAGATCTTTTCTTTATAGGGTCACTATGAGTTGTACTCGACTCAATGGCACCTAACAACAAAAACATACTTTTCATATTTATTTATACTTTTTT
>NW_006399850.1:3954842-3968570 GCF_000299155.1 Elephantulus edwardii | reverse complement strand
GAGATTGCCCCTCCTTCCCCGGCAGAGCATCTGGTGGATTCGAACCGTGCATCTCTGGGACTGTAGTTGCAGCTTCTTGCCACTAGGCCACCTGAGCTCCCCTTATTTATACTTTTTTAAAAGTTGCAAAATGTTTATAATGATAACAAAGGAAAGTATTAGAATAGATGAAACAGCAACAATGAATTTTAGAAAGAAGAATTGGTAAAAAACACATATGCAAATAATGGTATGACAGACAGAAAAGCAAATTAACAAATTGACAGGGGGAAAAAAAACTAATAAATTTTTTATTGTATTAGTCACTATAATAAAGAATGTTAAACATGTTTCCTACTTTTCCTGGAAAATGAAAACTCTAAATATTAAGGTTTATTTTGTTTTGGAGTATGAACTTTTTGTTCATGAACTTCTGAATATCATCTTAAAATCATTTATTTAGTATCTATGTTAGGCAAAGGCGCTCTGGTGTGGTCATCCACAGGGAGTCGTGCTGTTAAGCCAAAGGTGACCATTCTCTGAGAGTATGAGCACACCAGCTGTTCCACAGGAGAGAGATGGGCAATCTCCTCCAGTGCAATTTATTGCCTCCCAAAACCCACTGAAAAGTCAGCCATGAGTTGGTTCCATTTCAAAGGCAATGAACTTTGAGGTTGTTGGGAGTTTTTTGTTGTTGTTGTTTATATGTTAGATAGGAATCATGTTGATTAGGAGAGACACAAAGTAAAGGTTTGTTGTTATTGTTGTTGTGTACCACAGACTCAGAACCAATCCATAGCTGGCCCTCTGGTGGGTTTCCAGAAACAGTAATCTAATAGGAGGAGACTGTCCATCCTTCTCCCATGGAGAAGCTAGTGGCCTTGAACCAAGTGCCTTTGGGATTGCAGTATAGCTTCTTGCAACTAGGCTACCAGGGCTCCTTTGTATTAAAGAAAGAAAGGATGAAAATCTAGGTTATTGAATTATTTTCATTTCTTCTGCTAAAGCAGATAGCTAACGCCCATGATTATCTCTCTGACAATGACTTTGTTTTTCCATTTGCTCATGAAGTGGATCTGTCCATTTATTTTGGACTCAGTTCTACTCTGAACACATCAGGTTGCCATGAGTCGGAAGCAACTCAACAGCAACGGGTCACTGGTTGGTTTCGGTAATGCAGAATATCCAATGAGAGATTACTAACCAGCTCAGGAATGCTCTAGAATTGACTTTAGGATTTCCAAACCCAAACATCATAAAATAGTTATCAGTTTAATATCCATAGTGAGTACAACAAAGAGAAAAACCTAAGCTTGAAATTGTTCTTATCTTTTCCTTAAATATGCTCCCTCTCTGACCACTTCCATGCATGGCTTGCTAACTGCATTATAAAATGCTCATCATTTAGTTAGCTTGCCACCCTAAACACACATTAAAACATACACATAAAAATATATGGAATACGTTGACTCTAATCATTGCAGTATCTTAAAAATTATTATTTCAAGTGCATTTTTTTATTTTTACTATACAATACATAAATATCCAACTAATGGGTTTACCAGGTTTTATTTATTTCTTGTTTTCTGAAAACAGAATCCAGTCTTTTGCAACACTACATTGTTTTCATTTCCCCTGGAAGTCACTTACTAGTCCCTTTCTTTACTCAAGGGAGAGCCTATGGTCTATCACTGTAATGCCTCTGTTTCTTCACCTATCAAAATTCCAACCCTCATTAAAATCAATTATCACAATACCACATAACACCCTAGATCTAAATGTTGTTAAAAAAATCACACAACATTCTTGGGAAGTTTCACTTTAAATTCATTACACTAATTCTCAAATAAACATTCAGATCTGTCTGTCAATCATGCCTTTTCCTAGTTCATCAAGACAACTTTTTCAAATTGTCTCCTCTTTTTAAAAATCGAGCATCATTCACTAACCCATCACATTGAGAATTTAAAATAGAGGAAATGACTAAAGTCTGTTCTCATATCCCACCACTAAACTTATCAGCCTGATAGCATCTATATCTATTGCAAACCTTTCTACATCTCTGATTTATTGTTCCTAGCAAAGGCCAGCCCTTTTATGTTCTTGATTCCCAAGATGTGGTCAAGTCTGTTCTGATTCCCAATTTGACAAAGCAAAATGATCCTATGGAGTGCTAAGCTGTAATGTTTAGGACTTCAGACTGCCAGGTCTTTCTTCCATCGAGCCACTGGGCAAATCTGAACCACAAACCTATCAGTTAGAAGCTGGATTCCTAATCATTGAGCAAAGGCATGACTTCCTTATTTTTTACTGATTTCTATTTTCAGCGGCTGAGTTCCTCACCAACGGGATCCTATTAGTAAAAAAAAAAAATAAATCACTACCATATTATTTTACCAATTATAAGTGTCAACAATGCCCCAAGATTCCTGTAACCAGGTCATAGCTATACATAGAAATAAAATAAAAAGAAATCCAAGAGCTATTTTAATTTTACCAGGCTCCTTAGGAGTAGTAATTTTAATTACTGCAACACTGTATAAAATGGCCCCATAAAGTTAATAAATTCCATTAATCTGGGCTGGAGAGCTCTGGTGGACTAATAGAAAGGAGATGTACTACCAGTGTAGAGGCATGTGACTGAATCCAGCAGCTGCTCCACAGAAGGATGGGCAATATTCTCCTGTGTAATTTACTGTCTCCTAAAACCCGGTGGAGGGTCAGATGAGTTGGTTCTGCAATGGTACACAACAACAACCGTGGTGGTCCATCCAGGCTAGTTCCAGGATTCTTCTGTTGTTCACTGGTGCATAACCTGTATCTACCTGCTTAAAAATAGCTTATGAAAGTTGGGTTATAATTTATTACCTAAATGCTTTGAAACCAACACTGGTAACAGTGTGTAGATAGTTAAGAGAAGATGGCTACTTGGCTGAATTGAAAAGAAGCTATGTGTTCATGTTGTTGTTGCTATGTGATGTCAAAATGACTATGATTCAAAATGACCCCATAAGCAAAGGCTCTGAACTTTGCACTATGCTGATCCAAACTCACCAACTCTGACACACTTGACCTCACCACTACAGTCACTGTTAACAGTGACTACTTCGGGGAACTCTGGTGGTCTAGTGGCAAGAAGCTGCACTGCAATCCCAGAGGTATGTGGTTCGAATCCACCAGATGCTCTACTGGAGAAGGAGGGACAATCTCCTCCTGTACCAGTCAGATCTGACTTGATGGTACATGCACAAAAAAGTAATAAAATAAAATAAATTTTAAAAACACACACACACACACACACAAAAAACAATGACTACCTCATAGAAAGCCGTCTTCTCTTACACAGAGCCTACTTCTTTCCATTCATGATATCCTTACCCAAGAACTGGCCTCTACTGGCAACATGCCCTAAGTATGTGAGGTGAAGTTTCACCATCCTTGTCTCCAAGGAGCACCCTGGCTTAATTTTCTTCAAGATACACTCCTTTGTTCTCTTGGCAGTTCATGATATACTTAATACTCTTTTCCAGCATCACAACTCAAAGGAATAAATTTTCTCTCTGTCATCCTTTGTCAATGTCTAGCTTTCAGATGAATAGCAGCAATTAACACATGGATATACTTAATACTTTTTTCCAGCATCACAACTCAAAGGAATAAATTTTCTCTCTGTCATCCTTTGTCAATGTCTAGCTTTCAGATGAATAGCAGCAATTAACACATGGCTTGGATCTGGTACACCTTAGTCTTTAGATTGGCACTGGTGCTCTGTAGCACTCTGGAGAATTCCTTGACAACAGATATTCCCAAGGCAAGTCATCTTTTGATTTTCTATTCCTGATGCCAAAGGATCTGATTATGGATCCAAGTAAGATCAGATAGTACACAACTTCAATCATTTCTCCATCTATCTATTGACCTAGTGGTGAGGACTTTTATTTTATAGATGTTGAGTTGAGATGCAATCCTTGTTGAACACTATAGTCCTTGATCTTGTGCAGCAAGCACTTCAAATCCTCCTCTCTTTTGGTGAGCAAGGGTGTGTCATATATATATATATGACAATACAAATTAGTGGAAAATACAAGTAGATGGCTGCTAAGTCTTTAATAAATTCCATGATTGTATGAAGTTGCTTCTATTTACAAATCTCATTTCTGTTTGTGTAAGATGAAAAATCTTAGCAAAAACAGATGAATAAATAGAAATTTCCCCTTTTATCCTCTTTTATTGTTGATAGGTGAGTGAAGTAGGACTCATAGTGACTGTGAACAACAAATCTGAACCCTGTCCTATCCTGTGCCATCCTTACAAACTCTGACACACTTAAGGCCATTGCTACAGTCACTGTGTCAAGACACCTGGTTGAGGGCCCTCCTCTCTTTCACTGTGACCCTCCACCTTTCCAAGCATGATGTCCTCTCCAAAGAATAGCCACACCTAGGAACAGGTCCAAAGTATGTGAGACAAAGCTTTACACCTTTGCTTCCAAGAAACACTCTGGCTGCAGCTTCTCTAAGACACATCTGTTTGGTCTTTTGAGAGTCCATGGGATTTTAAGTACTCTTCTGTCATCTTTATGTATTGTCCAGTTCACAGATACATTGCAAGTGACTAAATTTCAAGTCCTATCCTTAAGAACAATAATGTGAATGATGGGATATCATCATCCACATGCATACAAGGAAGACTTGTTAATACAACAATTATTCAAATATGACCACTAACAGATGAAGCCAATCAGGAGAACTGAAGATTTTTACCAAATTTTTCAGTCTAAAGTTGACCAAACATGCAATTAAGACACATTTATAATAACCACTGACTGGAATGCAAATGTTGAAAACAATGAGGAAGGAAGGGTACTTGGAAAGTATGAACTTGGTGACAGAAATGAGACTGGAAATAGAAGGACTGAGTTTTCTATTCAATGATATATACATCACAAATATTAAAAAAAACCCCACAAAATCCAGTAACTTTGCACATGGACCTTACCAGAAGGACTTCACAGGTTACAGACTGACTACATCTGTGAAAGGAATCTTTACAGAAACTCAGTATCAGCAATTAAAGCTAGTGCAGGTCCTGACTGTAGAACATACTATCAATTATTCAGGTGTTAGTTCAAATTGAAGCTGAAGAAAATTAAAACAAGACCATGAAAATCAAAATATGATAGAATCTATCAAAACAGAATTTGAAACACTCAACACTAATGATTGAAAACCAAATAAGTTGTGGCATAAGATTAAGTATTATCATCTAGAGAGCAAAAGGTCACTAAAAAGACAAAGGATAAATAAAACACTAAAGTGGATGTCAGAAGAGACCCTGAAAATTGCACTAGAACATCAAGAAGACAAAACAATGAGATGCCGAAATAAGAGGTGAACAGATTTCAAACAGTAGCTTGGGAAGACAAACCAAAAGTATTGGAATGTGCAGAGACCTAGAACTGGAGAATAAAAAGAGAAGAACTTGCATAGCATTTATCAAGTTGAAGGAACTGAAAAAAAATTAAGTCTCAAGTTTCAATACTTAGAGATTAATGTTGTTGATTGCTTTAGAGTCGAGCACAACTCATAGAAATCCTATGAACAAAAGGCCTGAAGCCTTTCTATCATTATCGACATTTATCAAAGTTCATAGAGTTTCCAGAGGCATGTTGTTTAGGAAGTGTATGGGCAAAATCTTGAACAATCCAGGAAACATCAAAAGAAAATGGAGCGAATACAGAGAGTCACTGTACCAAAAAGAACTGGCTGACACGGAAATATCTCAGGAAGTACTATACAGTCAAGAACCAATGATAACGAAGGAAGAAATTCAAGCTGCGCTGAATGACTGCCAAACAGTAAGGATCCAAAACCAGATGGGATATCAGTTGAAATGTTTCAAATAACAGATTCAGTCCTGGATGTGCTCACCGACCCACCAGGAAATTTGGAGGATAGTTGTCTGACTGACTGACTAGAGATTATTGTTTGTTCCCATTCCCAAGAAAGGTGATCCAAAATTGGACAATATCACATGTAAGAAAAAAATTGCTGAGGAGCATACAACAATGGCTAGAATAGTACAGCCAGAGAACTACCAAAAATTCAAGCTGGATTTAGAAGAGGCTGAGACATCAGGGATAGCACAGCTGATGTAAAAAAACAAACAAACAAAAAAAAGCCCAAAAACCCCCCCAAAGAATGTCTATTTATGCTTTATTAACTAAGCTAAGGCATTTGTGTGAATAACAAATGATGATCAACATTGAGATGAATGGGAATTCCAGAATACTTTCTTGTGCTAGTGCAAAACTTACCTCGACCATGAAACTGGTGTGCAGAGCAAGAGAACACTACACGGTGTTCTCTTACTCAGTTTGGACAAAGCTTCTTGGCTTAGTTATAGATTCCAAATGGGCATAGTTGGGTGTTCTGGGATTTCCAGTCTTCTCATTGTTGGCCATGTTTTGTTATGATCCACACAGTCAGATGTCTGTGCATAGTCAATAAAACACAAATAGGCAATCTTTGGTATTCTCTGATTTAGCCAGTATCCATCTAACATCAGCAATAATATCCCTGGAATATGGTGAAAAAATATACAAACATGATACACACTTTCTTGGTCTCAATGCAATATCCAGTTGATCTGTTCAAAGTTTGGTGTTTTGGTTGCATACATGAACATAAACTCAAGTGTTCTGGAATTACTGTTCTTTGTAATTTCATCCATAATATGTTTTGATCCACATAGTTGGGTATCTTTGTATGGAAAAAAATCCCAAACCAACCAACCAAAAACAGGTAAAACATCTGTTTTTCTTCAGCTTTCAGCTATGACTCATCTGACAGTCACAGTGATATCCCTCATTCGTGTCCTGTTCTGAAGCCAGCTTGTATTTCTTGTACTTTCCTGTTATTATACTGCTACAACCATTTTTTTAAATTATCTTCAACAAAATTTTACTTCCTTATTGTATCAATGACATTGTTTCAGTTTCCATTTTCTATTGGATCACCTTTCTTTGGAATGGGCACAAACATGCACCTCTTCCAGTTGGTTAGTCAAGTAGAGGTCTTTGACATTTCTCAGCACAGGTATGTCAACACATCCAGCACAAGCATTTGCCCATGCCCCCAGTGCAACTTAATTTCTTTCTTCATTGCCCTTGGCTCTTAATCACATGCTGCCTCCTGAAATAGTTGAGCATTAAACAATTATTTTTGTCCAGTGATATTGTGCATTCCTTACATCCAATTTTTGTGCTCCCTATGTTTTTTAAACTTTTACCCAAATAAACTTTCAGAATTGCAATTAAAAAAAAAGACAACACAGCATGATTCAAAATTAGAAAAGGTGTGTGTCAGGGTTGTATCCTTTCTCCTTACCTATTTAATCGATATGCTCAGCAAATTGTTTGAGAAGCTGGATTCCATGAAGAACAATGGCATCAGGATTGGAGAAGACTTATCAATAACCTTTGGTAAGTAGATGACACAATCTTCTTTGCTCAAAGTGAGGAGTTTTTAAATCCCTTGCTGCAGAAGGTTATAAATTCCAGCCTTCAATATGAATTGCATCTCAGTATCAACAAATAAAATCTTTACCACTGGGCTAATAAGCAACATCTTGGAAGAAGGAGAAAGGATTGAGAATGTCAAAAACTTCATCTTACTTGGATTCACAATCAATACACTTGAGACCAGCAGTTAGGAGAACAGGAGACATTGGCCTGTGAATGCCTGTAGTCAGGGACCTCTTCAAACGAGTGAGGAGTAATGATGTCAGTCTGGGGACTAAGGTGCCTGTGATTCAGGCCATAGGCTTTTCTAGTCACTTGCTTTGTATTAAAAGCTGGACAATGAATAAGGATAACAGAAGAATAATTGATGACTTTGAACTGTGATGCTGGAGAAGAGTACTGAAGATCCCATAGACTGCCAAAAGAAGAAACAGATGTCTTTGAGAAGGTGGAGTCAGAGTGCTCTTTGGATACAAGGATAATGAGGCTTCTCACATACTTTGGGCATATTGCTAGGAGAGCTTATTCTGTAGAGAAGGACATTATGCTTGGAAAGGTAGAGGGGTAGTGAATGAGAGAAAGAGCCTTGACCAGGTCAGCTGACACACTGACTCCGGCAATGACTGTAAGGATAGCACAGAAGAGGACAGTGTTCAGATCAGTTGTTCGTAGAACTGCTAGAAGTTGTATTCAACTCCACGGCACCTAACGACAACAACTATTCCTACATAATAAATAACCATAAGTAAGTACACAGTGTTCAGTCAGATCTAACTCATAACTTGCTCTCTAGCTGGTTTCACTGTGGTTTCATCAGTAAACTGCACAGGAGATGGCCCATCTTTCTTCCATGGAGCCACTGGTGGAGTTGAAATGCATGCCTTTGGGCTGGCAGTGCATCTCTTTACTATTGTGCTACCAGAGCTCCCTAAATACATTGTAGTGGTGATATGTCAACATACAGATAAGAACACGATGACAAACAAAACCAAATATTGAATAATTTTATTTATTTACTGTTTTATACAACAAAAGGCAATGAGTAAAAGAAAGCGAAGAAGTGGTAGTCAATATTTAATTATTTTCCAATGTTCCTTTTTTTAAGACTATAAATGATAAAAAATATCAAATATTTGAGTTTATGCTATAATATTTGTTTCCAAGTACAGACACAAAGGAGCTTAATTTTTTCTTTCATAATCTAATGAATAATCTAAGCTTGAATCTTATTCATAAAGCACAATGTAGGAAAAATAATTTGTCTATTTTAAAACTCTAGGGATCTTTTCTAGTTCTACACTAAAGATGGCAAACTTCCACTTCAAGTGGGACAGAACCATGTGTGGCCTGTCAATGCTCCAGCCACCCAAAAGAAAAGCCAGACTACATAAAAAAATCATCTGTTTACAGGCAGGAGAGGATCGCTGCTGTAACAAAGGCTTGAGTGCCTAAAAGCTGAGGCGGGGTTAACTGGAGAGATGTGTAATCATTTCCCCACCCCCATACCTCCACACCAGATTTCTGCAGATTCTAGGCACCACAGACAAACCAGCCAAGTTTTTTTACAGTGACACAGGGCTGAAATGACAAAATTGGAGATGGAAGATGGATTACCCCCTCAAATAATTTTCTAAATTCTGAAGCTGTGTTATATGGAAAATAATAAAAAAACACGTAAGTCCCAAGCATATGAGAAAGAATAATTGAGAGCTTTGCAGTTTTACACTTAAGGGACAAAGGATAAGATACAGGATTTACCAGGAACAGCAACCCTAGTGAACGCTTAACCCTTAGCTAATTGCCCAAAGGCATCACTCAAAGTACAGGTTGAAACAAAATAGTATTTCTCATTCAGCTTTCATGAGAAAGTAATGTATTTTGGATGGTGACAGAAATGAATATGAAATTATTTCATGCAATAGGAGAGAAAGGGACAAATGGTCATATGATAAGCTGAGCAGATATAAAAGGGTTTGACTGCCCCCAATGCAAAAAAAAAAAAAAGATATGACCCACTGTGGAAGTAGATATGACCCACTGTGGAAGTAGTGAGAGTATTCTTAAATAGAAGCATTACATGCAGAGACAAATGTAGGTAGGTAGGCAGACAGAGAGACATAGAGAACTTCTCTGCTTTCTAGAATATCTGAGGAAATCTGAAAAAGGATGAAATAGTATTCTAAAAGAAAGAGTCAAAAGACTAACCACAAGCAACAAGCCTGTCAGGAAACATAAGGGCCTGCTTCAAAGTAGCAGTTATGAACATAAATCAACTTTATAAGGCACTGAGTGCTTCCCTACCCAAGCTGTGATCACGAAGATAAGGAAGAGAGTTGACTTTAACAACCTTGGGTTTTGCTGGTGAGTAGAGAAAAGGAAGACAGAGCAAGAGAACTAAGGTAAAAGTACACACAAATTGGTGATAATAAGGGGCCATGGTATCTAAGCAAAGCTGAGAAAAAAAAGGCTTGATAAATAGTGAAAAAAAAGTAACAAGTAAAAAAATATTATAATGTATCAATGGAGCTGAAAAATCGCTGGAGTTAGGATTCTAGAGAGAATGAGCTGAAAAGACAGTAGGTGGTGTCAGAAAGTGGGATACTTGACACTGACTGATAATGACAAAGAATAGGATATGGCCATGAAATGCACATTTGACGGGATGGGGAGCAGACACCTGAGAAGAGAAATGCAAGGAAATGAGAGCCCAGAATATTTTTTTAAATAATAGAAACATTTTAAATTACGAATATGCATGACAGAAGTAGAGTGAAGAAAGACAGTGAAATAGAGGCTAAGAGCCTTAGAGTGTGGGGGAATGATATGGTAGTTTATCAATAACTATCACAGGAAAGGTTACTTGTGGTATAACCTAATATAAGAGCCTCAAAGTTATGGGTATTTAGGAAAGGAAAATAACCTGCTAGTCTAAAAGAACAAATGAGAAACATGTCTCTAGACCAGTGGTATAATTGATGTGATAAAGAATATAGCCACTACTTGAAAGGACTATAGTACAAACTGTTAGCTCAGGGAGTTTTAGTTAGAGCAGGAAGAAGATCATTCAGAAAATAATATACTAATAAAATCTGATTCCTTTATCAATGTTTAAAGAAATTTGATAACTGAGAATAAAACCATATTAAATACAAAATCTCAGCCCACAAAAGAGATTTTAGTAAGATATTTTATATACAAGTGATTATTTTTAAAACTAAACAGTTTTTTTGGAACAATTTAACAGTTACGTGAAGAAATAAGAATGTATTTATTCGAAGAATAGTGCACCAAAATGTAAATTAATTTTAATATGTCTAACCATTGTGATACTAATTATCTAATATTAAGGAGTAATGTGAATTAAGCACATAGGAGGAATAGTAATTTTTTTTTAAGAGTGGGAGTGGTCTAAACATATGCTTTTACAGAGACATGCAGTTACCTGAGACAAAGCAGCATCACGTTCTTCCAACACTGCATTCATTTCTTCTGCAGTTATTCTCTTTTTACATTCCTGGGCCTTGTAGATTCTATCCACAATTATAGCTCCATTCTTCTCAATAGTTATCCCTGTGTCTGCATTGTTTATTCTGTTCAGTAATTCCTGTAATGTCTACCAACACCATTATATGTTAGTCAGACATGAAGTTTTAATATATTTTATTTAATATAGGGTTTTAATTAATAGGCACATGTGAATTGTAAATTGACTGAGTGAAGTTATTGAATTTTCATACTGCAGCAAAGATGTACATTATTAGTGTGTCAATTCTTCTTTTTCCCACATCTTAGTTCTTGAAACCCACTCAATTGAACTTAAGCCTCTAAGATATAAGACTGACATCAAGAAATCTCCTCAGAGAATGGCTTACCATGTCATTTTCTTCAGGGTTAATATTTTCTAGCCTAGAAAAAAGGGACACAGAAAGCCTCATCAGTAGCATTTCCTTAGTGCAGCAAAATGAGTTCGCTTTTTAAATCTTTAGAACCTCAAGTAATTTCATTCGACTAGTCTTTAGAGTCAACCATGACACTGAACATATTAAAGTGCCACCTGCTCGACTCCATCTTTCAATAATGCTCCATATCTTCTGCACTGAATTCAGACTGTTAAGTTATTAATGTTTACTGCTATATATGACTACAAGGATCAATTGTTCATATGTGCTTAGATGAAGAAAGTTCCCCAGTGATAGACATGTTCATTCTCATCATTATATTTATTCCTGGACTTTCAATTCTTACAGAAACTGTATTTCAACTCTCTTTTGGACACTATCACAAATAAAACAATGCAAGTATTTTTATTGCAAAGTTTAGCTATTCCCTTAAAAGCAATGACAAATAATTACCATTAAATTTGACCTGAAAATCTCTTGTTATTACTTATTTGTTAAAACACTACCTAGAAAGGTCGGCCCAAACAAAATCATGTTTGAGTGGCTATTACTATACATTCTATTTTTCATAATTTATCTATAATTATTTAAATCAAGGAAAAATAAATTTGCTCTCCTAATAAGGGCAATTTTGTCTTATGAGAGCAATAAAGTATTTGCTAAAAAGTCAATGTTGATGAACTGAAGAAGTATGGTAAAAGAAGGGAATCTGATTTAACAAATATTTTAAAAATAATTTAAGCAACAGCTTTATTGGGTAAATTGGGAAAAGAATCTGAAATAAGTATTGTTGAAATTACTGATTCTACAATAGTCTAAATTACGTTGAAACTGTATTAAAAAGTACAATCATACTAAACTACACTAAAAAGTACATGACCCTGTTTTCTCAGGTTGGGTTTTCTTTATTTCTATGTGCTTCTATGCCTTAATATCCTCGCCCAACTGCACACCAAACGATACCAGAAAAAATTAGTATTAAGACACTCAACAGATACACTACCAAAAAAATTCCAAACTCCACAAATTAATGGAATCTCTATGGCTAAAAGTACCAATTTTAAAAGACAGCTGTATAACAAGGGGGAAAAAAATTAAAGATGACTTCACAGCAGTTCAAGCTAATGGTGAACACAATGCTTTTACATCATACAGCTTTAATTATATATAAATCACTAAGACATCCTACTCAAGTCTACACTTAAAAGCAAATACCCTCACTTGATACTTTTCTTTCTCAAAATACACAGCAGTTTTACAGATGCTGCTTCATAAAAGCTTGATTTGCAACAACTATGAAGATAAACATTTCTTTTTCTTCAATTAAGAAGCATATCAGAAAATAAAGAAGCATATTAGGAAAGTATAAAATTGATATAGTTTCATTTATAATCACAGTAAAAGTATTTGAAAAAAATAATATCAGGAACATTTTATCATTTAACTATTAAATAAACAATACTTTTTAAGGAAGTCATATGTAGGAGGGACATTTATCTCACTCTTAGGGTTTTTTACATGAAATTTTACTAAAAGCAAATAACCGTAATTTCAAATAAAATTCAATTTAAACTTTAATATATTTTCCAATCACTTTATTAAACATCATTAATTTAAAATGTGACAATACATATATAACTGAACATTTAAACTAATAAGATTCTTGGAAACCTTTGCAAAAGAAATAATATTTATTTAAAGTTACAAATTCTATGTTTAGTTTCAAAGTATCATTGATGAACATTAGGAAAATGACAGTGTAAACAGATTAACAATTTTGTATATTCCAAATAATCAGTATTTCTTAAGTGTATGGAATTTGTATGTAACACGAACTATTTTTGAGGTACAGTAATGTGATGAATTATTCATTTAAGAAGAGGGAGATGGAGAGTTCAAACACTTCAAATTCACACATTTCAATAAGATATTTACACAAATATTATCTGGCAAAAATAATTTTTTTTAAAAATTGAAATAAAAATTTTATTATAAACAGTCACTTATAATAAAGCTTGAATTTGTGAAAGAAATGTATAATAGACCTTTGGAAGCACATAAATTTGCAACCTACTTCACGATATATGATTGTCACTAAAGATGCATAACATCTACATGTTTTCAGCAGTGTAGTCTGCAAGTCCTAGAAATATATGAGCCAAGTTATTTATTTGGATCTCAACCTAGATTTATTATAACTCTTTATAATTGATGTAAATATAGTGATAACTGGCCATAACAGGAAAGATAAAACTTTATTGGGTAACTTGGGGATGGAAATTTACTTAGTAGCTTTCAATAGAAACCTGGCAAGAGAGAAAAAAAAAA
>NW_006399850.1:3951113-3953532 GCF_000299155.1 Elephantulus edwardii | reverse complement strand
ATTAAAAAGGTATGGAGACAAAATACATCCCTGACGGACCCCTTTCTTGATTTTGAACCATCCAGTGTCTGCCTGCTCTGTTCTGAGGACTGCCTCTTGGTCCAAGTATAGGTTTCGCATTAGCACAATCAAATGTTCTGGGATTCCCATTCTTCTCAGAGTCAGCCATAGTTTGTTGTGATCCACACAGTCAAAAGCATTTGCATAGTCAATGAAACACAGATAGACATTCTTATCTACTATACAGAAATCAACAAACTTTTCCTGTGTAGTGCCAAACAGCAACTAGCTTAGGTTTTGCCATCCTGAGTCCCAGTTATTCAGCTCTACCCTCAACTCAAAACACTGTCATCAAGTCAATTCTGATTCATGGCAACTCCCTCCCATCAGGTTTCTGAGGCTGTAAATCTTTAAGCAAAGAGACTTCGATCCTTCTCTCAAGGAGCAGCTTGTGGATTTAACCTTTCCATTAGTAGCACAATAGAGAACACATTAGGTAGTAAGTTCTAAAGCACCATACACAAATATACACAAATGGGTGTGACCATGTTTTAATAAACTCACTCAATCACTGCCATCGAGTCACTTATAACACCTAGCAACCCTTCATTGGGTTTCCAAGGCTGCAAATTTTACCAAGAGGAATACGTCTTTCTCCCTAAGAATCACAAGACATTTTCAAAACCATACAGGCTAGATTTGCACCTGGTCCTCACTATTCCGATCTTAACAGAGCACTGCAAATACAAAAAATTCTGACGTTCATTACTTTAAGAGCCAATTCAGTATATCTGATTTATTTTACGTTTGACTACTGAATACTCTAAATTAAAGATTAAGAATCAGCAAAGATGATTTTTCTAAAATTAACTTCAAGTCTAAAATAAGCACATCACTTATTGAACAACAAAATAAAAATTAAAGTACACATACCAAATAACAAAGAAATATTTAAAAACGTAAAGAAGTTATATGCTATTGTTAATCTGCTATTTTTATTGATTGCTTTACATAAGGTGTTCCATTTTCTATATAACATTGCCTTAGGAAAGCACTAAGGACTACTAATAGTCTCTATAATATATGAAGCTTTGTGCTGGTTCAAATAAAGAATTTAAATAATAATTGGTATTATCTGAAGCTGACAAACTCTAAAAAATTTAAATTATATCTAATTAATATAGAGTTTATAGCTAAACTACATATCTCACTCCTTCTTCAAGTCTAAATTAAGCCCATGACATTCCAACTACAGTCATGATAATTAGTGAGAATTTTGCTGAAGTAAATGTCCATGGGCTCAAGTTTCAATTGATTTCCTATACCATTCAAATTCTGACTGACAATCTTGTACTCTGAGTGAAAAGACCCATACAGGAAATGTCACATTTCTTGATTTACCCCTAAATCAGTCAATTGCTGCTTTTTCTTTTTTGAACCTGTTAATTCACCTTATTCAGTGATAGAAACAGAACTTGGACCTCAGATTATAAAATGGATTATTGATTCACCTGCACCAGAAAATTCCAAATTGTGTGTGTTTTAGGCGCTGAGTCTCATATTTAACCCTTAATTTTTTTAAATGAACAATAACATAGAAAATGAAAAAAAGCTATCATGAACTCTAATTGGAATAAAAATATGTAAACACATACATACTAGTTTATATAGAGAAAAATCTTTTTCATTCGAATCCTTTTTGTTTTTTTAATAATTTTGGACAGAGGATAAAAAGAAAAGGCAAATTAAAAAAAAAGTACTGAAGAATAAAAGATAAGGGAATACAGAGAAGAAGAACAAGATAAGCCATAAATTAAAAGAGAGGCACAAAGTAGGTAAGAAGTGACAAAAAAGATGGCAGAAAAAAGAAAGATGGAATCTGAAGACCATATTAAGTAAGAAAAGTGAACTAAAACAAAATAAATGTAAATGTAAATTGATTTATTGTTTTATCCTACACTGAATGTCTCCAAATATGCCTTTCAGTTAAGCAAAACCTACTAATACATTGGTTCTATCTTAAGAAGGTTTTTTCCAAAATTTACTCATGAATAGCCTGAACCTCAGCTGAGAAAAAGAATGATTAATAAAATATTTATGACATACCATGGGAATCCCAGACCACTTGGATAAAGAGGCAGTCGTCAGAAAAGAGCAAGAAAACACTGCATTGTTCAAAATTGTGAAGGGCATACGCCAGGGATGTGTCCTGTCTCCATACTTTTTCAACCTGTATGCAGAACAGATCATCTTGGAGGCTGGGCTATATGAGGAGAAATGTGGGGTCAAGATTGATGGAAAATCTATCAACAATCTGTGATATGCAGATGACACAACCCTGCTTGCTGAAACTGAGGAGGACCTGAAGCGCTTGCTGCAGAAGGTCAAGGACTGCAGCCTCCTATATGGACTGAGGCTC
>NW_006399850.1:3945337-3950483 GCF_000299155.1 Elephantulus edwardii | reverse complement strand
GCAGAGTTTAGGGCTGTTGTACATAGGGTCACTATGAGCCGCAAGCGATTCAACGGCACATAACAACAATTCTTCGTTGTCGATGTTCTAACTTCACTGGTGGAGTCAGATTTACCTGACTACCACCTGTATTCCAAGACTAGGCTATATTAGGAGCACTTGTTAAAATACATCCCAGGAATTTTTTTTTTCTCTCTCAATATGTATTAGAGAGATCTGGTAGCTTGTTGTTGTTATGTGACCCTATAGACAGCAGCTCTGAACCCTGCCATATCCTGAATCAATCTCACTAACTCCAACAAACCAGCCCCCATCGCCTTAGTTACTGCATCAATCCATCTCATCTGTGGTTTTCCTTTCCTGCACTGTCCCTCCATCCTTCCAAGGATGATGTCCTTCTCCAGGGACTGACCTCTCCTGGCCACATGCCCAAAACTATGTGAGACATAGTTTCAAAATCCTAGCCTCGAAGGAGAAACTTGGTTTCACCCTCTCCAAGATAGACCTATTCATTTGTTGGTGGTCCATACTACGTACAAAACTCTCCTCCAGCACCACAACTCAAAGGCATCGATTCTTCTGCCATCACTGTCCAGCTTTCTGAAGCATAACAAGTAATTGCAAAGACCATGGCCTGGATTAGGTGCACCTTAACCTCTAGATGGACATCTTTGCTTTTCAGCACTCTGGAAAAGTCCCTGATAGCAGATTTCTCCAATGTAAATAGTCTTCTGATTTCCTGATGGTTGGTGTTAAGAGTGTTGGTGGTGGAGCTGAGCAAGAGGTAATTGCTAATGACCTCAATCTCTTCTCCATCCATTATGATGCTGCCAATTGGCCCAGTGGTGAGAATCTTTGTCTTCTTGATGTTGACCATCAATCCATACTGAAGGCTACAGTCCTTGACCTTCTGCAGTAAGTATTTCAGGTCTGCCTCAGTTTCAGCAAGCAAGGTTGTGTCATCTATAACACAGGTTACTGATGAGTCTTCCTCCAATCCTGAGGCCACATTCCTCCTCATTAAGCCCAGCTTCCCAAATGATTTGTTCTGCATCCAGATTGAAAAGGTATGGGGACAGGATGCACCACTGACACACTCCTTTCTTGATTTTGAACCATGCAGTGTTTCCCTGATCTGTTCTGAGGACTGCTTCCTGGTCCAGGCTTCACACAAGCACAATCAACTGTTTGGGGATTCCCATTTTCCACAAGATTAGCCACAATTTGTTGTGATGCACACAAATTCCTTTGCATAGTCAATGAAACACAGATAGACATTCCTCTGGTATTTTCTGCTTTCTGCCAAGAACCATTTGACATTGACAATAATGTCTCTAGTGCTACAACCTCTTCTAAACCCAGCTTGTATTTCTGGTGGTTCCCTGTCAATGTATGCTTCCAGTTGTTTCTGGATAACCTTCAGCAGGATTTTCCTAGTGTGTGATATTAGTAATATTGTCCAATAATTTCCACACTCTGTCAAGTCACCTTTTTTCTGGATTGGGAATAAATATGGATCTCTTCCAGTCAGTTGGTCAAGTAGTGGTACTCCAGATTTCTTGGCACAACTTGGTGACCATATCTAGGGCAGCATCTGTTTATTGAAATATGTCAATTCGTATTCCATCAATTCCTGGGGCTTTATTTTTTGCCAAGAACATTAGAACAGCCTGAACTTCCTCCTTCATCACCATTACATCTTGATCATATATTGTTTCTTGAGATTCTCCTGTGTCAACACAAAGCTTGAATGTTTTTCTTCAACTTTTTCATTTAAGATCTGCCAAGTATATTTCCCATTTTGGTGTTCTAATGGAAGTAGATAGAGAGAGATCAGCTGGCCCAGTGGACAGAATGTGATGTTACCAAACCAAAGGTGGGTGACTTTTAATCCGCGGCTCTCAGGCCTGTCTTTCAATGTTTTTGTTCAGACATTCCTCTAGGTCGTATAGCCCTGGTGTACAGCGGTCACTTGTGGTTGCTGTGAGGCTGAACATTGTGACACTGATGTGTCAAATATGTTAAAGGCTGGTTACCCAATGCGGACAGAGAGTAGGGTGGAGCTCCGCGATTAAAACAAGCTTGGAAGGAGTGGCATCCACTTCCATAATACCTTGTCTCCGGAAACCCTATGAACCTAGAGAGAGGATGAAAGGCACCCAAGCATGGAGGATGCTCTTTCATAGGGTCACTATGAGTCACCTGCGACTCGACAACACTTAACAACAACAACAATGAAAGAGTAACATGTTTCAGTATCATACTTCTCTTTGTCTTTCTGAGTCACCCTATAAGATCTATTCAGTTCTGTTACTTCCTCATTTCTTCTATTTGTTTCATCTACTCTATATTGAAGATTAAGTTTCAGAGTGTTTTGACATCATTCATTTTTGTCTTCCATTCTTTCTTGTTTTACATGACCTTTGGCTCCTTTCAGTTATGGTGTCCCTGTGACACCCCCCCTTGCCTGGCCTTTAAGCTATCAGTGTTCAATGTGTCAAAATATTTTTCAGAAGATGTCTAAATTTTGACGAGATACATACTTTATGGCTCTACTGTGGCTCTTGTGGACTTGTCATTTTATTTCCCTTCAACTTCTATCTGCATATAAGTGATGTTATGTTCTTCAGTAAGCCCCTGGCCTTGCTCTGATTTAATACTGAGCCTTTCCATCATTTCCTCCCACCAGTGAAGATGATTGGATTCCTTTATATTCTATCCAGTAAGGTCCCCATGTATAAGAATTTCTATTTACGTTGTGAGGAAACAGGTACTTACATTGAATAAGCACTTGGTCTTGAAAACATCTAGCATACAATTACAGTATCATTTCTTTCACCAAGCCCAGTTTTCCAACCACTATTTCTTCTTAATAAAAGTAGCCTTTACATCTACGACCCTGTTCAGCATGAAGAAGGAAGAGAGTCGGCATCCAGTTCCCAAATCAGTAAGACAGTTGGTTTAATTACTATTGGAAAATGCTTGTCATTCCTCTGTAGCATCTGGTCCCCACTGGATCCTCACCATTTCCTTCACCTGCTCCCCCCACTGACCAAACTGTACAGCTCTGCAACTGCATCCCTGCCCATCCTCACCCTTCTGCCTCCAAACCTCACCTCTTTGTACCCCCAATATGTCTTTCCCAATAAAAAAAAAGTAGCACAGGCTAAGCATATAACAGAGTAATCATACCACTAGGTTTATGTCACTAATTTGAAAACACATGTCTATATATAGAAAAATGTGTATATAAATATTTTTAAACACCGTATTTGTAATCACCAGGAAGTGAAGGCAACCAAGATCTCCTTTATTTAGATAGATGAATAAATAAATCATAGTACATCTAATAAAAAGATGTCATGGTGATTAGCTGTCATCAAGTCTGACTTGATTTATGGTGGCTCTACATTCAGAGAAATAAATACAATGTCTTCTGCACCACTCCAACGGTGGTTGTCAGGAGTCTGAAGAGGCAGGATTATTGGATTAGAGAAACAACAGGAGATTTTTAGAGTAGTAAAACTAATTTGGATGTGTGATTCTATGCAATTGTCAAAACCCACAGAAATCTACAGTATAGAGAGTGAACCTTAAGGTATAGATAGAAATTAAAAAAAATATCAAATAGGCTGTCCAGAGACTCTAGTATGGTATATGGAATGCAATAAAAGAACCTAACTGTATTGCAAATATATGACATAGCCTCACTTCTGCAGGCCTCACTGTTGGTGAATTGGCTCTAACTCATAATGATCCTTTAGTGGGTTTCCAAGGCTTTAAATCACAATAGAAGCAGACTGTTTATTTTTCTCCTTCATAGCCACTGGTCGATTCAAACAGTTGCAGACACGTAGCCTCTGAGCTGGCAGCACACTTGAAAAGAACTATGCTAGTAAGGGCTCCTTATGCTACTAGAGTGCCCTTATAGAGACAGGGGGAATACAGGAGCCCACCTAAGCCAACGTTGGTACAGTTACTTTCACTTGAAACAGATTAAACCTAAAGGAAATAAATAATGTACTCAAGTAGGTAAAACTCTCTCTTGAAATACAGATACAGATCAACGATTCTACAAATTACACTTAAGTTGTATACTGTGCATTAAGATTGAATAAATAAGAAAATGTGTGGGTGGTTCAAATCCACCCTTGGCTCCATAGGATAAAGATGAGCAGTCTCCTCCCCTTCCTAAGTAAAATCTCACAAACGTGCAGTCATAAGAAATGGAAGCAACTGGACATCAGTGAATTTGGAGCTTTTATGCTTGGGAGGGTGGAGGGACAGTGCAGAAGTGGAAGGCCTTCTATGAGGTGGATTGATTCAGTGACTGGGGTAATTGAGATGGGTGTATTGGAGACAGTGTGACTGGCACAGGACAGAACAGAGTTTAGAGCTGTTGTACATAGGGTAGCTATGAGTCGCAAGCGACTCAATGGCACATAAAAACAACAACAATAATGAAAGAAGACAGGAGAAAAGAGGAATCACAAAATGACATAGATTAAGACATCAACAGAAGTATGAAGAAGTGGAGTAAAGTAACTGTACAAAAGTAATGTAAATTTTTCTAGAGACTATTATTCCTGACATGGAAACTACTAGCCAAATGCTAAAGATTTTAGAAAAAACCAAAATTTCCTAGTGTAACGTGTAAGAATCAGCAATGTTTCAAAACCTGCAACCACCACATGGCACTTGCACTTCATATATATAACTAATTTACATAAATATATAGAAAATGTACAAGCCATATGAATTATACTAACATATAAGCATATAAAAACTATTGTTCTCATGTGTTGTCAAGTCCCCTGTGATTCATAGCGATCCTAGGTACAACAGCTCAGAACCCTGCACTGTCTGGAGACAGTCTCACTGACTCGACACACTATTCCCATTGTCCCAGTTACTGTATCAGTCCATCTCATCTGGGGCCTTGCTCTCCTGCACTGTCCCTCCTCCACCCTTCCAAGTATGATATCCTTCTCCAATGACTGGTCCCTCCTAGCCATGTGCCTAAAGTATGTGAGACAGAGCTTCAAAATCCTAGCCTCTAAGGAGAAACTTGGTTTTACCCTCTCCAAGACAGACCTGTTTGTTTTCTTGGCAGTCTATGGTATGTTTAAGACTCTTCTCCAACACC
>NW_006399850.1:3924341-3944747 GCF_000299155.1 Elephantulus edwardii | reverse complement strand
CATAAGCACAATCAACTGTTCTGGGATTCCCATTCTCCTCAAGGTCAGCCACAATTTGTTGTAATCCACATAGTCAAATGCCTTTGCATAGTCAATGAAACACAGACAGACATTCCACTGGTACTTTTTGTTTGTTGCCAAGATCTATCTGACATTGATGATAATGTACTAGTGCCACAACCTCTTCTAAACTCAGCTTGTATTTCTGGTGGTTCTGTCAATGTACTGTTCCAGTAATTTCTAAATAATTTTCAGCAGGATTTTGCTTGCCTGTGATAATTCCATACTCTGTCAGATCACCTTTTTTTGAAATGAGTATAAATATGGGTCTCTTCCAGTTAGCTAACTAGGTAGTTGTTCTCCAGATTTCCTGGCACAACTTGATGAGTGTATCCAGAGTAGTATATGTTGAAATATGTCATAGGTATTCCATCAATATCTGGGGCTTTATTTTTTGCCAATTCCTTCAGAGTAGCCTGAACTTCCTCCTTCATCACCAGTGCTTCTTGATCGTATGTTGTTACTTTAAATTCTTCTGTGTCAGCCAATTCTTTTTGGTACAGTGGCTCTGTATACTCCTTTCATCTTCTTTTAATGCTTCCTGGATCATCTGATATTCTACCCACAGCATCTTTAAGTATGGCAACTCACAGTTTGAATTTGTTCCTTAGTTCCTTTAGCTTAACAAATGGCAAGCAAGTTTGGCCCTTTTGATTTTCGAACTCCAGCTCCTTGTGCATTTTATTATAATACTTCCCTTTGTCTTCCCGAGCTGACCTTTGAAATCTTCTATTCAGATCCTTAACTCCTTGCTTTCTTCCCTTTGCTTTGGCTTCTCAGTACTCTAGTGCTATATTCAGAGTCTCTTCTGACACCCATTTTGGTCTTTTCTTCATCTTCCATCTTAATAAGTTCCTACGTTGTGATAACTTTTTGTATTCTTCATGGATAATATTCTCGGTATCTTCCCACAGCTCATCTGGTCTTTGCTCATTAGTGTTCAAGGCCTCAAACTTGTTCCTGAGTTGGCTTTTTAATTCAAGAGGGATAGACTCAAGATTAAATTTTGATTCCTGTGGATAAGATTTGACCTTCTTTAGTTTTAATTTGAACTTGTGTATGAGTACTTGATGGTCTGTTCTATAATCTGTACCTGGCCTAGTTTTTACTGCTGATATTGAACTTCTCCAATGACTCCTTCCACAGATTTGATTTGTGTGTACCATCAGGTGAAATCCAGTGTATAGATTGTGTTTATGTTTCTTATAAAAGGTATTTGCAGTGAGTAAATCACTGGTTGGGATAAAAATAAGTATATATAAATAGAATAATATATTTTTTGTTGTTGTTATGTGCCATCAAGTCGTTTGAGACTCATAGCAACCCTATGTATAACAGCCCTAAACCCTGCTCTATCCTGTGCCAATCGCATTGCCTCTGACACACCCAGCCCAATTACCCCAGTCACTGAATCAATTCACCTCATAGAGGGTCTTCCCCTCATGCGCCGTCCCTCTGCTCTACCCAGCATGATGTCCCTCTCTAAAGACCTGTCTCTCCTTACAACATGTCCAAAGTATGACAGACAAAGCCCCAGAATCCTTGCCTCCAAGGAGTAGCCTGGTTTAATCCTATCTAGGATGAATCTGTTTTCTTGGCAGTCCATGGTACATTCAGTACTCTTCTCCAGCACACAGCTCAAAGGCGTCAATTCTCCTTCTATCCTCCCTGATCAATGTCCAACTCTCTGATGCATAACAAGTGATTGCAAAAACCATGGCCTGTATCAGGCGGACCTTAGTCTCCAGAGAGACACCGTTGCTCTTGAGTTCTTTAGAGAGGTCCCTAACAGCAGACTTTCCCATCGCAATACGTTTTTTGAATTCCTGGCTGCTGGTGCCAAGAGTGTTGATCGTGGAGCCGAGCAAACTGAAGCTGTGAACAATCTCAATCTCTTCACCATCCATCCTGATGCTACCAATTGGTCCAGTGGTGAGAATCTTTGTCTTCTTGACATTGAGCCTCAGTCCATACTGAAGGCTGCAGTCCTTGACCCTCTGCAGTAAGTGCATGAGGTCCTCCTCAGTTTCAGCAAGCAGGGTTGTGTCATCTGCATAACGCAGATTGTTGATAGATCATCCACCAAACCTAACGCCATTACTACATGACAATATAAGAGAAGCTCTGGTGGTCTAGTGGTCAGAAGTTGTACTGCAATTCCAAAGGTCAGATATTTGAATCCACCAGCTGCTCAGCAGAAGAATAGATAATCTCCTCTCCTGCGTTTTACTGCCTCTGAAAATTCACTAGGTCAGCTATGACTCAGTTCTGATTTGGTGGCATTTTATTCTCATATAATAAAAAAAATCATTATTTCTAATAATTTTCATATACATTAATCTTATAATGTAGATAGAAATAGAAATGAAATAGAAATAGAAACATATACACACACAAAATACATAAGCTTTATGAGTTATAATCATTATCATCAAGTCAAAACCAACTCCTGGACGACTTTTCAGTGGTTTTTGGAGGCTATAAATCGGAGGGTGCAGGACGAAGCAGTCTCTCAGCAGATTGTCTCCTTCTGGAAACAGAGAGGCACCACTTTTTAGTGGAATAATCCTCTGTACACTATGCCACCAAACTGCTACATAGTAACTGCAGTAGTTTCCAAAATATACGTACGATTTTAAAGCCATTTCCATATTCTTGGCTCGTGCAATTGCTTCATCTCTTTCTTCATTGGCTAATCGAAGCCTAGACATAACAGCTTCATCACGTAATTTCTGTGCATAATATACTTCTTCAACAAGAGCTACCAAAAGAAACAATTCATAATTAATTAAAGAATGTAAAAGAGAAGCACATCTTTCTAGTACAAATAAAAAATAAGAAATAATTCTACCATTTTTTGAAATCCTTGTATAGTCAACTGAATAGTATCAAAGGCAATATGAATTGGTAACTGTAACCTAACATTTTTTAAAGCTACTGAAATATTGAGAAGCTGTTTAGTACCCATAGAAAAGCTAAAGTAAACAACTGTAATAATAATAACATGTTATCTAACAGTGATAAATGTGACACTTAGGACAAGGCAGTCTCTCATACATATTACTTATTACTCGTGTTGCTGTCTGCTGCTATGGAGTTGGTCCTTGACTCGTGATGACCTCATGTGTTGCACAGCAGAACTGCTTCATAAGGTTTAATGACAGCAGTTTTTTTATGAAAGAAGTTTGCAAGGTCTTTCTCCCAAAGAGGTACTGACTGTGTTCAAACCACTAATGTCTGGATTAAAAGCCAATTACAAACCACTTGTGCCACAGGGGTTCCTTATACACTACTCATTACTACTGTTGCTCTTGTGTACTGTCAGGTCAGAAATGACCCATAGCTCACCCACCAGCGGGTTTTCTGAGGCAGTAAATCACATGGAAGGAGACTGTCCATTTTTCTCCTGCAGAGCAGCTAGTAGATCGAACCGCATACCTTTAGGTTGGTAGTGCAATTCCTACCCTAAGAGTTCAATATTCTAACCATATCAAGAATAATTTTTAATGAAGTTGTAATACTTAGTGAAGGAGGAGATGCTGAATCTACAACCTGGAAATTTTCCATTCTGAAATGTATGTAGCCTAGGACCATTTTTGTATATGTGCATAGGAAATAAAAACACAAATTTCATCAATAAGTGAAGAGATAAACAAACTAAATAAAATAAATTGTTCTAGATAGAACAAACTAGCATCCACATGGAAAAATTGAATGTTTTTGTATAGTTGCACTATTTTGCTCCTATAACTCAATTAAGTTTTATCCAAAATGGAGTACAAACAGTCTTTGTCCCTGCTATTTCTAGAACACTTTCTCCTAGGAAGAAGTATCCAGCAGCTCAGAGAAAACAACAGGATGTAACAGGAAGAATATGGACTTTGATCTAGATCCAAGGTGCTAACATTAAAGCAGGCTGGATTTTTAAAATTTGTTACTTTACCTGTCATTCGGGTGAGTAAAATGTACAGTGTTCACAAAAACAAAATTAGATCTCATAAGAGGTCATTGAAAAATATGCAAAACATAATTAAATGAATTCTTAATAAATTTTACATCTATGCCCATGCTGGAGCTCTGGTGGCAAAGTGGCAAGATGCTGTGCTGCAATCCTGAAGGCACACAGCTCGAGGCCACCAGCTGCTCTGTGGGAAAAGGATGGGAAATCTCCTCCTGTGCAATTAATTGCCTCTGAAAAACCACCAGAATGTCAACTATGAGTTGGTTCTGACTGTACAGTATACAGCAACAACATACCAATGGTACTACTCCCAACCAAAAATTTGGAATTTGACTTTATTCCTAGTTACATGAAAGGTCTGATTCTGATCAATTTGGATGACATGGTTTGCTTGTTTGTTTGTTGTCAGGTTGTTTCTTTGTTTTGTTTTGTTTTGTTTTGTTTTAATCAGTTCAAAGGAGGATTTTAAAAAATATTCTCATTGGGGTGTAAAAATTATGAAAAGTAATCTAGAAGAAAATTGTTCCTAGAACCTAGTCTACATTTACACTACACACTATGATTCATATAATTCAATAATTTATACAGAATGTCATGATATTTGATGATGTTTTATAATGTTTACATTATCAAATACTACTAGTTTATGGGCCAGAGAGAATGGATTATAATAAATATAAATTAAATGGTCTAAGTCCAGATTAGCATGTATATTATATAGCTATAAACTATTCTGACATATTGAAAGGTTATATTAGTAAAACTAATCACTAAACTAAATGCCAATGAGTGTTCTACCACTTCTGTACATGTGATAAGATCTTTATAAAGTGACATTTAAAATAAGCTGTGTTTGACTTTGTATACAAGAACCTCTAATGAAAGAGGTAAGACTAGCAATATCAAGGACTTTAATAGTTATCTCTATGCTTAAAAGTAAATGATTTCTACAACAAAATCAGTTGGCCCTATGTTAACAAAAAAAAATTCCCTTTCTATTAGTATTTCAGATTCAAAGATATAAATATATTTAAGGGCAATTACCTCCTGAATAACCTAAGGCTAATTTTTTTAAATGCTGAGGGAAATATATATGCTATAGCTCTAATTTTAGAAACAATGAGAAAAGCTTTTTAAAAAAAATGTTACTAAATGATTATTTGAAAAAAAGTATATTTGGTTATATGTAAAAATTTTATATGTAAAATTTTTTGGTTATAAAAAAGCTGAATCTTCTGAAATATAGTACTTTAAAAGGGTCACTATGCAATTCTCAAACATTTTAAGTATAGAAAACTTAATTGTAAACACTGAGCTTTTCCTAGGTAGATGACTATTACAAAGTTCACTAGAAAATCAATATAGCATTTTAGTTGGAATTTGCTCATTAAACACCCACAGCTCTAATGCAAATTATGATGGAATGAATAAAGCAAATACGCATGCTTCTTTCTTTTTATTAAATGTAAAATCTACTGTTAATTGCATCTCGTATGTCATACAAACTTTTCTCCTTAACTATTAAATAGAAGCTTTAACAAAAGTCATTAGAGATTCTCTTTCTTTGACTTGAATAAATTTCAATATTTGTTCAGTAAAGGTTCACAGCAGTTAAATTACATTAACAAATATTATTAGCTACTATGTAAGCCAACCAAGTAAAATACTTATATTGTAGGTAAAACAAATCATTGGGTGTTTACAATAATATTTGGATATCTCCATTTTTAAACATGGTTATCAAATATCCTGTAATTCTTAGTCAAATGAGAAAGATTCAGAGAGGATCATCCCCACTCCCCACCAAATACTCAAATTTGTTTAGTAAGCTAATTGTTTTCTAATATGGCCAAGAGTAAATATGAAGAAGCTGAACCATACTAAGAATGGGTTTACTGAGTCAAGGCAGAGTACATATTTTCTTAGTAGAACTCAAGTCTATTGACAAATCCATATTTTACTCTTTTCAAACTACTTTTAAAACACACTCAAAATGAGATAGCATATTAGAAATCATTCTGATGTTTAAATGGGAGATTATGAATCTCTAAATAACATAATTTGTAAAGAAGACATTTTTCAGAAAAAAAACCATGTAACATCCGTAAAGCATTTAAATATAGAGAAACCCATTAATTTTTTTAAAAGAAAAACTATCATTATGATTTAAAACTTAGCATAATTTATTAAATACAACTAAGGCTCCAAAAGGTATACCTTGCTAGTGGGATTTACGGTGCAACTGCCATAGTGTTTCTTTTAAAAGCTAGAAACAGAAATATATGATACAGAAATATTCCTAGATCTCTATCCTAGAAAAAATTAGCTGTGATACAAATATACATATCCACATCCATGTTCAGCACAGCATTATTCACATTAAAAAAAAGATGGAAACTGCCTATATGCCCACTAACAGATGAATGGACAAACTCTGTTGCATAGATATAATGGAGTATTATGCAGCAATAAACAATAATGATGACTTTAAGAAACACCTCACAACACAGGTGAATATGAAGAACATTATGTGGAAACCAGTGGGTTTCAGAGACTGTTAATCTCCTGTGGAGCAGCGGGTGGATCTGAACCATGGGTCTTCGAGATTGCAGTGCAGTTTTTTACCACTCTTGTTATGTGCTATCGAGCCTCCTGTGACTCACAGCAATCCCAAGTATATTAGCTCTGAAACTTGCCCTATCCTGAGCCAATCTCACTGTCTCAGACCTAATCACCTTCTAGTCACTGAGTCAATCCATCTCATCCTGGGTCTTCCTCTCCACCCCTCCAAACATGATGTCCTTCTCTAAGGACAGGTCCCTACTGGCCACATACACAATGTGTATGAGATGGGACCTCAAAATCCTTGCCACCAAGGAGCAGCTCAGTTTCATCCTCTCCAGAATAGATCGGTTTGTTCTTCTGGCAGCCGATGGCATCTTCAATACTCTTTTCCAGCACTGCAACTCAAAGGCATCAAACCTTCTTCTATCATCCTTAGTTGTTGTCCAGCTCTCAGATGCACAGAAAGTAATTGCGAAGACCATGGTTCTTACCACTGTTGCTATTATGTGTCATCGAGTTGCTGGCAATTCATAGGGACCCTATGTACAACATCTCTGATACCTGCTCTATCCTCTGCCAACTTTACTGTGTCTGACATACCTACCTTGATTACCCAAGTCACTGTATCTAATCCATCTCATTAATAGTCTCCCTCTTTTTCTCCATCCCACCACTCTTCCAAGCATAATGTCCCTCTCCAATGACTTGGTCTCCTTGTAACATGCCCAAAGTATGTCAGATGAAGCCTCAGAATCCTTGCCTCCAAGGAGAAGCCTGGCTTAACCCTTTCTAGGATGAACCTGTTTGTTCTCCTGGCAGTGCATGGTATATTCAACACTCTTCTCTAACACCACAGCTCAAAGGCATCAATTCTCTTTCTATCATCTCTAGTCATTGTTCAGCTCTCTGACGCATAGCAAGCAATTGCAAAGACTATGGCGTGGGTCAGGCACAGCTTAGTCTCCAGACTGATATCGATGCTCTTCAGTACTCTGGAGAGGTCCCTGACAGCCAATTTTCCCAGAGCCATTCATCTCTTAATTTCCTGGCTGCTAGTTTGGTCCACTATATATATATAAAACTGCAGTACAGCTTCTTACCATTTAGCCACAGACAGAAATACAAATAAATTGATGGACAGAGATAGATATATGTTATACAGATAATAATTTAAAATATATTAATATATTTAATGTTCTTAAAATCTGTACATTTTTGCTTAGGTGGTAAATGGATTACACTAATAGATAATTAGCAAAACATATATTTTGACCATATTATTCAGAATTTCTATTATATATCATACTATTATGGTCTTTCTAAAATAGGACTTGACTTTTTATTATTTCACACAAACAATTCATAATAACGGTCCTTATTAAGAAAAAATATAAGCTCTTATAAAAATTTGAAGGAAGTACTTCATAGTTCCATAACATTTTTTATGTTTTAAAAATATATAGAGTATGTTCTCATTTTGTTCAGCAGTCTTTAAAAGTAAAATTATTTGGATATATTGCATTTTAAATAACAAATGTATTCTTAATATTAGATTTTTACATGGTTCCCAAATACTCACTGCATAAATAATACTGTAATAAACATTTTTGTACATAGATCTTAATTTACTTAGGAAAATTCCTAGAACTTTTACTATGAGATTAAAAATTATCCTTTTAAACCCTAATGCATGCTGCCAAACAACAACAGCCCAGAATAAGAGGGACATTATTACAAAGAGGACTGGGGGAAGAGGGGAAGGCGGGTAACTGTGTAACAATGAATGAATAGTAAAAGTCAAAAATGTGAACTAGGGGAGGGAGGTTAAATGGTCAACAATGAATGAAGGAATGAAAATCTAACTTGTCTATAAACATGCATTACCATAAAAATTAAAATAAAATTTTGTTTAAAAAAAAACCCAAAGTGCTAATAAAAACCAGTACTACAACTAACTAAAAAACTCAAACAAAACTCACTGTCTTTCCATTATGACTGAAAAAACCCCTCCATCAGATTTTCAAGGATGGCAATGGAAATCAAACAGAAGGAGACCACTCATCTTTCTCCTGCAAAGATGCTGGTGGCTTCCAATCCCTGGTGATGTACAGTCTTCTGGTTAGCAAGGTAACTGGTTATGGACTACGTTACTGAGCTGCTTCATGCTTTCTCTGTTGTTGTCGTTAAGTGCTGCTGAGTCGAATATGAACAAAAGATCTGAATCCTATTCTATCCTACACCATTCTCACACTTCCTGACATGCAAGTCTGCAGCTGTCACTGTATAAATCCACCTAGTTGTAGATCATCTTCTCTTTCGCTGACTCTCCACCTTTCCCAACATTATTATATCCTTTTCCAAGGAATAACCCCTCCTATCAACATGCTCAAAGTAAAAAAAATAAAATAAAATGCTTACCATCGAAAATGTTAAGGCACATACAGAAAATTACACAAAAAATTAAGTTTCAATTTGAGAAGTGTACAAGAATACTTTTTTCTAAAACAGTTATTATATACATATTTTAAAAGTTAATTCTAAGATTACAAGAGAACACTTAAAAAATCCACATTTACCTGTAAGTCTCAGAGCTGCAATTAACATGGGTAGTAAAGTTATTATTTTAAAGTAAAATATATACATTTATCCCTAAAGCTGTGGCAGTTGCACCATAGAGTCAGAACCGACCCACAGCTGATCCCCAGCGGGTTTTCAGAGGCAGTTAATTGCACAAGAGGAGATAGCTCATCCTTCTCCTGCAGAGCAGCCTGTCTCCCGTGGAGCAGCTGGTGGCCTCGAACTGAGTGCCTTTAGGATTGCAGCCCAGCTTCCTGCTACTAAATATCATTTGTTTTATATATTTATTAAAATATAATTGTAACAGTATATGACTTATTTTAAACCATATTTGATACAGGATACTCTGACTAAAATTTTATACCTATCAATATGAAAGTAATATGAAATGTTACTGATACCTACATTTTTTCAAGATTATTTTCACTTCAGAAACAATTACATATCATCTTAAAATGCTCTTAAAATAATTTCCTAAAAAGCTTTTTAAATGTCTCTCAGCACCATTTTTTAAACTTTTCTAAACACTACAATCAACATTAAAGTGCTCAAATAATTGCTCCAATGCTGAAGTCCATAGTAAATAATTTTCAATAAACTAGTTTGCAATTGTTGGTTCTTATGAATAAAATCTTCTTTTGTTCATGGAGGGTGTACATGGAAAAATGACACAAAATTGGCCACACTTCATACTCAAGCATTGTTTGACCTGCCAGTTCTTATAATTAATCCTGCTTCATAGCCACAGGATTCCCCAGGTGAGATGGTAATATAATCAACCTTCTATCAATATTTTTATCTGCTAATTTAACAAAGACAAGTCTTTTTTTGTTTTGATCTGAAATTACAGGCCATACGCTCAAAATTGTTTTCTTCTCAAATGAATATGTACATCCAGTATGTATGCAGCTAAAGCTCCACTGTAAACTAATGGATTTCAGGCCCCCCAGTATTAAATCAACGGCTATCACGTTTTACTAATGTCTATTACATATACAGAAAAACAAGATTCTTGTCTGTATTATTTCTTAAAAGCTAATGGCATGCTATTTATTAATGTTTCTGTTATATAGAACTCTTGTTCTTTTAAAATGTTAGAGGTCAATATTATCAGAGATAGTACACATCATTTTACAAGAGAATATTCTAAATATGTTCTACTATAAAACGTTGATTTTCTTCATTATTTTAGGTGCCCTAAAATATTTGCTATAACAGTAAATTACCCATCTACATATTTAACATTTTAACCTGGATAGGAAAAACTCAAGCTGCAAATTTCAGACAATTAATGGCTGAATAATCCTTTAGACAATCAAAATTAAATCCTTCCCCCTAGCTCCCCACTAAAGGCACATCTCTATAATAAAAAGGGGCTTGGTAATATATTTAATTTACAAAATATTAGACTAAATTTGAGTGCAGAGAATAGAATCTATGCTTAATGAGGGAAAAAAAGGCAAATAAAATGCTTGCAACATCAGGAAAATAAGCTAATTAAATGAATTATGTAAATGTTGAATTACGCATTATTAAAACATATATAGGCAGACAGATAGATGGAAGCATGGATGGATAGATTTATAAACACAAGATTTGGAACTAAAGAAGTTCTTTTGGCTAAAACCCAATATTGGCCTTATTTTAGTTTAATTGGAAGAGGATCTTAAATTCATCTTCTCCATGAGATATCAGGAACCTGGATTTCTCTTTGTACCAAAGGTTAATAAGAAATGTGTCTGCAAAAGTCAAACAGCATTAAATACCAAAAACTGATTATTATTCTACAGGAGTTGTTCTGTCATTCATAATCTCTCCATGCTCCAACCTTCCACAGCTAATCTTTAATGGATGACATGCAACAAAGGAAAATAACTAACATAAAGCAGAGATGCCAATGTGAGCTTCTACGAAATAGAAAAGTAAGGCTTTTAAAAAATACATAAATATTTTAAATATCACAAAAAATAACTTACAAGAAAGACCATTGAAATAAATACTCATGTAAAATTTAAACACTATCTGTACTGAAAATACAAGAGTAATTAAAATTAAAGAGAATTATCCTAAACACTATGCAATTTTCACTGAGATGGTTTAAGAAAATTAAACTAAATTAGTTTAAGTTAATTGAATAAATTATAGTTACAAGTTATAATTAAATCAAGCATAAATTAATGGATACAGATCATGTCATACAATACTCTTATTTTTAGGACCAGCTAAGTTAAAAATTTCAATCTGTTTTTAGTTTAATCACTTCATTTAAAAAGAAATACATACAATGTTTCTGCTGTGCTGCTCTAAAACATCCTTTAATATTGTAAAGTCTACATGGTAGTGGTTGCTGTTGTTATGTGCTGTTGAGTTGCCTGTGACCCATTGTTGTTGCTGATTACCATCAAGCTGAGCACGACTCATAGTGACCCTATGAACAAAAGGCCTGATGCCTTTCTATAACTATCAACATTTATCAAAGTTCACAGAGTTTCCAGAGGCATGTTGTTTAGGAAGTAGATGCCACTCCTTCTTCTAAACCTCTCTTAAACGGGGACTTCCACCCAACTGTCTGCCACTGGTAACTGTTATGGCATTTGACACCCCAATGGCACAAATTTCAGCATCACAGTAATCCCAGGTTATCTCAATAAAGCATATAGAAGAGTGCTGTACCACTTAGAAGAATGTTCCTCAAAAATATAAAAACAACCGACTTCTAAATACAAAGGCCCTCTCTGATCTTGTTGACTCTAAACATGAGGCTAAAATAAAAACCAACCAATATAGTAAGTTTATGTTCTTATGTACCATTAAGTCACCTGCGACACATAGTGACCCTGTGTGCAGCTTGGAACCCTTCCCTTTCCTGAGCCAGTCTCACTAATTCCAACACTTCAACCCCAATAACCCCAGATACTGTATCAATTCATCTCTTCAGTGTCTTCCTCGCCTATACTGTCCCTAGAGCCTTCCGAGCATGAAGCCCTTCTCCAAGGACCAGTCTCTCCTGGCCACATACCCAAAGTATGTGAGATAGAGCTTCAAAATCCTAGACTCCAAGAAGAGACTTGGTTTCACCCTCTCCAAGACAGACCTATTTGGTTTTTTGGCAGTCCAGGGTATGTTCAAGGTTCTTCTCCAGTACCATAACTCAAAGGCTATTCTCTATTCTTCTTCTGTCATCCTTAGTCATTATCCAGTTCACTGAAGCATAACAAGTAATTGATAAGACCATGGCCTGGATTAGGCACACCTTTGTCTCTAGACTAACACGGATAGAGACCCTACCGTATCCTTTGATGTTTTAAGGTCATACACGGTAGTAACTGTCACAAAATTATATCCACCTGGAAATGTAAAGAATTAAAAAAAACAGGTAAAATATCTAAACAACTATTGTTATTGTTGGGTGCCATCAAGTCAAGTACGACTCACTGCAACCCACTGAACAGCAGATATGAATCTTGTCCTATCCTGGTCATCTTTATCATCTCAGATACAGTTAAGCTCACTGCTGTAGTCATCATGTCAATCCTTGTCTTTGGGGGTCTTCCTCTCATTCAATGGTCCTTCACCTTTCCAAGTATGATATCGCTTTCCATATATTTTGTTGTTGTTGACTTCTGTCGAGTCGAGGAATACTCATAGTGACACTATGAACAAAAGACCTTAAGTGTTTCTGTAACTATCATCATTTCTCAAAGTTCACAGAATTTCGAGGCATGTTTAGGAAGTGGATGTCACTCCTGCTTCCAAACATGTCTTAATTTGGAAGCTCCACCAAACGCTGTCCATCATGGGTAACCATTATGGCATTCGACACTGAATGGCAAAGAGTTTAGTATCAAAGCCATTTCAGGTTACCTCAGTACAGCAAACTGACAGACCAGTGCTGCACCACTGAGAAAAATGCTCCCCTAAATTATAATTACACTAGGACCGAGGGCCCAACCAACTTTTAAATACAAAGGTCTTCCAGTAAGTGATGTTGACTCTAAACAGGAGGCTTAAATAAAAAACAACCAAACATTTGACAGGACCCTCAACCAAATCAAGAGCACCCAGCTTACAAAGTAGAACTGTTTCCTCCAGTCTCCCTTTTATCTGTTTTTGTTGTTAAGTGCCATGGAGTCGAATATGACTCACAGCAACTCTGAAAAAAGACTTGAATCCTGTTCTATAACTATCATCATTTATCTATGTTCATAGACTTTCCAAAGACATGTGGTTTAGGAAGTAAATGATGCTCCTGCTTCCAAGCCTGAATCAATCTGGGAGCTTCAAACACTGTCAATGATAAGTAACCATTATGGTGGCTGACACACCTCTGGCACAGTGTTCAGCATCACAGCAACTCCAAACTACGTTGGAATAGTAAATAGATAGACCACTGCTGTACCACTTTAAAGAATATTTATCCCCAAAGTAAATAACCTTTGACAGGCACACCCACCAAATGCAGATAGACTATACACCAGAGATGCCTCCAGGTCATAGCTCATTGTTAGCTGAATCTGGTAAGTCCAATCAGGTGACACTCACTTATGGACAAGGAAAAAAAGCCCCAAAAAGCAACCAAATATTCTGTTTTATCCCAGTGATAACAGACAGAAAGATAGCTAAACATCTCAGTTTTTCTAATACTAAGTAAAATATAACTATACTTTTTCTCCTATAAAGATAAAATAGTTTTTATATTTTCAAGCGCTCTAAAAATCAAGAAAAATAATTTAAATGAAATAATAAATATGTTTATACACTAAAAATATACACAAATCAATTATTTATAAAAAATGCAAACAACTATAGAATAATATTTATACAGAGTCATTGTACCAAAAGGAATTGGTGGACACAGAAGAACTTCAAGAAACAACGTATAAGCAGGAGCCTGTGGTGATGAAGGAAGAAGTTCAAGCTGCTCTGAAAAGACTGACAAAACACAAGGAACCAGGAATTGATGGCATATCAGTTGACATATTTCAACAAACTGGAAGATAACTATATTAATTCCCATTCCAAAGAAAGAGTGTGAAAATTATCGAACAATATCATCAATATCACATGCAAGCAAGATTCTGCTGAAGATTATCCAAAAATGAGACTGGAACAGCACATCAACAGAGAACTGCCTGAAGTGCAGGCTGGATTTAGAAGAGGCCATGGCACTAAGGATATTATAGCTAATGTCATATAGATCATGGCTGAAAGCAGAGAGTACCACAAGAGTGTCTATCTGTGTTTCATTGACTATGCAAAGGCATTTGACTGTGTGGATCACAACAAACTGTGTCTGACTCTGAGAAGAATGGGAATCCCAGAACACTTGATTGTATTTATATGAAACCTATACTTGGACCAGGAGGCAGTCGTCAGAACAGAGCAAGGAAATACTGTTGTTGTTGTTGTGGTGGTTATGTGCCATTGAGTAGTGTGATGTCCATCTCCAAGGCTGGTCCCTCCTGAAAATATGCACAAAGTATGTGAGATAGAGTTTAAAAATCCTTGTCTCCAAGAACCAACCTGGTTTTACCCCATCAAGGATAGACCTATTTGTTCTCTTGGCAGTTCATGGTATGTTCAATACTGTTTTCCAGCATTACAACATAAAGGCTTCAATTCTTCTTCTGTCATCCTTAGTTACTGTCCAGCTCTCAAGTGCACAGCAAGCAGCTGAGAAGACCATGGTTTAGATTAGGCCCACCTTAGTCTCTAGGCTAGACTTGTTGCTCTCTGGCATGCTGGAGAGGTTGCTGAGAGCAGATTTCACCAACACAAACCCATCTTTTGGTTTCCTGATGGCTGGTGACAAGAGTGTTGATTGTGGATAGGAGCAAGATGAAAATTTTAAAAATATCTTCAACTATCATGATGAGCATTGGTGAGGATCTTTGTTTTCTTGATGTTGAGACACAATCCATATTGGCGCCTACAATTCTTGACCTGCAGCAACAAACAATTCAAGTTTTCTTCAGTTTTGGCAAGCAAGACTATGTAATATGCATAACACAGGCTGTTGATGAGTCTTCCTCCAATCCTGATGCCAAACTCTTCTTCATAAAGTTCAGCTTCCCAGATGATCTGTTCTGCATATAGATTGAAAAGGTATGGAGAAAGGAGACATCCCTAATGCACTAATTTCCTGATCTGAACAACCATGCTGTGCTCCCTTGCTCTGTTCACACAATGCCTTCCTGTTCTACTTGTAGTTTTCACATGAGCACAATTAAGTGTTCTGGAATTCCCATCCTTCTCAGTGTTAGCCAGTTTGTTGCAAACCACACAGTCAAATGCTTCTGCATGGGTGCTAAGTGAAAACCTGGCAGTATGAATCAATCAGAATGCAGAAAAGATGTGGTAGTTGGCTTTCATAAAGATTATATCCTGGGAACATTATGATGCTCTACTCTGCTATAGAGTCTCTATTATGAGTTAGAATCAACTCAGTTGCCACAGGTATGGGTTTTGGTTTCAGGGTTGTGGAGTTAACCTAAAAGTTGGCTTCTTTTAGCCATAATAATTAGCTGCTTCTGGTCTTCAGCTGCCTTAACTGTAGACACATGGTCTTAGAAATCACCAACAGCTGTGAGACCAGGCTAACAGAAAGACTGCTCCACATACTGGGCAGCAAGACTTGAGGTGAGCAATATTTGAGATGAGCAATACTTTCAGCAGCAAGTATTGAGGGAGATTGGAACAGACCCTGTTGGTGAGACCCTGGTGATGGTGCTAGAGAAACTGTAGAAAGGTGTGATCTGAGGCTTCTTGCATTTGTGCTAGCCACAGTTAAAGGTGTGGCTGTTCTTGCCAGATGTTTGAAAGAGAAGCTGAATTATAACTGCTCTGAGACAAACCTTCCCGGATTATTTGGATTTGACTGATGAACTGAAGCCAGTGCCTAGACTTATTGAGGAATTGTGCCTTGGAACGGTTGGCCTGGACTTCTACTGTGAGATATTCTTTGCCTCCCCCACTCACCTCCCTAATAAATTCCATTGTTAGTACCTTAACTGAACCTGTGAGTCAGCAACATAAATAAACCTCCTGCTGCTGGCGGGGCTCTAGAGGCACCATGGACTGAGCTACAGGGTCCTTATCTGCTTTCTTCAATCGGGCAGAGAGGGGTTGTGGTATTCTTACTCCCTCTGGCCCTCATGGCCCTGTGCTCCCATGTCCTGTTTTCCCCTTAGATAAGTGTTATATCAGGGTGTGATGCACTATGATTCATAAGTGACTGTACTCAAAATCTGTTTTATTGACCAGTGTATATTCAGTGCCTAGGGCAATGCCACTATGTAATAGATCTCAAATAATGCTTGTTTGGTTTTAAGATACTTGCATAGTTCCTATAAAATAATAAGTGCTGATAAACATTACCAATGTTGATGATAATAATGACAATGATGTTGATGTGAAATAAGGAAAATAGGTCAACCATTTGAGATTTTATGATGATAGACTATAAGTAAGTTCCAAATTTTCAATAAAATCAATAACCGTAACAGAATACAATGGAAAACCAAAAGGGAATAAACAGCCTACCAGATTATGATCATAGTTTATATGAAGCTTATTACAGGCATGCACTGAAATAAATCAAATCAAGCTTTTTGTGTATAATTTCCTTCAATTCAGATTCATATTTTGTTGTTGTTATTGTTATTGTTATGTCGAATTGCCTGCAACTATGTACAACAGCCCTAAATTCTGCCCTATCTGTGCCAATCTTACCATCTCCGACACACCTGCCCCCATTACCCCAAATCACTGAATTAATCCATCTCATCGAGGTTCTTCCTCTCTTGCGCTATCCCTCCACCCTCCCAAGCATGATGTCCCTCTCCAAGCACTGGTCCCTCCTTGCAACATGTCCAAAGTATGTCAGATGAAGCCTCAAAATCCTTGCCTCCAAGCAGCAGCCTGGCTTTACCCTCTCCAGGACAAACCTGTTTGTTTTGCTAGCAGTCCATGGTGTATTCATACTCTTTTCCAACACCACAGCTCGAAGGCATCAATTCTCCTTCTATCATTTCTAGTCATTATCCAGCTCTCCGATGCATAGCAAGACCATGGCATGTATCAGGCGCACCTTAGTCTCCAGACTGAAATCTTTGCACTTCAGCACTTTAGAGAGGTCTCTAACTGCAGACTTTCCTGTCGCAATACACCTTTTAGTTTCCTGGCTGCTGGTGCCAAGAGTGTTGACTGTGAAGCCAAGCAAACCAAAACTGTGAACAATCTCAATCTCTTCACCACCCATTATGACGCTGCCAATAGTAAAAGTATTATCACTAAGAAATTACTTCATCATCACACAAACTGTATTTAACTTTTTAGGTATTTTTCCTTTTAATATCTATTAATATAGATCAGGAGCTCTAGTAGCCTAGTTCATACAAAATTGCAGTTCCAAGGCAGAACGATGTTAATACCTTCCATGTGATTTATACCTTCCAAAAACTGTTAGAGGGTGAGCTATGAGATTGTTCCTACTCGACAGCAATGTATTTTGAGAATTGTAAATCACTAACTTTCAATCAAAGGCTAAATAAAATGAACATTTTGTCATGGTTTCAAGTAAAACAGTATTATCAAAGAGTTAATATTTCATTAAATGGTGGTGGTGGTGTTGTTGTGTACTGTCAAGACACAACCGTCCAAGAGCCCCAAGAGCTGACCCTCCAACACGTTTTCAGAAGCTGTTAATTACATGATAAGAGATAGCCTATCTTTGTCCTGTAGAGCAGCTGATGGATTCAAACTACATACCAATGGGTTGCCAGTCCAAGAATAAAAAAATATTAATGACAACTAAGTACCAGTTATATATTGTTGTTGTCTGTGCTGAGGAATCAGACTGATAGACAGCTGATCCTCTACAGGGTTTTCAGCATAGCAAAGTGCATTCAGAATGCCTATCTGTCTCCTACAGAGCAGGTGGTAGATTTGAATCATGTGCCTTTGGGTTGGCAGCACAAATCCTTACCACTAGGCCACGTGAGGTCCCTAGCTATATGATTTGTTGTGGTTGTTATGTGCCATCAAGTCACCTGTGACTCATAGCGCTCCTATGTACAACAGCCCTGAAGCCTGCCCTGTCCTGAGCAAGTCTCACTGATTCTGACACATTATCTTCTACTGTCCCAGTTACTCTATCAATCCATCTCATCCAGGGTCTTCCTCTCCTGAGCTGTCCCTCCACCTTTCCGAGCATGATGTCCTTCTCCAAGGATCCATCTCTCCTGGCCACATGCCCAAAGTATGTGAGACAGAGCTTCAAAATCCTAGCCTCCAAGGAGAAACTTGTTTTCACCCTCTCCAAAACAGACCTACTTGTTTTCTTGGCAGTCCATTGTATGTTCAAGACCACAATTCTCCAGAACCACAATTTGAAGCATCAATTCTTCTTCTGTCATCCTTAATCATTGTCTGGCTCTATATGCATAGCAAGTAATTGTGAAGACCATCGCCTGAATGAAGCACACCTTAGTCTCTAGATTAATGTCATTGCTTTTCAGCACTCTGGAGAGGACCCTGACAGCAGATTTTCTCAATGTAATTAGTCTTTTGAATCAGATCAATTACATCTGTGGAAGGAATCATTGGAGAAGTTCAATATCAGCACTGCAAACTAGACCAGGTGCTGATTGTGGAATAGAACATCAACTACTCATATGCAAGTTCAAATTAAAGCTAAAGAGGTTAAAACATATCCACAGGAATCAAAACCTGATTTTCAGTCTCCCCCTCCACCCACCAGAATCTAAAACCCAACTCAGGAATAGGTTTGAGGCCTTGAAAACTAATAAAAGAAGACCAGACAAATTTTGGAAAGACATCAAGAATATCATTCATGAAGAATTAAAAAAGTTATATGGGGGGAAAAAGTTAGGTATTGATTAATTCCTCTCTCATCTTTAAAATAATTTTTTAAAGTAATAAATACCATTTTTACATTATAAGGAAGAAAACAGGCTTGCAAACACTATGATGCTCAAAAGGACACAGCAAATATTAGTGTCAAAATTATGATCTAAATTTGGGTCAATCTGACCCAAAATTTTTTATCCTCCATTGCTTTAAACTCCAAGAACTGAGTACTGAGTCTTATATAGTAAGGCAGAAAGACAAAACAGAGTAGTACGCACATACAGGGAGTTCAGGTGGCCAAGTGGGGAGGAATTTTGTGCTGCCAACCAAAAGGCATGTGGTTCTAATTTGCCATCTACTCCATGGGAGAGAGACCGGCATTCTTCTTTGAAAGATAAACTCCACGTTTGTAATTAATACTGAGATGAATATCCTTATATAGATCTTTTCTGCGTTATAATAGCTCACATTTAAAAACTATAGATATGTGCTCACTTCGGCAGCACATACACTAAAATTGGAAAGAGAAAGAGATTAATATGGCCCCGTGCAAAGACGACACACAAATTTGTGAAGCGTTCCACATTAAAAAAAAATAAATACAAATATAGACACGTGTTTGATGTTGTGTACCATTAATTCGACTACGACTCATACACTATGAGCAATGGCTATGGCCCTATCCTGAGCCAATCTGACCATCTTTGACACATCTTCCCCCATCACCCTAGTCACTATGTCAATCCATTTTATCCAGGGTCTTCCTCTCCTGTGCTGACCCTATACCCTTCCAAACATGATGTTCTTTTCTTCAAGGACAGGTCATTTTCAAAGGATGTGACACAGATATTCAAAATCCTTCCCTCAACGGAACAAACCAGTTTTGCCCTCTCCAAGACAGTAGATACCAATTCTTCTGTGATACTTAAGTTATTGTCCAGCTCTCACATGCATATCAAGCAATGGAGAAGACCATACCTGGATCAAGCATACTCTGCCAGCAATAGTTAACACTGATGCTCTTGAGCACTCTGGAGAGTTCCCTAAGTCAAGAGTGTTGATTGTGGATCAAAGCAAGGTAAAGTTGTTAAAAACCTCAATCTTTTCTCCAACGATCATAATGTTGCTTATTGATCTGCTGGTAAGGATTTTCATTTACTTAATGTTTTTTTTTTTACGTAATACTTCTCTCTCTCTCCTTTATTTATCTATTTCCTTTCTTTCTTTATTCTTTTTATGTGTGTACCGTCAAATTGGCTCTGACTGGTACAGGAGGTGATCGTTCCTCCTTCTTCAGCAGAGCATCCGGTGGATTTGAACTGCGCACCACTGGGACTGCAGTGCAGTTTCCTGCCACTAGGCCACCAGAGCTC
>NW_006399850.1:3873149-3923333 GCF_000299155.1 Elephantulus edwardii | reverse complement strand
AGCCTTCAATATGGATTGAGGCTCAATGTCAAGAAGACAAAGATTCTCACCACTGGACCAATTGGCAGCATCATGATGGATGGTGAAGAGATTGAGATTGTTCACAGCTTTAGTTTGCTTGGCTCCACAGTTAACACTCTTGGGCCAGTAGCCAGGAAATTAAAAGACATATTGCCATGGGAAAGTCTGCTGTTAGAGAACTCTCCAAAGTACTGAAGAGCAATGGTGTCTCTCTGGAGACTAAGGTGCATGTGATACAGGCCACGGTCTTTGAAATCACTTGTTATGCATCAGAGAGTTGGACAATGGCTAAGGAGGACAGAAGGAGAATTGATGCCTTTGAACTGTGGTGCTGGAGAAGAGCATTGAGAGTACCATGGACTGCTAGGAAAACAAAGATTCATCCTAGAAAGGGTTAAACCAGGCGGCTCCTTGGAGGCAAGGATTCTGAGGCTCTAACATACTTCGGACATGTTGTAAGGAGGGACAGGTCCTTGGAGAGGGACATCATGCTTGGGAGTGTGGAGGGACAGAGCAGGAGAGAATGTCCCTCTATGAGGTGGATTGATTCAGTGACTGGGATAATCAGGGTGGATGTGTAGGAGACAGTGACATTGGCACAGGAAAGAGCAGAGTTTAGGGCTGTTGTACATAGGGTCGCTATGAGTTACAAGCTACTCGACGGCACATAACAACAATGTTGAGAATGCAATCCATATTTAAGTTCTTAACCCTCTGACACAAATGCTTCAAGCTCTTCTCAGTTTCAGCAAAGTTGTGTCATCTGCACAATGCAGGCTGTTGAGGAGTCTTACTCCAAACCTGATTCCACATTCTTCTCCATAAAGTGCAGCCTTTTGAATTATCTGTTCCACATATAGACTGCAAAGGTATGTTGAAAGGATACACCTTTGATGCACTCCTTTCTGGATTTTGAACTATTCAGTGTTCTCTTGCTCTGTTTGGGCAACAGTTTCTTGGTCAAGGTATAGGTTTTGCGTGAGCTCTGGGATTTCCATTCTTCTCAATGTTCGCTACGATTTGTTGTAATCTACACAGACATATTCCCTTAGGTGATAAAACACAAATAGATATAATTTTGGTACTCTCTGCTTTCAACTAAGATCCATCTGATATCAGCAATAATATCTCTAGTGTTGCAACCTCTTCTTTAACCAGTTAATGTTTCTGGCAGTACTCTACTGATGTACTGTTGTAGTCATTTTTAAATAATCTTCAGCAAAATTTTGCTTGTATGTGATATTGTTCTATAATTTTCACATTGTTTTGGAGTTTGGGAATGGGAATAAATATGGACCTCTTCCAGTCATTCGTCCAAGTAGCTGTTCTCCAGATTTCACAGTACAACCTGGTGAGCATATCTAGGGCTTCATCTATTTATTAAAATATGCCAATTGGTATTCCTTCAATTCCTGAAGCCTTATTTTTTGCCAACTTTTTCAGAGTATTTTAAACTTCTTCCTTTATTACTATTGATTCTTGATTATATGTTACTTCCTGAAATGGTTCTGTGTCAGCTGATTCCTTTTGGTACAGCAATTCCTCCCACCTGTGTATTCCTCCCACCTTCTTTTGATGACTACTGGATTGTTCAAGATTTTCCTCACAGTATCTTTAAGTATTGCAAATCAAGGCTTGAATTTTTCGTTCAGTTTCTAGGAGACTAAAAAGCATACTAAAGATCTTTCAATCACAACACTGAGACACTATTTTAACAATAAAAGTATTGTACTGAAGTACTGTTTCAACAGTATTAATGATCACATTTGCTCAAAGTTAGATGACAATGCAAACACATCAAAACAAATGTACTTGTGATATCATCTCTTTAGTTAATAACCATTTGTATCATATGGTAATACAAAGCCAAGGCACTTTACAATTCTTAATTTATATCTGAATTACTAATTTTCAACATATTATCAGTTTTGTTAAAATATATTTATTGTTGTTGTATGCCACCAAGTCAGAACTCACTCATAGCTGATCCTCCATTGGGTCTTCAGAAGCTGTAAACTGCTTAGGAAGAGACTGTCCATCTTTCTCCCATGGACAGTTGATGGATTTGAACCACCTGCCTTTGGGCTGGCAGTGCAATTCTTTGCCACCAAACCACCAGAGCTCCCTTTAAATATGTAATTCTCCTATTATTTTAAGGGGGGAAAATCATTGTAGTTTAATGTTAACAGAACTTAGAGCTCTTGTGCCTAGTGGCAAGAAGCTGAGCTACAATTCTGAAGGCACACAGTTCAAGGTGACTGACCAGCTGCTCGGCTGGAGAAGGATGAACAATCTCCTCCCAGGCAATTAACTGCCTCTGAAAACCCACCAGAGGGTCAGCTATGGATTAGTACATAACAACAGCAACAATAACACAAATCTTATTTTTATTGGAGTTTTTATATTTATAGTTATGTTGCTGATAATATTTTCATAATCATCTAAGTTTTGTTTCTAATAGTAATAATTTCAAGATAGGCTACACCTCTTAATCATACCATTTATGTAAACTGACAGAATTCTTGCACATATGAATCAGGTTAAACAGCTTATACAGCATTATCATCATCTGAGGCTAATCACAAAATATAACTGTTCTATAAAAAACTCCAACAGATAAAAATGCTAAGAAATAAGTGCTTTCCAAAATGTCTCTGAATCCTAACGTCTTAAGTCTTTGAAATTTCTGTTTCCTTAATAAACTAAAACAATGTGAAGAGTTAAAATTACTTATGTACATATGAAAATCAAAGACTCTTGAGAATCATCTGATAATATTTATTATATCAGATATATTTTAAAAAAAACTTTATCCTTGGAAAGGCTTGTGAGTAAAGACAGGCTCAAAAATATATTTAAGGTAGTCGTTTATAATCTTAAACTTTGGCAATCTTTTAAGATTCTCAGGGAAAACATTATCTCTATTAATATTCACATCATCAGATTAAAATTTATTAATTGAACAAAGTAGGTTTTTTAATATTCGTTTTCTTTTGCAATGAATCTATGATTAGCTTCATACAAAGGAAAAGTATTTTCTCTGAATAAGCTAAAACAATAAGTGGTATTTGAACTGCTGGTTGAAAGGTAGAGGCACTGGTAATCATTATTTCCCCTTGTTTGTTCAGGCCCTTCCAACAAAACAAACAACCTTTTTGTGATTGGATTGACATGGTGTTAACAATGCATTTAATGCCCAAATCAGTATGAATACAGGTAAAGCTCTCACTAATACCAGTACCAGGATGTTAAAGCCACCTATTTTCTATGCAGCCAAAAAAAAAAAAAAAAAGGAGGTGGGGAAGAGAGAGATGGTCCCCTCCTTTGGTAAATAAGCTAGTACTCAACAAGCCACATCATATAACAATCTCATGCTTGATTCTTAAGGTTATACGTAATTTACTATACCTGCAGTCTTTTCAGCAATTTTAGCTTCTGATGTTTTCTCTTGAAGATCCAGCTGAAGTTTTAATTTTCTCTGTTCCTTTTCTTCTTTAGTCAATTTTTCTTTAAGCTGAAAAACAGTTTTTTAAAATCAGATTGTTAACTGCACAAACAAAATGCATACCAGGGGAAAACTGTTTCTTATATTGCTATATCCTATTGACAAAATACATTTAACAAAAAAAAAAATTCAGTTGCCTACCTACACACTCTAGTCTTATAATAAAATTATTTTTTATTTTTTGTCTGTATAATCTTTATTTCATGAAATACTTAGAACCTTAAAATACTTTCAAGAAAGGAGAACTATTATTACTAAAATAAGAACAACAGAGTAGTTACTTCATCTATTATTTTCTTAAAGCAAAAGATTTGGAAGGCACTAAAAATAAAATAATGAATAGCATAGTTTTACATCTTTGTTTGGTAATTCAAATATTTTAAACAAAGGTAAGATATAATCTTAATATTTGATGCAAATCTTCCCTTGAAAATATTATTCCATTGCATTCCATCTTAACTGACATTGGCACTTAACACATAAGATACATCTAATATAAATAATTGCTAAATGAAAAATGGAAATTATCTTATGTCCTCATAAAAAATCCCTCCAATATCTTTTTTAACTTACTCTCTAGGTTTCTGTCATTTATTTTGTTTTCTGGCAGCTCAAATTTTTAGCATTATGCTGTTTGATTCAGTCAAGTGAGTCATTTTCTATTAAAATCAGAAAAGTAAGTAGTTTATAAAAAAATATATACTAAATCCACATGAAACAAAGTTATACTCTGAAGAAGAGATGTAGAAACTAGGCAGAAAAGAAGATAAAATGTGTTATGACAAGCCTGATTTGGATTAGGTAAAATAATAAAATAAGGTAGAGAACAATATTGTCACATCATGGTATTTTAAAGTTTAATATTGAGGTGAAACACCAGTCACAGACACTAAAAATATGAAAGAATAAAAGTAATATAAGATCAATGCATTATATATTTATTTATCTATAATTCTGAAAGAAATACATACAGTAAAAGGTGAATAAACTTTCCTTTCTTTTTTTTTTTTTTTAAGGTACCCAGAATGTTATAGACTTACTAAGAAGAAAGATATACCAGAAACCAACAAAGCAGGAAACCACACACACGGTAGGGTAGCTCTTAAACTGAACCAGACCATGCGAGACCAAAAGGCAGAGATATAAACTGACTATTAAAAATCTTAAAGTACATAATAAAACTGAATTATGATGGACAAGAAAGCAAATTTATCAGGTCAACAACTAAAATCACACTGTATCATTTTCCAAGCTTTCTATCTTGTACCTTTTTATTGCTTGCTCTGAGAATGTTCAGTTCTTGTAGAAGAGAGGCTATTGTTTTCTCTTTATTTAAATCTGAAGAAACATGTCGAGGACTCAGACATTCACAATGTAAATTAGGTTCCATGGTGCTGTAATAAAGAAAACTATTATATACATATGTTTTCTAATGCATACTATCTATAATTATCTACAATTTTTATACATAAAACTGATTTTTACAATAAACATATAAATATATCCAATATAAATTTATCCAATTATACATACTTTAAAAATAATATGGATAAGAAGCCTAGCCAAATTAATTTCATGGAGAAATACTGTGATTATGAACTGAAAGATCGCCAATCATGTAAAATAGTAATGCTACAATGAGACACAGTTCAGTATACTTAAATAACTGATTCAGAGTCTGTGTTTAATTCAGTTTATATTCATAGTCAGGATAATAAATAGAGTTCTTTGAATTTGTCTTTTTTTAGTTTTCTGTGGTGGGGGAGGGTTTTTTTTTGTTTGTTTTTTACATGGGACAAGGATAAGGACATTTTCAATTCTGTTGGCATATTTTCCTTATAAACTTCCAACAACAAAAATAAAGACTAATTCCTGTAATATTTAAGAATAAATTAAAATAAAAATATTTTTAGACCTTTTGTAAGCTATTTGAGAGAATCATCAGCTTGCTACCAAGTGGCATAAGGGAAAGTAAAGAAAACAGGTTTCTTTATTTTTAAGGCATTAAGTTAAATCTCTTGGCATAGGTTTAATCTCAGAGTTACTAAGAATAAAGAAAGCAGTGAAGTCTGGGAGAGTCAATGCAGCTCTACCTACCTCCTATATCTTCTGATGTAAATATGCTAGATATTGTATGTCTTGGCTTTGGCCCAAATTCTATTATTATTTATTTTTCCAATCTGGCTATAAAATGTTTATGCCCTCTATACTTACCTCAGCCTGTACTAAAGAGGTAGGAGCACAATATATCCACGTTAGGATTTTTATATGCACTAAAAGCAGATGAATTAAGAATTGAACTTATAAGTAAATTAAACAATTGTTCTACTGCAAAACTGGGCCAAAACAGTATTATATAGGAAAAAACCCCCACAAAAACAAAACAATAAGCATTATTCTATAAAATACAATTTTGCCTAAAGTGAAATATAATCACTTTCACTCTTTGAACTTTTAAAAATCTAATGTTTCAGAGCACATATCTAATTACCAAAAGATTTTAATCCCACAAGTAAAAGTATCAAAAATTCAAAGCCCTTCATGGGATAGTTATGTAAGGTAAATGAGTAAAAAGCTGTAGAATGTAAAGTTACCATGAAGACAAGTACTAGGTTCTTATAAAAGCATTCAAATTAAAAGAATAACCTGGGCTAACCCAAATCAAAACATATGCTTAGTTTAATTGTCCTGTGGCTGCCGATCTTTAAACTCTGATGAATAATGCCTTATTTAAATGAATTTAGAATTATCACAATCCTTATGAAAGATCCTAGAGAGGGTGAGACCAGGCTGTTCCTTGGAGGTAAGCATTCTGAAACTTCATTTGACACACTTTGAACATGGTGTAAGGAGAAACCAGGCCTTGGATAAGGATGTCATGCTTGGGAGGGTGGAGGGACAGCGGAGGAGAGGAAGACCCTTGATGAGATGGATTGATTCAGTTATTGGGGTAATGGGGGGTAGTGTGTCAGAGACAGTAAGGTTGGCACAGGAGAGAGCAGGACTTAGGGTGTTGAACATAGGGTCGCTACAAGTCACAGGTGACTCGACAGCACATAACAACAACTACAATGAAAGATCACCTAAAAGAATATTTAGCAAGAAATTAGTAAAACCTAATGGTCTTCATACAAATTCCCTTGTGCTTTCTCACTCAGCTATCCTAGCTAATTATACTAATGTTGAGGATAGGCTGGCAATTTGGAATCCCAAATTCTATTAAGTTCATAATATGTCCAATTTAGTGACCACAAAAGAAATCAGTCAGTAACAAAGATAACATTTTCTTGGTTTTTTTTTCTTTCTAAAGCCTGCTAACACTCACTTGTCATTCTGAGTAGTGCAATAAGCTGTGTCATCATCAGGATAAGGACCGATGACCTGAAAAGCCCTTGCACTCCATCCTGGCAGGTCTGTGTCCTCATAAGTTTCTTCATGAACTAAATTGTTGGATTTCTGATGCAGGCTTTCCACAGAATGCATAGTTGGTTGCTTCTCTGGCTGAATACTTTTACTTTTGCCTTTGGTCTCCTTTTCAAGATAACCAGGGGCTCTATCTGTATTTAAAAAGAAAGATATGTGAAACCATAGTTACAAATTGAATCACCTGACTACGTAAATTTCTGGAAGTAAATGCTCTCACTTTTAAACACATACTTAACTAGTCTTGCTCCTGTAATAGTCAGATAAGCATGAAGAAGTGAATTTTACCAGTGATATCACCAACTTCATCATCAATAAATATTTTTGGCAGTGTGACCTACATATTAAAAGACTGTAAAAATACTAGACTAGATATTATATGGGGGGGGGGCGGAGCCCAGAATAGGTCTTAAATGAATAAAGATCTCCAGAAGTAGGATTCAGTCATTTTTAAAGTTCTCCAGATGATTCCAGTATAGAAGCAAGGAGGAGGGGCAATGATTTGAGAAGGCTCTCCTCCCCCAGACTTATCTTCTCTGGATTTCTCAGCACAGAATTCGATCAATCAATGATTCCAGAAGTGAAACTGTGCAAGGGGCTGTCTACGTTTTTGCATCACCATGTTACTTTGGGCAAATAACTTATCCATGCCTCAGTTTACTCCACTGAGTTATTGCAAAGACAGACGTACTGTTTGCAAAATGCCTCGTATCTGGCACACATGCAGCATACTTGGCCTAGTGTCTACTAAATCAAGAATTATTGGTTATTATTTTTTAATCACCATTGCCATATCATAGGCATAAAGAGAATGATTTATAACTTTTCTTTAATCAGATAAATATTATAAACCAAAGACTATAACATCAATACACATTACACCATGAGATTTGTTTTAAGCAACTAATAGTAAATAAAGGGAGCACTGATGACCTAATCCATAGTGAAAAGAACTGCTAAACCAAAGGCCACGGCTCTCTGGAGGATCCAATCCACCTAAAGAAAAGTGGGCATCTCCTCCTGGGCAATGATCAGCTATGAATTCATTATGACTCAATAACAATTTTTTTTTTAAATAGAAGTATTTTTTTTAGGACAAAAATTAAAGACACACATATAGGAACACACAAAAACACTTTAGGTAGTATACCAGATCTGCAGAAAAAGTCCAATTTTAACTATCACATTATTGTTTTAAGCAGAGATAATACTGAGGTGGCTTCTCCAACTTGTCAACTTAAAATCCTTTTGAACCAGAATATAGTAGTTTTTGAATAAAAGAAAATGAAGGAACAATTCTAAATAAGGTAATGTAAAAAAAGCCGATACTATATGGAGGTGGCAGAGTCTGACTTCTACCCACTTCATAAAGAAGAACTTTCTCCATAAATAATATCCATAGCAACAAACAGATAGCTGTTAGGTCAGACATGCCACACCCCCCCCCCCCATGCTCCTGCACCTATTTCTACCAGTTACCAGTTATGTGAGTTTAATATTCATTATTGAGTCACAAACTTTACTCACAGCCAGAGTACCAAGAGTGGGTTTTATTAGGGAAATACATTGGGGAGTGGGAGAGGCAAAGAATGTCTCACAATACAGGTCCAGGTACAGTCCAGCAGTCCCAAGCCAGATTAAAAGCAAAACATAATTCCTTAATTAGTAAAAGCCCTGGTTTCAGTTCAGCAGTCAAATCTAAATCATTCAGCAAGGTTTGCCTCAGCAGTTATTATAAGTCAGCTTCTCCTTCAATCATCCAGCAAGAACAGAAAACCCTTTAACTGTGGCCTTTATCTCAGGGCTCCTCTGGTTACACGCTATCACAGTTTCCCTACAGCAATGCCGTCGTATCTCCACCACCATCACCAGGGTCTCACCCTCACCAGGGTCTTGCTATAGGTTCCCTCAAGTCTTGCTACTCCATGCAGGAAGCAATCTCTTAATCTAGTCACACAGCTGTTGAGGATTTGCAAGACCATGTGTCTACAGTTAAGGTAGCTGGAGACCAGTGGGGAGCTAATGTAATGGCTAGAAAAATCAACTTGTAACTACCACCACAAGTAACTTTCACAAAACACGCATTCCTCAATGAGAAAAAAAAAATATATATATATATGAAATTGAGTTGTGGTGCTGGAGAAGAGTCTTGAACATATCATGGACTGCCAAAAAAATCAAATAGGTCTGTTTTGGAGAAGGTGGATTTGGAGGCTTCACTTACTTTGGACATGTGGCCAGGAGATATCAGTCCTTGGAGAAGGACATCATGCTTTGAAGGGTGGACGAACAGCATAGGAGAGGGAGACCCTGGGTGAGATGGACTGATACAGTAACTGGGGCCATGGGGTTGGTGTGTTATAATTAGTGAGACTGGCTCAGGACAGGGACGAGTTCAGAGCTGCTGTACGCAGGGTCACTATACATCGCAGGGGACTCAATGGCACATAACAACAATAACCTAAACAACAAGCCTCCACAAACTCTATTAACTTTGATAAATGTTGATGGTTTTAGAGGGGCTTCAGGCCTTTTGTTCATAGGATCACTATGAGATGTGCTTGGCTGGAAGGCAACCAAACACAACAACATAAGCCACTATTAGGTATGAAGCCCCAAACCAAATGTATCTTTTCTCCATTCATCATGAGGATACTTATAGGTCCAGGTGTGAGAATTTGTTTCTTTTCTGTTGGGGGTATCTGTAGCAAAGGTTTAGAGTCTTTCACCTTCAGTTTTTGTTAAGTGCTGTAGAGCAGACAACAACATATACTAACCCTATGAACAGCTAACCTAAAACGTGCTCTATTCTGTGTCATACTCATCATCTGTAAGACACTAAAGTCCATTGCTGAAGTTACAGTCTCAATTCATCTCACTGAGGGTCTTCCCCTCCTTCAATGACCTTCCATCTTTCCAAGGAAAAGCCTCACCTAGCTACAGGTCTGAAGTATGAAAGACGAAGCTTCATCATCCTTGCTTCTGAGGAGCACTCTGGTCACACCCTCTCCAGGACATACCGATTTGTTCTTTACACAGTCCATGCCCAATATTATTCTACAGCACCACAACTCAAAGGTATCACTTGATCTTCTATCATCCTTATTCATTATACAGCTTTTGGATGCATCGCATGAAGACCACTGCCTGAATCAGGTGCACTTTAGTCTACAGTAAGTCCTTCAAATTCTACTTTCAGCAAGTAAGGTGGTCATCCACCAATTCTGATGCCACATTCTTCTTCAAGTAGATTGGTTTCCCATTAAACCTGGTAGACAGTTGCTATGAGTTGGAAATGACTTGATGGAAGTGAGTTTGAGGTTCTGAGTTTTAAGATAGACAATACTAAGCTGCCTTTTTTTAAATCTACGAAGACAAATGCTAACAACGTTATTAAAAACTAGACTATCTCAGCATACCTGATTTCAGCAATTCATTGCTTCACAAACGCTCTCATTCTTCTTCTCTGCCATACTGCACTATCCTCTATCAAAACCCAATAATTTTTATTTAGTCTGACTTTTTAATTTATTTTCTTCACATGTGATAAGCCCTGTAAAAAGTTCTGGGAATACAAATAAGAGCCTACCTCCTCAAAGATTCCATAGTACAGTAAGAAAGGCAAACCCATCTGGATTTGAGTACAATGAAGTAAGGCTATGTTAGTGCTATAAGGACAAATACATAGAATGGCAAGCATACTGATGCTCAACTGGTAGGCTGAAATGATTTTTTTTATTATTATTAATAAATTTAATGAAAATTTACAGAGACTTTGGATTTCCATTCATTCATTGTTGCACTATTTTCTCTATCCTCCTCCCCAGTTTGTTCTTTTTTCCCCACCTTGAATGTCTGTTTTAACTGTCCAATTGCCACAGTGCTTGTCAAAGCCAGTTCTGATTAATCTCCTTTGTCAGTGTGTCCTTTGCCATTCCCTATCACTCCTCCCTGAGAGAGACTTCACCTTGATTCATGAGGAAAAGGGGATGGGGTATTCTCTTAGCTACTTCCTGCTGATAAGGGACGCTGTAGGTTTCAGAGTGAAGATCTTCTCTCACTACTCTAAAGGGCTCCTTTGGCAGTAGGAAACACACAGACTATTATGGAGATTGATTTTGGAATTTATATGCACTGTTATCAGTTGTGCTTAGCCGTACATGTTCATATCCTTGAAGTTCATATCATGGAAGTGTTGCAGCCTAGAAGACACAAATTTAACTAACAAGTTAAAAGTACATGAGTCAAAAATTAAAAAGCAATAGTATTCCCAGTAGAGGTTCTAATAGTGGCATAAATCAAGTTACAGAGGGAGGGTGGTTCTTACAATAAAAAGCCTATTGACTAGCACTTTGTCTATTATAGTGTAGAGGTTAGGAATCACACGATGTAGAGGCTCAGCTATGTCATTTACTGTTCTTAAGTCCTGGAGCAAATGCCATCTACCACTGGGTTGTTTTACAACTCGGAAGTCTACATGAAAGGCAGAGGTGAAGTAAGGAACTGCTTAGGAGGTTTTCCATCAATTCCAACAACTAAGAAATAGTAAGAAGAGATGGGACCTCAGAAGGCATTTAGGAGCAATTAGTAGGCTCTGTGTCCAGGAGAAAATGAATATACTTACCAGTAATGTTAATGATCACTCACAGCTCTTCTGGGAGGATCTAAATGGTTGAAGCGTCCTCCTTTGTTTCCAGCTGGGAGCTGGGGCCTGTCAGTCCTGTCAGCCACGAGGACCTGATGTGGGCCACCCTTAGCCAAGTGTCCTTCAGATCCTCACTTAAAGCAAGTGAGTGGGAGCTTCCTCTCTACTCTGTTGCCTATCTGTGGCTCTCGTCTGTGACACTGTCTACTGAAGTGGCCCAGCTTTCCACAGTGGAAGCAATTCTGACCTCCTTTATTATCTTTGGGTGGCACTGTATATGAGTAAGACTTCCTTTTCCTGACACAGGCCCTAAACTGGCAGCAATAGCTGCCCCAATAATTTTGGCTATTCATTCTCTGGTCTTTTCTCTTCCCTCTAGATCCCAGTTGTTAAAAGAGGAAAAAATTTAAACAAATGTATAACAAATAATTTTGAACATTATAATCTTTTAAGCTTAAGGCTAGAAGTATTAACAATATCATCATTTCCCAATCCAGAGATATATGTTCCAATGCAGTTCCTATTTTCCATAAATGGTTTTGGTAAGAGGAATGTTGTAAATGTGGATACATTTCCACTATTCCTCCTCCATGCCACGATATAGTGTTATTAGCATGAGCAGTTATAAATCCATTTGCATCCACAAGATGCAAAACAATAAAAAAAAAGATTTGCAGTTGGAATCAACTTGAAAACAATGGGTTTTGATTTCAGTTGCATTGAGTAAAGTAAAGAAAAAGGTGACAAAAGAGAGAAGTATTGAGGAGAGGAAAAAACTTAAGACAAATAAGCTGAGACATCAAGATATTATAGTTAGAGGTGCAAATTTCTAAAATGAGCAAGAGGTAAAGACAAAACTCAAGATATGGTTATCTGAAGATGGGCTGATGAAATAGACTGATGATGAAGACGTTTGGAGCAGAGAAAATCAGGGAATGTGAATGCTGGCGTTTTATCCTTAAAGACACTCAAGTTATTGAAACGATGGAGAGAAAAGTAGGCAAGTAATAAGACAAAATGCAACTACTTCACTGATACAGATAGAAATGAGGAAAATGGCAAAAAGGGTAAGATAACAGTGATTTTCTTTAAATTTTTTAGTAAGTTTAGTTATATAATTGCAATAATAGTACCAAAAAATCTTCAGTACTGTGGTGTTAAGGGTTTATTGTTCAAAATGGCTTTTCTAACCACTGATTTCATTTTGCGATGTGGATGGGTGGAAATACACAAATAGTTTTCACACCAGGAGACTGACTAGTCTTACCATTAAATTGAGCTGATTCAGCAGTATTTTAAAATCTTACCATCAACAAAGAAGAAGCAAAAAGATGTAATACATCCTTCAGAATCAGAGTTCTTGCGCCAGCCAGACCTACAGGAGAGCAGCAGCAGCCCAGCTGAACCGGAGTCCAGACATGAGACAGAGTGGACCTTAGGGCTGCTACTCCATGGAACTAGAGCTAAAAGCCTAGCTTAAGATTGCTGAAAGACGGACGAGGAGGGGAGAATAATGGGAAAGACTAAGGGATTTGTAATACTTACCTATAGCTGCAAGGCTGAAGACTGAGGTGCCTGTGAACACGTTTCAGAAGCTGCTCCCTAATTCTGTGGGTATATGAGCTATGGCAATGGATTTCAGGCCCATTAGACCAGTAAGATTGACACTGGGATGAGTAGAAAATGGTGCGGGAGAGTGGAGGACAAAAAGTCTGACCTCATAAGAACTGGTTCTGTGCTGTGATGTTAATGGTGGGTAGTTCCCCTTTGTGGAGTTATCAGAGTCATAAATAGCCCTTGCTCCTTTAACAAGTAACTTCCAACCAAATTCCCCAAATATTACATTTGCCCCACTTTTATTAGTATTCATTTTCTTTCTATCCATATAGAAGATTTTTCAGAAACATTTCAAAATAAGTTGTAGGCATGATGTAACTTTGATCTTTCAGTCAAATGTTAAGGTTCTGCTCTTTTTATGCATTTGAACATTGTTGCTGTTACATGCCGTCGAGTCGCTTGTGACTTAGAGACCCTATGTACAACAGCCCTAAACCCTGCTCTATCCTGTGCCAATCACACTGCCTCAGACACACCCATCCCGATTACCCCAGTCACTGATGAATCAATCCACCTCATAGAGGGCCTTCCCCTCCTGCACTGTCCCTCCACCCTACCATTGTGTCCCTCTCCAAGGACCTGTCCCTCCTTACAACATGTCCAAAGTATGTCAGACGAAGGCCCAGAATTCTTGCCTCCAAGGAGTAGCCTGGTTTAAATGAATCTGTTTGTTGTCTTGGCAGTCCATGGAACGTTCAATACTCTTCTCCAGCACCACAGCTCAAAGGCATCAATTCTCCTTCTGTCCTCCCTAGTCATTGTCCAACTCTCTGATGCATTAACAAGTGATTGCAAAGACCATAGCATTAGACAATGAAAAAGGAAGACAGAAAGGGATCAATGTCTTTGACTCACAGTACGGGAGAATATTCCTGTGGATGGCCAAAAGAACAAATAAATCTGCATTGGAGAAAGTGCAACCAATGTCCTCTTGTAGAGGGAAGATTGATTAAATGTTCATCCAACATACTTCGGGCATGTTATTAGGGGAGGTCAGTCCTAGGCTAAGGAAAGTGGAGGATCAGAGAAAGAGAGGAAGACCCTTCAAAAAGATGGACTGACAAGGGAGCTCTGGTGAGAGTCAAGAAGCTGTGCTACAATCTCAAAGGTGTGTGGTTCAAACTCACATTCGGATCCGATTCTATGATACACAACAACAATACCAAAAAACAAAAAAAAAACCACAACAAACAGAAACAACAAAACACCAAGATGGACTGACAAATTGACTATCAGGGATTGTTAGGATGGTACAGAATTGGCCAAGGTTCAGATATGTTGTTTATAAGTCTATGAGTTGCAGATTGTTGTTATGTACCGTTGAGTTGGAACCAACTCATAGCTGACTCTTCAGCAGGTTTTTAGGGACAATAAATCACACAGGAGGAGAATGCTCATTTTTCTCCCACAGGGTAGTCAGTGGTCTCGAGGTAAGGAGCAGAACTACCAATCAGAAGGCACATAATTCAAATCTACCAGCTGCTCTGGGGTAGAAAGAGGGGTAATCTCCTTCCATATGATTTAATGTCTCTTAAAACGGACTGGAGAATCAATACGGGTATATTCTGACTTGATGCTACTCAAGAACATGAGTTGTGTTCTACTGGATGGCACCTAACAACAACAGTTCTACCATATTGCATTTTACGAAATTTTATTTATTCAACGTCCTTTCCATGTCTAATTTCTGAATCAGTGCCTTTTCCAAGCAAGCAAAGAGGATAGCATTTAGTGATGTTAAGTCTAGTTTTCATTTCTTTTTAATAAACTCTCTAGACAAGGTAAATGATCTCTATAAAATGATTTGAGATAAACTACTAAAATGTAAGTTGTTTGTGTTCTCCCATCATTTGAAAAAGAATTAAATAGAGAAATACAAACATTTAAGTCATGTGGACTCTGACTCATAGCGACCCTAGGTACAAAAGCTCTGAACCCTGCTATCTTGAGGCAATTTCATTGTCTCTGACACATCTATCCTGATTACCCTAATCACTGAGTCAGTCCATCTCATGCAAGGTCTTTCTCTTTCTTGCGCTGTCCCCTCACCCTTCCAAGCATGATGTCCTCTCCAAGGACTGGTGCCTCCTTGCCATACACCCAAAGTATGTCAGAGAAAGATTCAAAATCCTTGACTATACAGGAGCAGCCTGCTTTCACTCTCTCCAGGACAGACCTGTTTGTTCTCTTAGCAGTTCACTGAATATTCAATACTCTTCTCCAGCACCAAAACTCAAAGGCGTCAATTCTTCTTCTATCATCCTGAGTTATTGTCCAGCTCTTTGATACACAGTAAATAATGGTGAGGACCATGACCTGAATCAGGTGCACCTTAGTCTCTGGACTGACATCACTGCTCTTCAGGACTTTGGAGAGTACTGCCCTGACAGCCGATTTTCCCAGTACAATTTGTCTTTTCATTTGCTGGCTGTTGGTATCAAGAGTGTTAACTGTGGAGCCAAGCAAGCTGAAGCTGTTAACAATCTCATTCTCTTCACCATCTATCACAATGCTTCTAATTGACCCAGTGATGAGAATCTCTGTTTTCTTGATGTTGAGCTTCAATCCATATTGAAGGCTGGAGTCCTTGACTCTCTGCAGCAAATGTCTCAGGATAGATGAAACAAAGAGGTGATAGAAATTGTTAATGTGTTCTAAAAACTGAAAGGATGGAGGTTAAGTCTAGGCCAAGACACTGAAGAAGAAAGGCCTAGCATTCCACTTCTGAAATATCAGCCACTAAAACCCTTATGGTGCTGGTGCACACTTCTGCCGTGATACACATGGAATTCTCAGAAGTCAACATCTACTTCATGGCAACTAGAAGCAGAATGGAGGTAGAGAGCTCAAAGTGGGGAAATACCTGGTGATCTTTTCCAAACTATAAAACTACTATCTCTACCCTGATAGTCTGCTAAAATAATAATCTAATGAAAAGAATTTGACAGCAAAGCATTTTATTAATGTTTGTATGTGTTTGTGGTCATTTTCTCCCATTAAGATTTATAGCCTCAGAAACGTGATGGAAGGTCACCTTGAGTTGAAATTTACCGGACAATAATGGTTTTGGCTTTGAGTTTTGGTGTACCATCCATCCACTCAAGGGCAGGGGTTGGAAGGCGGAGTGCAAGGGGAGATAAATGCTAAACAAAATTACAGGTATTTCTACATAAGCACTCTTTAGATCCACTAAAGTTTCAAAAACAGAACTATTCTATTCTCTGTCTCTATAATAATATGGTTTGAATTGGGATCTTTATAACCATTTTTGCAATCTGCTTTAGTCATTAACTAAGAGCACTGTTAACTATTGTATCATATGACTAATCAAATTATCTTGAAACTGTTTAAATTCATCCCTCTAAGTGGACTTTTAAAAGTTAATTAACTTATAACTTTATGACATCTAATTTTCTTTTCTCAAATTTAAACAGAAAAATTTATGGTAATTCTCAAAATACTCTGATTTCCATAATTTTCCCTTTGCTAGAAACATTGTTTTAGCTGGATATAAGAATTTAACCACTTCAAGACAAAGATAATTTTCAAATATTGCTATTACTAGTTAGCTAGTAATAATGCTAGGTGCTCCTTGTTGAGAGCATGGTCTATTAAGCCACTTAACTACGCATCTGAGAGCTGGATAATGAATAAGGATGACAGAAATAGATTTGATGTCTTTGAGCTGTGGTGCTGGAGAAGAACACCGACTATCCTATGTATTTAAAAACAAACAAACAAACAAACAAAAAAACACAACAAAGCTCAAACAGATACGTCATGGGGGAAAGTGCAGCCAGGGTGCTCCTTGGAGGCAAGGATGGTGAAACTCCTTTTCAAATATTTTGGGCATGTTGCTAGGAAAGGATATACCTTGGAAAGCGATATCTGCTTGCAAAGGTAGAAGAGGGTCAGCGAAAGAGAGGGAGCCCCCGAAGGAGAGAGACTGACACAGTGACTACAGGAATGAGCTGAAGTGTGTCAGAGATGAAGAGGATGGCACAGGACAGGACAGGGCTCAGATCTGTTGTTTGCAGAGCTGCTATGAGCTGTAATCTACTCAATGATCTATAACTACAACAAAGTAAAGGCTAAAATCCATTGTCATTTGGTCAATTCCAATTCATCATGACTATCCATCAAGTTTCAGAGGCTGTAAATCTTAACAGGAAGAGACTTCTTATTTTCCTCCCAAGGAGCCATCCAGGTTGGACTCAAGCTCGTCATCGTTCAGCCTGCAGTCTACATGTCTCACCAGGGTGGACATTATGAGGATGGCAAAACACTGATTTCCTTCTGTTAGGCATAAAGTCACCAGGTGACTAAAATGGCACCTAAACTAACTAATGTTACCACTACCCCACAGACTTATCCTGTAAGGTTTTGAAAATGGTGTTTAGAGATTATAACTAGCCATTACACGAAAATGCTCCTAACTATATTGTTATTAAGAGAGACAGCTTATTCCTTTGGGGACAGGACATATTTAAGAAAGATTAGAGGCAGGGATAGAATTTATACTAAATATGTTTGCTTCAGATGGGTACATATACTTTGGAATATTTGAAATTTACTGCCCTGTTTCAAATAGATTATTTTTATGACCTAACAAATTCTCTCCTTAATTCGAGAGCTGTCACTAATGTAAATTCTCAGTGCCACTGTTAGTGCTCTACTAGCAAATTCTTGGTTTAGAAATTTAACTTTATTGTAACATTTCCTATTCTACAAAGAAAGCTTTGGGACCCTCTTTGAGTTCAATTATCTAGATAGTTATACATTAACATCTAATATGCTGTTGTTATTAGGTGCCTAAAATTCTTTAGGACCATATGAACAATAGATCAGAATTTTGCTGTATTCTGCACCATCCTCTTCATCTCGAATCTCCTTGAGATGATGTTGTCACCACGTCAATCCATTTTGAGGGTCTTCCTCTCTTTCACTGACTCTCCATCTTTCACAATATGTTTTTCCCAAGGACTAGCCTTTCTAATAATATGCCCAAAATATATAAGATGAAGCTAAGCCAACCTCACCTCCATTTGCACTTTTTCCAAAATATACTTGTTCTCTTGGCACTCCATGGGATCCTTATTTATTGTCCAAATTTCAGATGCACAGAGGTAACTGAAAAGATCATGCCTTGGATCAGGCTCATCTATGTTTTTAAACTGACATCCTTTCTCCTTAGAACTTTGGCGAAGCCCTTGACAAACAGGATGCATAATATAGTTTAAAGAACCCCAGTGGCACACAGACTTAAGCACTTCACAGCTCACTGGTGGGTTCAAACCCGCCAGGTTCTCTGTGGGACAAAGATGTCAGTCAGCTTCTCTAGAGTTACAGTCTTGGAAACCCTATCGGGGCAGTTCTACCGTCTAACATGTTGCTAAGGGCTGGAATCTACTGAATGGCAGTGGGGGTTTTCTGATACTCATTTGATACTCAAATAAATTAAACTGATGCTACCCAAGAACATGACTCATACCCCAAAACAAATGTTACTTCCTTTCACAACTTCTATACAGAGGTGAGGAGACAGCTAGAATCTAACAAGCATTCTTAGAAGCTGGGAAATTCTGTTCTGTCTGGCTTTGTAAATAGTTTGTGACAACTGGTATCTGTGTAAATGGATTTCATGGTCCCCAGGGAGGTGGGGGGGGGGGGGTCAATACTGTTTACAGAGCTGTTTCTTCAGAGTGGCTGAGCTAGAATTGTCTCTAGGGATATACCGGGGTTACTCAGAATAGCAACATACCAGCTACCTGAGAGCCAAAGAGAAAAGGTTAGAAGGACTATATGAAAGTATATTCAAATAAATTAATTTCCTACCCTTAAGATGCAGGTGCTACTTAAGAGGCATTTACTTCTACACTGAATCATAATGGAGGTAATTTGACATTTGCTAACACATAAACAAATTTAAACTGCATTTCCTTTTGGTTATATCTATTACTATAGCATCTGATTTTGCAAATATAAGCCCCTAAACCTCATGTTTATTGCTTTTGTATTTTCTATATTGTTACATTACATAAGGTCATAAAATCATCTGACATGCTCTTTTGCTACTGAAAAAAGAGGGTAAGTTTAATGTAAAGATGAGGTTATAAAAGTACATATCTTAAATAAAATGTGTACTTCTCAATTACTTAAGATTTTTTAGTCATTAGTTTCAAAGTAATAAGAATATCACTGTTTTAAGTTCCTTAAATAAATGTAGGTTATCTGTATAATGGTTTCTTTCCTTTACTAGATTTTGCTGGTTATTAATTTCCTTATTGGTGGAGGAGAGGGCTATTTTTCCACATTGGTGCATTTTTGGGTTTTAGTGGGGTTTTTTTTTTCATTTTTGGTTTTTTATTGCAAATATTATAAAATACTTCTGCCACATCCTTACAGTATCACTTAATATGAATGTCTATAGAAAAAAACAAAAATTAGACCAACAGAACCACAGGGAATGGACAGGCTTTAAAACCTGACTACAGACAGAGTTTGAACTGCAGCTCAATCATTTAGTTGTTACAACCTTTACTAAGTACTTCTGTCTTTTCAATTTCCCAATATCTGTAAAGTGTCTACCTATATATATATTTTTTGTCTTCCAGCAAATGTTACCAATTTTGTGTAAAGTTTTTGGATATAGTGTTTTGTTAGAAAAATATCAGAAAGCATGAAAGGAAAATAAGTAAAATGTTAATGAGAAAACAAAGAGACAATATTTAAGGTTAAAACTTACAATTAGTACATAATGGTTAGTAAATTTGCAGCAGATTAAAAAAACTAAAGTATATTAATAAAAGAGTAAATGAGAGTTTGAAATTTAGAAATTCATATTAAGGAAAAATCATGAAAAAAATTCAACCTCACAGAGAGAAACTGGAAAATTTAATAGTATCAAAAGACAGAAAATACATTTTAAATTAAATAGTATATTTCTGTAATATAACTTGAGCACTTTTTATACTGACATTTATGCATTAATAGACACAATCAGAACCAGCAAGTAGATCATAGTTTATTCTTACAATAATCTAATTTAGAGGTCACAGGAAGTTAGTTAACTCTTGGCCTCTAGGCTTAAAGATGCAGAATTGTTACTGGTTACTGCACACTAAATTTAGAGAATTTTTTAAATTTGGTTTTGTTTGTTTGTTTGTTTAAATCGTCATAAATGGTGGAGAAAAGAACTAAAACTTTTACTCTCATTAGAGTGGTTACTTTCATTGTCTCTATCTCTGCCTTCAACAAACCTGAAAAAAACATCTAGTTATTGCTTCAGAGAGTAAACAGAAATGAAATTGTGAAAGAATCTTTTAGCTTTCCTTATTTTTTTAATCTCATCACCAAGTTAATTACCAAGGTATCATGATAAGACACTATAGATAACTGCACAGATGTAGTTTCTATAATTTATGGCACTCTCATCTGTTAAGCTTCCTCAACTTTCTAAATAAAACACCAAGCAAAACAAAGAAGGGGGGACTAGGATATGAGACCTTTTTTTAGGGAAATAAGATTAATCCATAAAAGGAATTATTAACTTAAAACAATCACCTAAAGGATATATGGAGAACAAGTATAAGATATGAATACTTCTTACTAAGGAATGCTATAGTACCAGTACTTCATACCATATAAGGTACGTAAAAGTCTATCTGAACACAGAAGAGGTACCAAGGTAACATGGTACCAGACAGTATGAGTAACTCTTGCAGAAATAAGTATTTTTAAAGTGGACTGTGATTAATCATAGGGTCACACAATTTGATTGGTGGATGGAGGGGTAGGTAAAGGAAATTGGAAAGATTTGGTGTAAAAAATAATGTATATGAACTTTGTAAGTAAACCAGTATAAAATGAAATTTTATTTAAAACAAAATAATATAGGACAATTACAATTAAAAATAGTGGACTGTAGAAAAAGTGTGGTCGTAGAGTCATGTTCAATAATGTAGATCAGCATATTGGCCAAGATGCTTTTATAATTTTAAATTTTCTATTAACCACACTTATTAAGAAACAAATTTGAAAATATGTCTTTACCCATCCAAATATATATGAACCTTATGAACCCTGTAAGTAAATCAGTATAAAATTCAAAAAAATTTTCTTTATCCCAATATATATTAAGATGTAATCAAAATAAAATTGATAAAATTTTACCTTTTTAAGGGGATACTATACTTCTAGTACATTTCAATTTGGACTAGTCACATTTCAAAGACTAAACAAAGGCTAATATATACTAGAAAACACAGGTATTATTCCTCATGTAGTTATAACTCAGTTATTTATGTATTTAGGATGCCATTGCTGATGTCATAAGAATCTTGGCTGAAAGAAGAAATATCAGGAAGATATTAATTTGTGTTTTATTTACTATGCAAAGGTATTTGACTGTTTGTATAGATAATTTGAGAAGAATGGGAATCTCAGAACTTGTGCTCATGTGCACCTAATCCTAGACCAAGAATCAGCTGTTTGAACAGAACAAGGTAACACTAGATGGTTTAAAATCAGTAAAGGTGTGCATCACGGTTGTATCCTTTTTCCTGTTAAATATCTGTTCAATCTGTATACTGAGCAAATCATCAGAAAAGCTAAACTATATGAAGAAGAATGTGGCATCTGGATTGGAGGAAGGTTCATCAACAACCAGCATTATGCAAATGACACAAGCCTGCCTTCAGAAAGAGGAGAAAACTTGAAGCACATATTGCAGAAGATTAAATTCTATAATCTTCAATATCAAGAAAACAAAACTCATCACTGGACCAATAGACAACATCATGATAGATAGAGATAAGACAGAAGGTGTCAACTATTCATTTTACTTGGATCCATAATCAACACCCTTGGTAGCAGCAGTCAATAAATCAAAAGACAGTATGTTACACTGGGGAAAACCACTGGGGATCTATCCAAAGTGTTAAAGAGCACAGGTGTCAGTGAGACCAAGGTGCACCCAATCAAGAGTTTTTCAATTGCTTCCCAGACATCTGAAAGTTAGAAGACGAATAATGAAGACAAAAGAAACGATACCTTTGAATTATAGTTTTGGCAGAGTGTACTGAACATACATACTACAAACCGCCAAAGAACAAACAAGTCTTTCTGGAAGGAACTGCCACCAGAGTGCTTCTAAAAGGCAAGGATGGTGAAACGTCATCTCATTTACTTTGGCCATAATTTCAGGAGGAACCAGGCCATAGAGAAACACATCACATTGCAAAAGGCAGAGTGCTGGTGGAAGAAAGGGAGACTCTTAACGAGACGGACTAATGCAGTGACTACCACAAGGGGCTCAAGCATGAAAGAGCTTATGAGGGTGATACAGGCAGGATAGGGCAAAGGTCAGGTCTGTCGTTCAAAGTGTCATTATGAGTCAGTCAAGTTGACAGTACACAACAACAACATATATATATAAGGGAGCCCTGTGTAACCTACTGGCTGCTAGCTTGCAAGGCTGGTAATCTGAATTCATGAGCTACTCTGAGGGAGAAAGACAGGTAAGCTCCTCCCATTAAGATTTACAACCTCAGAAACCTGATAAAGGTGGCTATTAGTTATAACTAATCTAATAGCAGTTGTTTTTAGGTGTCATCTAGTTGCAGATAGCGACTCTGTGCACAATAGCTGTGAAAACTCCCTATCCTGAGCCAGACTCACTGTCTCCAACACACCTAACCCCATTATCCCAGTTATTGTATCAATCCATCTCATCCAAGGACTTCCTCTCTTCACTGTCCCTCCACACTTTCAAGCATGATGTCCTTCCTCAAGGCAGTCCTTCCTGGCAACATGCCCAAAGTATGTGAGATGGGGCTTTAAAATCCCCTCCTCTAAGCAGCAACTTGTTATCACTCTCTCTAGGGCAAATCTATTTGTTCTCTTGGCAGTCCCTGGTATGTTTAATACTCTTCTCTAGCACCACAACTCAAATGCATTGATTTCTCTTCTGTCATCTTTAGTCACTGTCCAGCCCTCTTATGTGTAGCAAGTAACTGTAAAGACCATGGCCTGGACCAGGCGCACCTTAGTCTCCAAACTGACACTGTTGCTCTTTAGCACTCTGGAGAGGTCCCTTATGGTAGATTTTCCCAATGCAAATGCATATATATTATATGTGTGTGTGTGTGTGTAAAGGTGAAGAAAGAAACTATGGGAAATAGAAACTAGTTGAAGCTATAAAACTTGAAATAAAGTTTTACAAAGTCCAGAAATTTTACACTAATTAGAAAATTCATATAATCTGCCATGATCGCATAAATTACTCATATAGACCCTAGGATCAGACATCAAAAATAAAGTACAACTTTTACACTCTGTATAAAGATATAGATACACAAGTATGTCAAAAGAGAAGTGGTGAAGTAATTTTATTTTTTATTATGAAAATTTATTAAGTTAGTGCATTATGTTTCAAAAGATCTACTGGGGGAACAGAGGGGTGAGGACAGGCAGGGGCCGGGTGTGGTTAATCAGATGGTCACACAATTTTGATGGGTAGCGGGAGGGCTGGGTGAAGCAAATGGGAAATATCCAGTGTGAAAAACAATGTATGTGAACTTTGTAAATAAACCAGTATAAACGGAGGAAAAAAGATCTACTGGCTATTTACTGAAATTGTTGTTGCTGCTGCTGTTGTCGTTGTTATGTGTCATTAAGTCGACTTCAACTCATTGTGACCCTATGTACAACAGCTCTGAACCCTGCTCTGTCTTGAGCCAATTTCGTTGTCTCTGACAGACCTACTCTATTACCTCTGTCACTGAGTCAATCCATCTCATTGAGGGTCTTGCTCTCTTGTGCTGTCCCTCCACCCTTCCAAGAAATGACCCTCTCCAAGGACTGGTCCCTCTTTGCAACATGCTCGAAGTATGTCAGACGGAGCTTCTGAGTCTTTGCCTCCAAAGAGCAGCCTAGTTTCACCCTCTCCAGGACAGACTTGTTTGTTCTCTTAAGAGTTATGGTGTATTCATAACTCTTCTCCAAAACCACAACTCAAAGGCATCAATTCTTCTTGTCATCCTTGGTCATTTTCCAGTTTTCTGATGCATGGAAAGTAAATCCTAAGACCATGGCCTAGATCAAAGCACATCTTAAGTCTCTAGACTGATAGCATTGCTCTTCAATGCTGGAGATGTCCCTGACAGCAGATTTTCCTAATGTAATTAATCTTTTGGTTTTCTGGATGCTGGTACCAACAGTGTTGATTGTGAAGCCAAGCAAGCTGAAGCTGTCAACAATCTCACCATCTATCATGATGCTGCACATTGGCCCAGTGATAAGACTCTTTGTTTTCTTGATGTTGAGCTTCAATTTATTGAAATTATTTTATTGTAATTTTGTTACTTGTTTTTTGTTATATTTTAAAAAATCTATTTAAAGCAGTGTTAGTACACTAAAATTTTAAAAGGTTTTTTTGTTGTTTCATCAACTCTGAAAATAGTCATGAACACATCAACATTTATCCTGTTGGCAAAAAAAAGTTCAAATTTATATTTAAGAACTCTTTAAAATATGTATGCAACTGTGAAGTTTTTATCACAATGTTTAAGTTTTTAAATTTCAATACCTTTTAACATATGAAGACCAACTACACAATATACTAGCGTAACCTCCCAAAAGTTAAGCTACCTGACAGATAAACATATCACATAAATTAAGGTTTTGTAAAAACTTACACAAGAAATCTTGTAAATGATTACAAATATTATTTAAGAGAAAAGAATTGTGAGAGTCACTGTAAAACTTGGTTAATAATTGCAACAGTAACTTTTATTCTTTTTTCCATCAGTAATGTGAGCTTTATGGCTCTCTCCTACTTACTGTACATTTCCAAAATTCTCTGATCATGAGACTAATTTAAATAAAGCAATTAAAAACATAAATGAGGGCAGTCTTGAATGTCTGTAACAGAAAATAAAGTAGGTTTATTAGCTATGTTTTTATTTTTCAAGCATGAACAATATACCAATTATGAATTCAACAGTTTCACAAATCATTTTTGGAAGACAATACTGCGAACAACAGTTATAAAAGGGAAAAAATATTATCTTTACATGCACCTCTCATTTTGTTTAAGAGCATCTTAAATTGTAAGACATCAAAATAGAAAAATCACGAGTCAGATACTAAGTGGGACTCACTGAAACACAACGTTAGTTCTAATGGATGGATGATTGTGTTTGGTCTTTTGAAACTTTGAAGTATAGGTAAGTCTTGATCACACAAATTAATAAATCCTAAAGCTGGAGTTAACAATAACCATTACACCCAAATTCTACAGCTTAGCCCAGCCAATTTTTCAAAAGGTCAGGTTGTGAACTGGAGAAGATCAGGGAGGTCCACTGCATAGCTTTGTTGCCAGGCATCTCTCCTCTGGATTGTTGCAGGCATTTATTAGTATTCGCCAGCAGACTCAACAAAGCAAACAAGAAATTCAAGCACGAATAATAAAATGAAATGCTGCTATATAACCCTTTGTCATTCAGCAAATATGGGACTTTTTAGCTACATTGTTCCTAAACCTGGGTTACTACTTTAATTTTTCTCCCCAGTGCTGAGTGAATAAGTATGCATGTGTGTTAAATGCGGAGCTCCCCTAACAACTGCAGGACTGTCATTTAATCTGTTGGTAGATGGACCATTTCCTGTGGGAACCCTAGCTATGATTTCCAGATCCACCAAATAAATCTCAGATTAAGATTCCAAATGAAACCTGCCTTTGGCAGATAAAAAATGTCAAGATGGATATAAACAGTAAAATTATAAATTATCTAAGTGTTGCATGACAAACCAATGTTCCATTTTTTTTTGCTGTTGACATGTGCCCAGATATCAAAACTATGTGAGACACTCATCAAATGTCACACTTTCATAATATTGGAAGCATCATTAAAACTGTTTGACTAAGGACCTCAAAGTGTTTAAGCAGTAGCTCAAAAGTATATTTGTGCAAAGTAGAAGAATAAATTTACATATCAGCAGCAGCTCATAAGGGATGGGTAAATATTCTGTTTATCTCTCATTGTAATTCAGGTTACTTTAAATACAAGGTTTTAGGAAATCATTACACTCTATATGTCATCATTACATAACTTTCTATGCAAATTGTGTGTCTTTTATTCAAATCTACCGTTTGTTTCTCCTAAGGGGGGGGAGCATGAAAGAAAAGGTAGTGGTTCCTTTTCATTTATCAGCTGTGGTCACTATATTCTCGTGCCTTATTAGTGAGTAATCCCACTGCATCCCAGACCCTTGCTAGAGTTAGCATTTTGTACTTTTTTAAAAGTACTAATATCTGGGGCAAAAAAAGCGCCTAGAAAGCACATTTGTTTGCATGCATTTTGATGTGTTAAATCTGGGAAAGGAAGAAAGTTTTGGGTTTTTGGTTTTTTTTAATAAAAAGGTAAGACAGAGCCAACACAGAGGGTCACAGTGAGTAAATGCCTATTAACAATGCCGATGAAGTCTCTAGTTCTAGTCTATACCGCATTCTTAGAGACATCAAAGACTGCTGTTTTAATGAAAAATGTGTGTTTTTCTTTAGTTATCATACCTGGACTATTAACACCTTCTCTTCGGCCTCCCTCTATATTCTGTGTGATTACAAAATATAGGAGATGAAGTTTTCTGAAAAGAAACTATCAAATTTGCTGAACTGTAAGTATTTTATTTTATGCTTTGAACTCTTAAAAGTAACTTAGTAAAGTTGTCCAGAGATTCCAAGCTTTGCAACATTTGTACTTCCTTTAAAATGTAAAAATTTTTAATTCTACCTTTAAACAGGAATTCTTTAAAAATTAGAATTTTTTTATACTTACATTAATCTATAAAAAGGATCTTCCAAATCTTGGAATTTATACAGAAACCTGAACCCTTAAAGACTGTCTGAAACTGTCTTGTCTGAAACTATACTATCAATCAATCTGAAATATCGGAAAAGTGGGTAGGTGGGAGGAGGGGACATTAAAGAGAGAAGTAATGACATCTTATTCTTAACTTTCGCATACTTAGAGCCTCAAGAAACAATTAAATAAATGAGCATGTTAGATAATTTTTTAAGTATATCAAATTACTTTAGGTATATACTAAGGTATTATAAAAATGGAAAAGAATTTGTTACTTAAAAAACAATCAACAATTACCAAAAACTTAGATATTTCATTTCTATGCAAAAGTACAATCTTAATAATCAGTTATAATTTCTCACCCACTAGCATACTATTTTTAAAGCATCAAAACCATGTAGTATATATTCAAATGAAAAGAATATTATTTTAATGAGTACTAGCATAATTTACTATATGAAAATATTAATAAAAAGTCGCTATTACTTGTTGGGAGCTTTGGTGGCCTAGTGGAAAGAAGCTGCCCTGCAATCACAAGAAGTCATTATTACCCAAAAGTTACAGTCTTACCAATATTATCTAAAGGCTAAAGATTAGGTATTTTTCAATTTAACCACTTACGCCATAAGATTATCTTTACAACCAATTTTTATTATTTAAGACTGATTTGGTTTATTTGCTTTTCTATAGCCAAAAAGGAAAAAGTAAAACAACAATAACAGAAGCAAAGCAGAAAAAAAGATACTGGAAACTTCTTTCCAAAAAATAAGGATGCCACATATTCTGACTCACAGAAAATAAAAATTGAAGTGTTTGATGATCCTCTAAAAATTTTCTAATCTGCTACAGATTGATTAATAAGCAAAAAGTAGTAGATTTGTGCACAATAAATTAGTTTTCCATTTAAGGGAAAGAGTTCAGTATCTTTAAATGTAAGAAGTCTTATCAGTCCTACAGTACGAATAGCCCAGGCAACCTAGACCAACTCTGTAATGGCTTCGAATTTACTATAAGTACTAATGTATACTGATTCCAGTCTCCAAAATCGGTAAAATGCCAGTGGACAGCCAGAAAACTACTGTAATCATAATAAGAGGAAAAAACAAGCCACTACAGAGAGCACAACAATCATCTGCAATGTGATAAACTGAATGCTAAGTGAAATATTCAAGAATATTTCTATTTTTGTTACAGATATGTATTCTAGGATGTGTTATAGCATGAGAAGCTATACCAGATGAAGATTTTTACTGGAAAGCTCAGAACCTTATGGGTGGAGTATTTAAAGCATAACAAAATATTTTTTAAATCAATTTTTTCCCATTTCAAAAAAGTAACTTCATTTTGTAAAAAAAGCATGCATAGTAAAAGTTGTGCTAGATTTTGTTAAACTAAAGTAATATTGTCATAAGTTCCATCAAAAGAAAGGTCCTAAACAAATGGTACAAATGAAGACTGAGACTTTATTTTTTAAAAAATAAATTTATTACTTTTACATATTTATTTTTGTGAGTCATTAATATTTTTATAAGATTACAGGTCAAAGATGTAGTCACAACTCCACATAAAGAGTATCATTTAAGCAGATGTTGAGAAACTCTTTAAATTTATTTTTTAAATAAAAGGTTTTTCTTACCTTATAAACATTTCCTTTATTAAGAATTTATGGCATAAATTTACCAACATGAATTATTCATCAGAAATTATTCACCTCAAAAAATAGTTCATATAAATATTATAATCAGCTAAAAAACTAAGTTATCCTCGTTAATATGCCCATTTTTTTAAAAAAACTTATTTAAAAGAAAGCATTGGGGTTTTTTATTCTTTTCTGTTTTTTCCCAACAATAAATTTCAAAAATTAATCATTCTTCTGAGTACCCTTCCCCTTTCCCATGGAAATAAACGAAATCTTCTTGGCCAACTGCCAACTGTACTAAACCACTCTCTCATGTTTTCTAGATGGTCAAGTAAGAACCAATACTCCATTAAAACAAGTCCTGTAAACAATAAATGTAATCATATCTCACAGGAATGTTTTTTTACCCCCTTTATGATATTAGGAAAATTTGAAATGCACTCAAACTCACACTTGCCCCTTAAAAAGAAGGTATATAAAGCATTTATAAAGATTTTTACTGATATTGTAACTTTAATACAGACAAAATTAGATTTTACCCTAAAAATTATTGTTTCTATTTAAAAAAACAAATAAAACACACAACAAATCCAACCAACAAAAAACTCCTCAAACCTGGTGCTACAGAGTAAATTCTAATTCATAACATCTATATGTGACAGAGCTGTGACGGTTGTTGGTTTTATGTGAACTGTGACTCATGTCTACACTGGTGAACAACAGATCTGAACCTTGCCCCGTCATCCTCACGATCTCTGATATTCTTGAATCCATCGTACAATCACAGTGCCAATTTATCTGATTGAGGGCTTCTCCTCTTTCTCTGTAACTCATCTCCATGACAGAGTAGAATTGCCTGGAGAATTTCTAAGGCTGTAGATGTTTACTGAAGCAGGGTGTTGTGTACTTCATCCCATTAAGTGGCTGGGGTTCAAACTGCTAAACTCTTGGTTAGCAGCTGAGCTTAACCACTGTTGTTGCTGACTGCCATCAAGTCAAGTACGACTCATAACCACTCTATGAACAAAAGACCTAATGCCTTTCCATAACTATTGTCATTTCTCCAAGTTCATAGAGTTTTCACAGGCATGTAGTTTAGGAAGTTGATGCCAAACCTGCTTTTACAACTGGGAGTTCCACCAAACACTGTCCACATTGGGAAACCATTATGGTATTTGACACCTCAGTGGCACAAGGTTCAGCATCACAACAAACACAGATTACCTCAGTACAACAAATTAGCAAAGAGTGATGTACAAAGTAGAAGAAATGTTCCTCCAAATATAACAACACTAGTTTCACTTAGCAGTGGTTAAGTGACGTCAAGTAGAATATGACTCATAGAGAACTTATGAACAAAAAATTAACATCATTTCTGTATGTTTACAGAGTTTCCAGAGGCATCTCATTTAGGAAGTGGATGCCACTCCTGCTTCCAAACCTAAATCAATTGGGAAGATCCTCCAAACACTGTCCATGATTTGTAACCATGATATTTGACATAGTATGGCTCAGTGTTCAGCATCACAGCAACTCCAAGTTAGCCAGTACAGCAGACATATACAACTGCTGTACCATTTAAGGAATGCCCATTCTAAAATTTATAAATTTGACCGAAGGACCACAGACCCAACCCTATCACCAACTATATTGAATGCAACCTATGTTGTTGTTGTTGATTATGACTCATAGCGACCCTATGAGCAAAAGGCTTGAAGCTTTTTAATAACTATCATCATTTATGAAAGTTCATAGTTTCCAGAAGCATGTTGTTTAGGAAGTGGATGCCAGTCCTGCTTCCAAACCTATCTTAAACTGGGAGCTCCACCAAACACTGTCCACCACGGTAACCGTAAGTACAAGCTATACTATTGTGAAAAGTCAAATTTCTAATGATAGTCTGAAATAGAGGAAATAATAAATAGACTTCTTATGAAACCCACTATAATTCTATTCCAACTACTGAAATAGTTATTTTTGTTACTGAAACTTTGTTAAACATCCACTTTCCATAAAAGAATGGACTACCTATGACAACAACTATTACTATTTAGGCCTTGTAAATTATGTCTTACGGAGCTCTGGTGCCCTAAAGGCAAGAAGCTGCAGTGCAATCTTGAAGACATGCAGTTCAAATCCACCAGCTGCTCCACAGGAGAAGGATGGGCAATCTCCTCCCATGTGATTAATGGCCTCAGAAAACCTGCTGAAGGGTCAGCTATGGGTCGGTTCTAACTTAATGGTACACAACAACAACTATGACAAAGTTTTAAAAAGGAATCTGCAAAACAATAGCAAATTTTAATAAGACAGCAAATAACAAATGTTGGCTAGGATGTGGAGAAACTGGAACACTGGTGGGAATACAAAATGATGCAAACAAGATGAAAAGCAGTTTGGTGTTTGCTTAGAAAAGATTAGAAATACCATTTGACGCAGTAATTCCACTATTAGCATATACCCCTAAGAAATAAGGGCTTTGACACAAAGTCACATACACACACCCATGTTTATTGCAGTATTATTGACAAAATTTCATTATTTAGCAAAGAACTGAAAATCCTCAAGTGTCTACTAGTAGTGAACAAATGACTAAAGAAATTATGACATCCTAATAATGGAGAAAAAAATGAGCAATAATTTATTAAATACTGTACAACATGGATGACTCCACACCAAATTGTGATAAGTGATATAAGCCAGTGACAAAAGGACAATTATGGTATAAGAACACTATTATAAAAGGTTAAAGGAAGGTTTACACACAGATAAAATCCATTTTAGAGGGCTAACAGAAATGAGAAGGGAAGAAGGAGGGAGTAAAAAATTAAGAATTATATCCTACATCCTAGCTGAAGTGTAACCTGTTAATTTCTCTAATAAATCCCATAATCATGAAAAATTTTTTAAAATGTGCAAAAACTACCACTATCATGTTGTTGGTGATTACCTTTGAGCTGAGTACGACTCATAGTGACCCTATGAACAAAAGGTCTGAAGCCCCTCTAAAACTATCAACATTTATCAAAGTTTATAGAGCTTCTAGAGGCATGCTGTTTAGGAAGTGGATGCCACTCCTGCTTCCAAACCACTCTTCAGTATGTATTTTATAAACTTTAATTATTTTTACCACTATTATATTGGGTAAAATAATTAAGTTTATAAAGTACATACTAAATAAACTTTCCCCCCTAAAACATTACATGCGTTATTCTCTAATCCCCACGATAGAATTATCTCTGTATTCTATACACAAGAAAACTCAGGCTTGTAAAAGTCAAAGAGACTTGCACTCTAGGTCAGATAGGTAACAAAGAGAAGATTAACCAATTAATCTTCCAGGTTTGACCAAGCTATAAATTCCAAATTCTTTCTACTGCAACATTTTAGCTCAACTATTACATGCATTCATTTGTCTTTCTGCACAAAGTTACTTACTTCTTTTAAATAACAAGCAATGAGCTAAAAAATAAATAATCTCTTCAGGGAAACTGTATTATCACTTATTAGAAAATTACTTTCAAAACAAATTTTTTTTCATTTAGTACAGAATTATTTCCTTGACATTTTCATACTTTGAATTTCAAGGAAAACACTGTAAAATAATGGTTATCCACAGAGAATAGAGTAAGCGAAAATTAGTGTGCATTCTAAACAACTTGTTTCCTTCTTCTTTAAATAAAAATTTATGAAAAGGATGTATATCTTGATTATATTTTAGTTGTCATGACCAAAGACATTTAAAAGCATCACAGATTCTTTTTCAGTGCTTCTATAGATGTCTATTCATATATTGTTGTTGTTGTTGCTGTTGTTGTAAGGTGCCATAGAGTCGCCTACAACTCATGGCAACCCTGTGTATTAATAGCACTGAAGCCTGCCCAGTCCTGAGCCAGTCTCACTGACTCCGACACACCTAATAAGCAACACAGATATTTTTTTTCCATATTGTTTCTGCAAAGGTCTATTCATATGCTGTTGTTGTTGTTAGGTGCCATCGAGTCACCTGCAATCCATGGCAACACTGTGCATTAACAGCTTTGAAGCCTGCCCTGTCTTGATCCAGTCTCACTGACTCCGACACACCTACTCACACCCCCCACACACACCATTGCCCCAGTTACTGTATCAATCCATTCATCTGGGGTCTTCCTCTCCTGAGCTCTCCCTCCACCATGATGTCCTTCTCCAAGTATCTATTCATATTTAATAGTGAAAAATCACATAATAGCTTTAGATAGAATTCAATTACAGAATAAGGTAAGGACAAAAGGTAACCATAAACCGAATGTACTACTTCATAGAAAACAAACAAAAAAAACCCCAAAACCAGTAACGGCAGCAATTATGAGAAGATGAGCTAAAAAATAAGAAGCACTGACAAACAGCACTCTAATTCAACAACAAATTACTTTTCTGCTTTCAAGTTGGTAAAGCTTTAGTACTACTTGTTTTGTAGGGAAAAAACATCGTAAGAATTATGACTACAAAAAATAATTGCCTGTCTCATTCCAAAATAAATAGCACAGTTATTTTTTTAAAAAGTATATTCACATGACAAAAATTTTTAAAATATTTGCTGGTCCTCAAAAAAACCTGTAATCTGTTAAGGATACTATTAATATAACCAATTCTAGATATGGTTTTCCTCTCAGATTTCTTATGACTATAACAATTCTTGATTTAGAATCATGTTCATTTTTATGCTAAAAGGAAAACTAGCTTTAAAATACATTATATATATATATATATATATATATCTGAATTTAAATGACATATAAGTGATAACAACTGTTTAAAATACATATCAATCTAATGACTTTCTAAAATAAACAAAAGGCGGGTAAATTCATATAATTATAAGGTTTCTCTAAAGTTTCTTCAAGCTATACGGTTCCTGATAAGTCTTACCTTTAAAATAACAAGAACTATTTAAAATATATTAGACTTCATGCTTAATTTTGGAAGACAGGATCAGGCACCTTTTTTAACCTTTCTTAGGGAACACTGACCCCTAAAGGTTCTAAATTTAAATAAGTTTCACAATTTTATAAATTTATTAAGTATCTAAACTTCATTTTTGTCAAGGTTGTTGTAAATATGGACTTAGACAGAAATGTTTATCCATAAATGAAATGTGAGCTATTTCCATTGGATTATTCTGTATTACAAAACAATTAGATACTGTTTCTGCTAATTTAATAAAAATCACCAAAATTTAATATAATACAGAAACTAATACTACTATGCAAAATTACTCATTAAGAGATTTCTGGCAATTGTACTATGTATGTGTTATGTGTGTGTGCACATGCTAGGGGGTCTGGGTGGGGATAAGGTTGGTATTAGGTGTCACTAAATTCATCCCAGCTCACAGAAACCCTGTGTCCAGGTCATAGAAGCAAATATTCCCTGGTTCTGGGCCATCCTCATAATCATGGCTGTGTTTGACCCCATAGTTGCAGACACTTTTTCAATCATTTACCATCTCATTGAACAAATGCTACAAAGGGTTAAGAATCACATCACAATTCATCCTTCCCAAAGGTTGATTTTCCTGTTGAGTATAAATTCCTTTGATTTTTACCTTCTAATGTTTTCCCCCAAAAAAGAAAAATGCCAAAGAACAATTGATTTCATAAAAGGCCAAAAGTTGTTATTGATTCTCATTTAGAAACACATACGTATTCATTTGCCTATTGCTCCCACAGACTTCAAAATTACATTCATTCAAGCTACTTAGCTACTTAAAGGAACTTGTACAAACTTTGCAGTTTCTTCATTCATCCTAACTATTAAATGCAACTTCCTATTTTCCAAATTATACATAATAACCAAAAATCCAAAGAAAGGTGAAAACAATAATATTATATAGCTCACCAGCTTTTAGGCATTCAATTTCAGCCATCTCTCAACAATAAATGAAGAGGGGGGAAAGCGGCCACTTAATATTTTTGACCCTCAAACTCGTAAGGCAACTCAAAGGTCTCTACCTGTGATACAAATTTTTAACTAACCCCCTTTCTCAAATTAAAAAAAAGTAAAATATTTACCCAAGCAGACTAGGAATATTAAAAGATACAGCTTTGAGGCAATTTGTGCTTTACAAGATAAAGGCCATGAATGTAATATCAAGGTCATGATCTTATGAGATTTTACTATTTCAACCTATCAACACAAAACTTAAAAGCATATTAACAGTTAATTATTTCATTTTCTTTTTCATAATATTTAACAGACCCTTAAATAAAGAAATTCCTTATTTCCTTTTCACATATGGAAAAACACCTGTAAAAAACATAAATTTCCTGACTCATATCTTAAGTCACTTTTGGTCTGTCCTGCAGCAAACTAGCTATAACCCTAAAATTCTTTCCACAACTGTTTTATACCTTCAATGTCTTCCTTCCTTGATGCCTTTTCTGGTTATTCTATATTTCTATTTATGAAAAGTACTTAAACTGTCTCTAACACTCATTAAAAAACATTTCCTCTGGCTCTTTAAAGTTCTTTTTGTCTCTAATTTGGACAATTATGACTTTCACAGCACTGTGATCTGCATATAGGGAACATAAGCTTTTTCTTCTTATTGTTATTATTTCCTCTTTATTTCAGTACATAATTAGAATAGAAATGCTTTCTGCTCTTACAGAAAAAATGGCTGCTATCTTATTTGAATAAATGAACAAAAATAGCTTCAAAAAATTACTTCTTAGCTTCTCATTAATACAAACATATCAATCACATACTTAATTACAATTAAGGGAATAAAAATCTAGGCCTAAAAACTATTAATTTTGTATTAAAAACATTTAATTACCTTAACTCAGATTTTATTCACTACTACTACTTTATGCACAATTCAATCTGTTACCAAGATTCTAAAGTCACAGGTAGCAGTCAAGAATAACATACAAAGAAAGGTTACTAATGACAGACACAAAAAAGAAAGAAAATTCAAAGTTTAAAAACCAAAAACAAATGCTCAAAAAGGCACTCAGAAAATATAACATTTCTCTCTCCCTGCAATGATTTTACTGCAAGGATTATACAAGGGTTTACCCAAACAGCCTTCTAATCTAAAAAGGCAAGAGGAAGGTTCATATATGCTAAACAAGGAGCCTCATCAACAGATGGAACCGACAGAGGGAAGGATGCCTGTGTTGTTTTAGTAAAAATTCTATTTTAAAAGTTTAAAGATTCAGAAGCCATAGGTTAAGGCACACAAATCCATGTGATAGTGTACTCACAACAACTTATTTTCCTGAGTTCCAGACTTACAACATTTTATTTTAACAGTTTTCAAAATAAAAGCCAACAATTTTAAAAAATATCTTTCTTCCTCTCTTGAAGAATCATACACTGGACCAGGCACTAGATCATGCAACCAGGTCACTGTAGTGTAGCTAGCTGACCAGCTGTGTCTTTCACTATTTCCCCCGAATATCTGTCAGTATGTTGCTTTCAAACCATTTCCATCTTTGGACGTTTTCCCCCATCTCGGAGGCTGTATCACTCTCTGTGCGCATATTTGTGTGTATACTTTTCTTCCCTGTCTGCACATTTCGTTTTTTAGTATTTCTGTCTCCATCTGCATAGCTCTGCAGATTCTCTGACTCTGACTATATCCTACTTTCATTTCTTCAATATTTCTATGTGTGCCTGAGTGTGCATGTGTCTCAAGATGTATACCTCTGACTGTGAGTCTCCCTGTGTCTTAGCTTTTCCTCTGCTTCCATGTGTATGTCCATCTATGCCCTTTCATTCCTTCTCCAATATATACGTCTCTCCAAATGCCTTTCTTTCATGTCTTTCTATGTCCACAGCCTTGTCTGACTCCTTCACTGGGTTGCCTTTAGCTCTATCTCTCTATGGGTCTCTTTCTATCTCTGTGTGTATGCCTGTGCCTCTATCCACTTGTTTCTCTTGTGTCTCTTCCTCATTGCATGTCTCTTTCATTGTTCTCTTATTCTGGAGTCTTTGTCAGTCTGTCTTTCTGAATCTCTGGGGGAGTGTGTCTTTATACATTTGTATATGTGTCTGTATCTCTGGGTGCATGCCTCTATTGGTCTCAGTGTCTCCTTCTTTATTTCCTTTCCTGTATCTCTTTCTCTGTGCATTCTTTCACAACTTTTCTTTGCTTCTGAGTATATGTCTCTGTCATTTTCAATGTTCTCTCTGTCAACGTGCATATTTGTATGCTTCTTTCTCTTGCCTTGTGCTTCTTTTCCTCTCTTAATGTCTCTTTCTCTGTGTGTATCTTTTTTTCCAGCATGTAGGTCTCTTTGTGTATATCTCTTTCACTGTTGTGTGTGTGTGCATGTGTTCTTGTCTGCCACTGCCTAATATAATGGTTAGAACAAACACACCTCTTTCAATGACTTGAACTAGCACAGACCTCAGGTTTAGTATTAATACCTTAAAAGTTCTTACCTTTTGACCAGTCCCCCATATGTACTTCTGCTCTTGTTTGTTCTGGCAATGTCTCTGGATTTTGCTCCAAGAGTGGAAGCTAAAATAAAGCCAACACTAGATAAATAAACTTAAAACAATATATCAGAATACACCTAAACTTTACCTTTGTTTAACAGAGAATTTAAAAGACAAATGGTTTTCTAAAACATTTATAATTAGGAAATTAATTACATACTTCAACAGGTGAAATGAAATCTTTTTCGCAAAAAGTTCCTTTGTTTACACTCTCATTTAGAAAAAAAACAAAACCCAAGAAAAAATGCACACTAAACTTCTAGACATCTTACTTCTTTTGGTAAGAGAACTATTTCTTTTATCTAATTTATGATTTCTCCCAGTATAACTTTAAGCATTTAAGGAAAAAAAAAATTGAGACTAAATTTCCATTATAGTTGCTATGAGGTTTTTGGCAAAAATTTCAAATTAATTGGATTAATTTGGATTTACTTTATATAATTTCACACAAAGCATTTTATACTTTTAAAAGTACTTTAAGAACATTATTCTAATTTAGAAAATAAAGACCATCACTGATTTATAATGAAAGTTATACAGCTCTTTTTTTTACATTTCTAAAAAAGAAAAATATTCTATTTACCTCATAGCTAGAATCTTGCATTCTTTAAAAAGTCCTCAAATAAAGCTGTAGTAAGCTGCTCCTTTTCCAATTCTCTCTAAATATGTTGATTTGGAGTTGGCAATCTTTTTCTAAGTTCCTCATTTACCTTTGGATTAGCTGAAAATATAGGAAGTTATTAATATCAAAGAAATATGTTCCAGTCAATGAAGCCATTTCCCTACATATTGCCCAAAAAGGTTAATAATAATTGCAGTCTTTTAATAAGATTCATATAGCAAGACATGGAGAAAATACAGTCTTTAATAACCTCTGGAGTATTTTAAAACATGTCTTACAGGACTTAATGCGCCTAGTAATATACTATTTAAAACCATAATTTTATCCCACTGCAATATACAGTGACTCTTCCTCATCATTTACCCAGCTAATGAATGCCAGCAATTAGTAAAATGTAATCCCATTGCACAATCATTTTAATGCTTTTAGCACTCAGAAAAGTAAACATGAAATTAATACTGCTCAAGCCATATCAGATCCTAGTTGGAAGCAAGCAATTATAGTTCAGCTCCTCAGGTGTAATTAAATGATTGGAATGATTTAGTTCCATAAATGCAAGTTAATTCATAAGCAAGCAACAAATATACTGGGAGTAATTACAAGAAACATTGACAGTCTAAGCAGGGCAAGTTGGGGTTTTTTTTTTTCTTCCAAGAGCCTGGCATAGTAAAATGCTGCCCTCTCCTGGGCATACAGGTGAACACCTACGGTGGTGGTGGGGGGGTGTTGAAAAAAAAAAACACCTAACTTATTTTTAAAACCCACTAGAAAGAAAAATTAATAAGCAACATACCACTCATATTTCATTCCAAATACCAAATATTTAAATGTATAGCTTATATTAGAATATTCTCTAGATACATAGATAATTAATACTTATTAATATAAGTCCCAAAACACACCAGACAATTTCTGTATTTTCTAATGAACGTGTATAACACTGGCAAAACGAGCATAAGTGAATTTTCTAGTATTCACCTAGGCTTTCAGGCCAATGTCTATTATCTCTCTTTAATAAAGCTTAGCTATCCGTTTATCAATTTTTTAACTAGACTTTTATAAGTAATGCAATTTCTTCAAAAACCAATGCCTGAAAAACCCTAAAAGAGCATACATAGTAGATATTATCATGGTTCTTCTAATGGCCTGAAGTGTTTTTAATTAAAACAGAAAATGTAGAATGCTGTGGCATAAACTGTTACAAGCGTATTTTAAAATGTAAAGGGTAAGAGACACTAAAAAAAAAAAAAAGACGTATCTGGTTTTATTAAAAACTTCTCCCACTGTCTTACTTTCTTGGACTAAGAAGCAGTACCAGTTTAGTTACACACTCTCCAAGTGGTTTTTAAGTAAATTTTTTATACTAGACTTGTATAACTTTACTTACATAGGTTTAAGTTGTGCTAGAAGTGTGATCAACAAGTCTGTGTTAAAAATTATTATCTTTTTAGCACAAAATCTAATCAGGATCATTCCATTACAGATCCTTCTGAAGAACTGAACATATTCACTAACACAATACCACCAGCCACACAACAAGCGTTTCCTTTTCCTATACTTTAAATGGTATTTGCAAGAATAATGTTTAAATTATAATGTTTGTAATTTCTGGAGGTATAAAAATTAATGCCTTTCTAATTTGCTTTCAAATACATTAAAATGATGATATTCTAAGTCATATCCTATGCAAATTGGACAAATAAAATAAATCAAAATATGGAAAAAATCCTGTCACTAAGTTTAAAATGTACAGCACATTTACTTTGCCCTTTGATGTCACAGTCTTATTTTTCAATTCATATCTTGTACACTGTAAGTTAATTGCTTTTGGAAAGTACTTATTATTCATGTAAAAATTAATGTGCCAATGTGTTTAAATCCTCTTAAATGACCATTCATGCATCTTTCTTCTTTAAGTACCAATGAAATCTGTCAAAAGACATCAATGCAAAATGGTCTTAAAGAAAGTTCTAATAGAGATTTTTTTTCTGCTAACATAAGATTTTCATATTCACCAACTTTACTTAAATTCCATTAATTTTTTAAGCTACTTTTAATAAATTCACCAAGTAAAATTTTTAGGCCCCATGGTCTGTCATTTGTGTTCCAGCTGACATTATGAATATTAATAACAGTGTTATCCTGATTAAATAGGCTTCATACAAAATCCCTGTGAATCCTATAGCTCAGACATCTCATTTTTCCAACTCTTTATGAATTTGGATTCAGACATTAAACTGGAAAAATCTTTAAAAACAGATTTAATGGAGCATTTGCATATTCTTAAACAAAAATTAGAGGATCTAACGATTTAAACAATTAACTTATATCTCTACATTTTGTAACAGGAATACAAAATTTCTGTACACATGCAACATATTTTACACTTCTATCTTTTCAAGACAAAGAATTGAAAGTAATAAAAACCTAATTCTTGCCCTTATAATCACCTTAAGGATTTGATAACAAGAACTTGTTTTCAATCTAAGATCAAATGTCCACATTAAAACTAATGGAATGATATAATAGCATATAATTAGCTAAATTATGTTCTTTAATAAAAGCCTACTTTATTACATTACCTACAAATTATAAGTTAATTTCTTTATTATTACAAATCTACACTAGACTCTCAAAGCAAACTAAAATAGAATCCTAGTTAAACTTTACATGTTTACAACTTTTCTAGGAATAAATAATAATAATGTCAAGAAATAAAGATTAAAGAAAAACTCCAATAAACACAACATCTGATTAGTACCTTGCAGAATAAAATCTTTTTGCCAACAAATGCTAAAATCACTCCAGGTTATATTTCATTTTCAAAGGAAGTGAATGTCATTAAATAGGAGGAAAAAATAGTTAAGGAAACTGAACTTTTCTCTGCTAAAATGTCTACATTTGCCCCATCAATAAATGCACACTGAATACGTTATCAAATGTAACTGACATCTTCCTGTTTACACAGTATGCAAGCACTCCATGAAACAAAATTTGTTCTTTGGCCAGACTAAAATTGTTAATTTATCATAAATAATTTTGACATTTATTCTTTAAAAATCAGTAATGCCTTTTTGAACAAAACAATTAAAAATCAGAGTCCATTTCCTAATGTAACAATATCCCTGGATATTCTTTTAAAGGTTTTAAGTAAGAAATGTCCTTCCCACCTTTCTCCACAATAGTCAAGTTCTGGAAAGGGGTTTTATGTTGACTTCGGTTGATGTCTTTTTTTTTAAAAAAAAAAAAAAAGAATGACTGCTAAGTATAATTACAAATGTGTATGAATTACATAATTCACATGAGATTCAAAAGGGGTGAAAAGTATCACTAAATCACAGTTTCAAAACTAAACAATGAATATACAATTTATTCTCAGTTATACCACTAAAACTATTTACAAAAATATACAAACCACATTTTTCATGTACAGAGATACTTACAGAAAAACTATGTATTATTTTACACACCTATTAGTACTTCCTTAGGCTTCAGTTATTGTTGATTTATATTCTTTGAACACACTACATTTACATTCACCGCACACCTTTTAAATATGTTCATTTCTTTACTTAGTATTCTCACCTCTAAAAATATAAGCATTATTTTTCATCATTCAAGCCTTGCTTGAAGGCTATCTCTACATAAAGGTATGAAAGAAGGGTTTGCCTATCTATTCTACATAAAATAGACACTCATCGCTCATATTACCGTCACGAAACTTTAGTTGTTATTTCATTTTGTTAAGAACTATCTCTCAGTTAATTTATTAAACTCAAACCATGTGTCACTGAATTGATTCTAACTCATAGGGATTCAAAGTGCATTAGAATAAACTCTTTTCAGTGATGGCTTTTTCATAAGTAGACAATCAGGCCTTTTTTCTGAGGTAACTGTGGGTAGATTTGAACCTCTAACCTTTTAATTAACAGCCAAGTCAATTAACCAAGTGAACTACCCGAAATTCCATATATCTAGATGCATACATACTCATAAATACATTGAAGTCATATGTACATAAGACTTGATTTTCTGCATCTATCTATGTCTGACATATACTATTTAATACATATTTCAAAGATGAAAGACAAATGCAAAGGCAGATGAATAAATAACTAGAAGAAAATTACAAATTCTATAAATATTTAATAGAGAACTGAGAAAATAAATTATGGTACCAACATATATAGAATCTATAAGGTTCCCATCACAAGTGCAAAGGATTTTGTATATACTATGGATAGAATATTATTTCAACAATATGTGTTAACTACTTAAGTACTTATGTGAGGCATTGTTTTAGCCATTAGATAGAAAATATTGAGTAAAACATACTTTCTAACAAAAGTATATCTTTAGCTTAAGCAATAATGTATAAGTGAAAGAAAACTTTGCTTTATAACTAAACATAGTACAGAAGTCTCACTTATTGACATCATTAGGTTGCAGGGATCTCCTTCATCTCAAAGCTGATCCTAGGAATTGGCTCATAGCTGACCCTCCAGCGAGTTTTTGGAGGCTGTAGATTGCATGGGAGATGAGTGCACATCTTCTTCCCACAGAGCAGCTGGTGAATGTGAACTGCCAGAAAAGTGCCACCTTTGGGTTGGCAGCTCAGCTCTCTACAGTTGAGGCCACCAGACCAGGTTTTTAAATGGAGTCATGACTAGCTGGTTACTGTCCCTTGTGCAGCCCAGCTGTTGTTGATGCCTCCAGTACATCGCTCAGTTGGCCCACAGAGAGTGACCTAGGACTCGCTGCAACTCTGTGAGAAACTCAAACCACTGGAGTTGTCACCTGAGAATTTTTTCAGAGTTGTTGTAAATGTGAAATGTTCAGTAACAAGAGTGGTGATGAGGACAATAAGCACATACGTGGATGAATTTCCACAGTGCTTTTTCTAGAAAAATACACAAGAAACAATTAACACTGTTCACGCTGCATACCTAATCAGTCTGTATGCAGAACAAATCATTTCAGAAGTTGGACTATATGTAATAGACTGTAGCATCAGGGTTGGAGAAAGCCTCAACAAACTGTGTTATGCAGAAGACACAACGCTGAAAGTGTGAGGACTCAAGACATTTGCTGCAGAAGATCAGAGATTACAATCTTCATTATGGGTTAAATCGCAAAACCAAGAAAATAAAATTCCTCGCCACCAAGCCGATAGGCAACATCATGATAGACGGAGGAGAGCTAGACATTGCCAATGATTTCTTCTTGCTTGTATCCACAATCAACACCCTTGACATCAGCAGCCACAAAATCAGATGATGTATAGCATTGGGAAAATCTGCTGTCATGGCCTCTCCAACATGCTTTAGAGCAAAGCTGTCAGTTTGAAGACTCAGATATACCTGAATCAAACTACAGTCTTCACTTGCTATGCAGCTTAAAGTTGAACAATGACCAACGACGACAGAAGAAAAATCAATGCTTCTGAGTTGTGATGTTGGAGAAGAGTGCTGAACATCTCATGTGCACTGGGCCAATTGGCAGCCTCAGTATGGATGGTGAAGAGATTGAGATAGTTAACAGTTTCAGTTTACTTGGTTCCACAGCCAACACTCTTGGTAACAGCAGCCAAAAAATCAGGAGACGAAATGCACTGGGAAAGTCGGCTGTGAGGAACCTCTCAAGAGTACTGAAGAGCGATGTCAAGATGGAGACTAAGGTGCGCCTGATTCAGGTTATTATCTTTGCATTACGTGCCATACATCGGAGAATTGGACAGTGAATAGGGATGATAGAAAGAGAATTGATGCCTTTGAGCTATGGTGCTGGAGAAGAGTGTTGAATATACCATGGACTGCTAGGAGAACAAACAGGTTTGTCCTGCAGAGGGTGAAGCCAGAATGCTCCTTTGAGTCAAGGATTCTGAAGCTTCATCTGACATACTTTGGGCATGTTGCAAGGAGAGACTGGTCCTTGGAGAGGGACATCATGTTTGGCAGAGTGGATGGGCGGCTTAGCAGAGGAAGACCTTCGATGAGATGGATCGATTCTGTGAGTGGAGTGGTGGGAATGAATGTGTTTGAGATGGCTAGGTTGGCACAGGATAGAACGACGTTTAGAGCTCTTATACATAGGGTCACTATGAATCGCAAGCGTCTCGATGGCACTTAACAACAACAGTCACATTTACTCCCAATTACTTAATCTTGTGATTAACTATTGTGATGGGTATTGTGAAGGCGCAGGAGAGGAAGACCCTCGATGAAATGGATCGATTCTGTGAGTGGAGTGGCTGGAATGAGTGTGTTTGAGATGGCAAGGTTAGCACAGGATAGAACGGTGGCTCTCGTACATAGGGTCACTATGAGTCACAAGCGACTCAGTGGCACATATCAACACAACAACAACTGCCAAAATGACAAATGTGTCTTGGAAAAGGTGTAGGAGCTTCTTGGAGGCAAAGATAATAAAACTTCATCTCACCTAATTTGGGCATGTTGTCAGGAGGGTCAGTCCATGAAAAAGGACATCACACTGAGAAAAGTGGATGGTCAGCCAAAGAGAGGAAGATTCTCACAGGATGATCTGACACAGTGGCTACAACTGTGGGTTCAAGTTTGTCAGAGATGGTCAGAGTGGAAAGCACAGGGCAGGGTTCGGATCCATTGTTCACAGGGGAGCTATGCATTATAGTCAACTTGAAGGCACCGAACTACACCAATTAACAAGACTGAGGAAAAAGTGTTGAAGGTGAAGATACTGAAAGAATAAGAGAAAAAAGAGTTGTTCTCCATTTAATATCTTTCTATACTATTTTATCCTTTACCAAATGTCTCTGTTAATCTTATTTTACTGTTTATTAATATGCAGTTGAATAGGAAACTGGAAAAAGAGTCACATGAGACTTGGGCAATGCAAAGTTAATACAAAAGAAGCAATCTTTATAACCTCCCTAAAATGGAAAAAAATAATAAATTACTAATTATAATTAGCTGTTCAAGTATACTTGGGTGGACTAGGTTGTTGGCTTGCTGGTTCAAGCAGAGCAAAACCTTCAAATTAAATAAATATACGGCAGGAATAAAGTAAGAGCACTAGCCTTGAAGCATCTCTAGCTTTTTGGAATATAATCGATCAAAATGTTGGAAGAGTTTCCTGAAAACTGAGCAATTATTTCTTAAAATAATCACATGCCTTCTTGACTCAAAGACCACTTGAAGTTTAAAAAGTTAATAATGAAAATAAGCTGTTCTACATTACAAATATTGTTTAACTGTCAGAGAGAGTCCTTCTGTGTCATATGCTTTAGTAATTTAAAAATAAGTACTTTCTCATCATTTTACAGTTATGGAAGGATATCAAATTAAAAAGAAATAAATATATGGATTTCCCTATTACTTTTTTTTTAAGAACCAAACAATACAGTCCTTGGTATATACTGCAACAGTCTTCAATGTTAGTTGCAAACGATGCTTCTACGGAGGATGGCTCTGCATAACCTACTGACGCAAAAAAGTAAAACTTTAAACCTAGTATTACTTTCAGAGGGCTAATCAGATATGGAATTTTCTAAAATATCCTGAAACGTTTTGCCCTAGGCCAAACTAAACTAAATCACTTAATCTTGCACGGTACAGCATATAAAAACAAAGTCAGCTTATAGAATAGTTTCTCCAGGGAACAAACAGCCTGTTTTCTTAAGATTCACGTAGGTGCCAAGTTCTGATGCAATGACATACTCCTTTCACACAAAGGCTTATTACATTTCCATATAACCAAAGGAATTTCTCGGCAAATCAAAAGTTTAAAAGTATGAGAACAAATTAAACCAACCTACAACAGCAATTAGTGTATGTAGCCATATGAAAATTTAAAAAAAAAAAATAAAAAAGCTATCAGAAGTGTCTTCCTAAACTAAATTAAAAAGTCATGTAGGATCTTAATTTCTTTATAATATAGCATGCTGCTTACCATCAGATATCCTTAAATTAAATAAAAGCAATTTAATTCCCCATAGTCTGTTGTCTAATAATACGTACTAACAAAGAAAGACACTAATTTTGGCATATGTTGAACAATAAATATATTTTAATTAAATAACAAAAGTGATAATTCACATTTTGAACAATTAGTACCAAATGTAGGATTAACACAGCACCTAAAAATTCAGAATGAACAATTATGCTATTTGCAAAGTATGTATCTCATTTTTGATACTTTAATATTAAATAAAATTTTGCATTATAGGATACAATAAATGACTAGTAATCAGATCTTTAAAGAGAAAACAACATAAGGCTTACAGCGCTAACTTCTTACTCAATATCAAGAAAGTTACAGCACAACTACTAATTTTTCTGAGAAACTAGAAAATTAATGTCATTTCCTCAATGTCCGTCTTAATTTTTTTGTGAAAAGTATAATACAGTCCTAAATTAGATACTCTATAATTCATTCATGTAGAATAAAAATTAGGCCAAAAATAAAAGCTGAAGTATATAATACAGATTTTCCTTTAAGAAATAATTTACTCTTATCTCTTTTGTAACTTGGGGAATTATAACATCAATTAAAAATTCTAGATAAATATCATAACCAATCTATGCGAAGGCTTTCCTCAAGTCCCTATGGGGTACACAGACTACTAGTTGAGAAACTGACTGTTGAAACCCACTCAGAAGATAGACCTGCTGGGCTATTTTCAAAAGGTCACTGCCTTGACAATCCTGTGGGGCAACTCTATATGTGCACACATGAGTTACTATAAGTCAAAACCAACACATCAGCAACAATGAAGGTGATTTGATATTTTGAGCTCGTTTTTAAAAGAATATTTTCTGAAACAGATTTTTTCATTAATATAAACATATGTTAATCGATTTAGTAGAATAACTACTTCATAAATTATTCTTTAGAAATATCTCTAGGTGACATATCAATCAAATTTAAATTGTTGTTGCTGTACCACAGACTCGGAACTGACCCATACATAGCTGGCCCACCAGCAGATTTTCAGAGGCAGTTTATTGCACAGGAGGACACTGCCCATCCTTCTCCCATGAAGATGCTGGTGGCCTTGAACCACCTGTCTTCTATTGCCTACAAAATCCACAGTAAAAACAAATGTGCACCGTATAAAATTATTAAACTAAGCAATGTAGTTTCTTGCACTGTTATTTTTTCTTTTAGAAGAAATGAGATCTTTATTAACCCCTAGGGCACATTTCAATACATAGGCAGATGTAAAATGTTGGAACAAGGAAAGCCAAGGCACAATGAAGGACATGTAAGAGTCCCGAGAGCTCACCACGGGCACACAGAAGAGGCCTTTCCCTTCATCAAGAATCTGAGTGGGGTAAACTGCTGTGCTGGTCCATTGAGATAGGCCAAACCACCCCAGCCTGGCTGACAAGAATGTAGAGCCATGACATCAGGAACATCAGAACTTGCCAGCATAGAGGGTTATCATCCACTTGGGCATTTGTAGGAAGCTGGGTATGTAACTGGCCAGCCAGCCCAGCTTGGAAACGTGAGTCAGAACAAATTTCATGGACAGAGAGTCATGGACAGGGCGGCCATCTACATCCTTAATGCCATAGCGTCGAGCAAGGTCACAAGATGGCAATACCTTCCCACTTAGGCTCAGGATATTGGGGTCTGTTGCTAAAGCCACAATGAATTTGCCACTCAATTCTGTGGTCTCTGCACTTGAGAAATCAGACATTAACTTTTTGAACTCAGGATCCTTGGCCAAGTCCTCCTTGGCCTCCACTATCATTTCTGTCTGCACCAGCCCTGGCCACAGAGACACGTAGCTGACACCATGGCTCTGTAGCTCATGGGCACAGTCAGCAGCCATTCTGTCGCACACAGCTTTGCCCACACCATAGGGGACACTGAAGAGGTACTGCAGACCCCCAGTGGAGGAGATGACCACGATGAGCCCCCGGCGAGCTGGTACCATCAGACGTGCCCCATACACTGAGCATAAGTAGCGGCCTCTGAGTCCAACATTGTTAATGTCATCCCACATGGAGGCGGGGACTTCCCAGAATGTTTTCTTCATATTGTTCATGATTGTCTGGACTCCTCCATAGGCATTATTGACCAGCACATCTAGACGCCCCTGCTGCTCTCGGGCCACCTGCTCAAACAGGATTTGCACTTGGCTCTCCTGGCTTGAATCACACACCACAGGATAACACTTGCCCCCGCGGTATTGTGCCTCCTCAGCAGTGGTCCGGAGGGTGTCCAGATGATGGCCAATGATGTACACGGTGGCTCCTGCCTGGCAGAGCTGCAAGGCGATGCCACAACCAATACCCCTAGAGGCACCAGCTACCACACACACTTGGCCCTTCATGGGTGCTGCCATGACTCAACAAGCGAAGAGGGGAAAAACTGCCACTTGTGTAGCCTCTGGAGTCCTCGCTCCTTCAGCTTTTCTCACCTGCACTGGGAGAATTCACGGTTCCAGTCGAGGGTGTGGGATGAAGTGACCAGGACTGGGGCAGGGGTCAAAGTTGAACCGGGGACATGGAGGCTAGGTTTAGAGATATGGTGACCGGTTCCAGGACAAAGTCCAGGGAGGACTAAGTCCTGGTCCATTCACACTGTTATTTTTTTAAATAAAAAAAAACATTTCCCAAAAAAGAATTTTTTCCATTTTGGAGGGGGGAAAAAACCAACCAAAGAAAAAGAAATTTTCTTCTTGAAAGAAAACTTGATCTCCATGTTGTGCTGCATAATGCAATGTGACACCATGATCGATGTCAAGAATCTTGCTTTTTGAAAGTGAAGAGGACCTGAAATACTTGCTGCAGAAGATCAAAGGTTACAGTCTTCAATATGGATTACATCTCAACATCAACAAAATAAAAAATCTTACCAAAGGCTCAAAAGGCAATATCATAATAGATGGAGAAAGGATTTAAATTGTCAACAATTTCCTCTTACTTGATCCACAATCAACATCCTGATACCAACAGTTCAGAAATCAAAACACATAACACATGGAAAGACTTCTGGTCAAGGATCTCTCCAAAGTGCTTAACAAATTAATGTCAATTTAAAGACTAAATTGTGCTTGATCCAAACCATAATTTGCTATGCATCAGAAAGCTGGACAATGAATAAGGAAGACAGAAGAATTGGAGAGGAGTACTGAATACTCATGGGCTGCCAAAAGAACAAATACATTTTGGATAAAGTGCAAATTTGGTGCTTCTTTGAGGCAAAGATGGTGAAACTCCACCTTACATACTTTCGGCAAGTTGTTAGGAGGGGTCAGTCCTTGGAGAGGGATATTATGCTTGCTAAGAGGGACTCTCAATGAGATGGCTTGGCACCACAATTGTAACAATGACCTCAAACATATCAGCGATAATGAGTGTGGTACAAGACAGGGTAGTATACAAATTTGTTGTTTATAAGGTCACAAAGGATTGATGACATCTAAAAAATAACATCATGTATTATAATATAATAATGATTATAGCAGAATGGCTATGTGAATGATCAGATATTTTATTTTTATAATAAAAGCTTTAATGAATCATAAAGAACAACAACAAAAACTGAATACTATACTATTATAAATATTGAAACTACTGCAAAATAACAAGCAAGTAGTTGGGATCCAAAAGGTAGGGTTTTTAAATGTCAGTAATAGCCAGTTGGGGGCTGGGAGCTTCTTGTTTGAAACATTTAGGATATAGAAGGTAGGTCATTTTTATTTGATTAACAGTCATTTGAGGGCTAGGAGACTCTTCTTGTTTGAAGCAGCTGGAATCTGGAAGGTGGATCTTTTATATTTGATTAACAGTCAGTTGTGGGCTGGAAACTTCTTTTTCAAACCGATTAGGGCCCAGTGACTGAGTCTTCTTTTTGATTAACAATGAGCTGTGGGATGGAAGCCTCTTGCTTAAACCAATTAGGACGCAGAGGGTGGGGCCTCTGTGATTGAAAGTTGGGTGGGGACTAGGTGCCTCTCACTTAAAGCAGATGTGATCCAGAAGGTAGGTCTTTTCATTTTGTTGTATTTGGGGACTACATTGTTCTAATTGGTACAGCACTTGTCTGCTGGTTTGCTGTGCTGATATGACTTGTGGGTTTTTGTGATGATGAAACTATGACACCAGTATGTCAAACGACACAAGGGTCCCCATGGTGAATAGGTTTTAGTAGAGATCCCAGATTAAGACAGACTAAGAAGTAGGATTGGCCATTCACTTCTTAAATATCAGGCCCCTGAAAACCCTAAAAACAAGAGGAATGAGGGTAGTTAAAGTATTAGCGGTGGAGCCCAGATTGGATGTCAGTAAAAATGAGAAAAAAATAATAGCAAACATCCTTTAATATAGGAACATAGAACGTAGGAGGTGGTGATGCCTCTTCACT